>NC_053493.1:167234921-167544921 GCF_905171775.1 Rana temporaria
GTAAACATTCCTTGTAATAGGAATGGTTTGTGACAGGTCCTCTTTATGGAGAGATACGGGGTCAACAAGACCCCACCTCTCTCCTCCAGGCTGGAATGCATGAGATCGTGAAAAAAAATTCTCACATCTCATGCTTTCATTTGCGATTACAGATTTGTTTACATTCCGGTACCCGGGCGTTTCGAAATTTTCTAAATAGAAAAATTTGAAAATTCGGAATTTCGAAAACGAAAAATAAAAAATTTGAAAATTAAAAAAATCGAAAATTCTGAATTTCAAATATTGCAAAATTCGGAATTTCAAAAATTCGAAAATTCTGAATTTCAAATATTGCAAAATTCAAAAATTCGGAATTTCGAAAATTCTGAATTTCTAAAATTGAAAAATTCGCAAATCTAAAATTCAATCTAAAAATCAGAATTTCCGAAATTCGGAAATATGAAAATTCGGAAATTATAAGAAATTTGAAGTATGAGAATTAAAAAAAATTGAAAATTCGAAAATAAAACTTTGAATTCTAGATTATTCGAATTTTTGATTTTCGAATTTTGCAATTTTGAAATTCCGGATTTTCGAAATTTTCGAAATTTTTCATTTTCAAATTTTTTAATTTTCGAATATTTAAATTTTCGCATTTTCGAAATTGAAAAATTCGGAATTTCAAAAATTAGAAAATTCGGAATTTAATTTCAAAAATTAGAATATTCGGAATTTCAAAAATTAGAAAATTCGGAATTTCAAAGATTCTCACCCCTAGATAGCAGCATTAATTCTCTATATTCACAGATTGGAGAATATCTTGAAACTTTCCTGAAGGATGGCAAGGATTTTAAAAATGTATTAAATGATTTTTGTGTAGATGGGGCATCCTTCCTGGTGACAGCAGATGTGGAGTCCCTCTACACTAACATCAGGCAAGTTGATGCACTGGATGCAGTTAAATGGTCCCTGCATAAACACACTAACCTGAGACTAAGTTTTTGCTTTAGGGGCTAGAGATCAGGGCGGGTACAAGGCAGGGTCGGGAGGGGAGAATGCCCAGGGCGCTACCATTTTGTACAGGAGGGGGGGCGCAGTTCTGACACACAAGTGGCCGCCAGACCAGTACACTTGTGTGTGTCATAGACAGCGCGGGCAGCGGCAGTGGCACTATAAAAATTGTGTGCTGACTGGCTGCCGAGTGCGCCTCTGCTGTTGTGGTCACGAACACAGCTGTGCTGTCCGTCCTCCCGTTTGCTCTCCCGGCCAGGTTAACACAAGTGGCCACACTGACAGAGGAGGAAAACAGCTGTGGGCTGTGTAGTGAGAGCCGACCGTCCTGCTTCTTCCTCTGTCAGGAGCTGCAGGATCGGAGTGGCTGACCTGTGACAGAGAGTGAGGCAGAGCGGTCATCTGTGCTTCTCCTGGAGGGGTATACAGAGGTGGCTATGGAAGGGGGGTATACAGAGGTTGCTGTGGAAGGGGGGGTATACAGAGGTTGCTGTGGAAGGGGGGGTATACAGAGGTTGCTATGGAGGAGGGGTATACAGAGGTGGCTATGGAAGGGGGGTATACAGAGGTTGCTGTGGAAGGGGGGGTATACAGAGGTGGCTATGGAAGGGGGGTATACAGAGGTGGCTATGGAAGGGGGGTACACAGAGGTGGCTATGAAAGGGGGGTATACAGAGGTTGCTATGGAAGGGGGGTGTACAGAGGTGGCTATGGAAGGGGGGTATACAGAGGTTGCTATGGAGGAGGGGTATACAGAGGTTGCTATGGAAGGGGGAGTATACAGAGGTGGCTGTGGACCTTGGGGTATACAGAGGTGGCCGTGGACATGGGGTACAGAGGTGGCTGTGGACAGGAGGGGGATACAGAGGTGGACATTGGGTACAGAGGTGGACGTGAACAGGGGGGGATACAGAGGTGGCCGTGGACATGGGGGATACAGAGGTGGCAGTGGACGGGGGGTACAGAGGTGGAAGTGGACAGGGGGTTACACAGTGTGTGTACATATTTTGGGATGTTGGGGTGAAGAGCAAAATTGCATGGGGGCCCCAGGAAAATGGTTGCCCAGGGTCCAAACAATATTAAAGACAGCCCTGGGCGGGTTGTTAGCAGGCATACGAGTATCATTATCCTATGCCGGGCATCACTAAATGGAAATTCTGTGTGGGGGATATGTAAAGGGCGAAATACTGTGTGTGCGATGATCATTTAATTTGTATTGTTTAAAGTATATTCTTGTTCTGAAACAACGTTGATTCTTTCTTAAAAACGGGGGGGGGGGCGCAGTTTGCCATCTTCGCCCTGGGCACCAAATGGCCTTGTCCCAGCACTGCTAGAGATGACCATGTCCAACAATTTCTTCTGGTATGGTGGGGATTTCTTCAATCAAGTAAAAGGTTTTGCCATGGGGGCCAAGTATGCCCCCAGTGTGGCTAACATCTTTCTAAATAAATGGGAGGATGAAGACATTTTGATGGGGGAGTGGCCACAACTAAAACTCTACAAAAGATACATTGACAAGATGTTTTTCATATGGGAGGGTACCCTGGAATATTTAGAAGGGTTCATGTCCCATATGAACAGCAATTGCTATAACATCAAACTTCCAAAAAATGGAGTTATGAGAAAATCCAATATTTGGGGAAGGGGAATAGGCTATACACAAAAACTTTTTTGAAGAGGTGGACAAAAATGAGTATAGTTCCACTAGAAGTTGCCACCATCCAGGATGGATTAAGGCCACCCCCAAGGGTCAATTCGTCAAGACCAGAAGAAACTGACTTGGATATTTAAATTTTCGAATTTTCGAAATTCAAAAAAATCGAAATTTCAAAAATTGCAAAATTCGAAAATTCGGAATTTCAAAAATTTGGAATTTCTAAAATTAGAAAATTCGGAATTTCAAAAATAAGAAAATTCCGAAATTTCAAAAATTTGAAAATCTAAATTTCCGAATATCCGAATTTAAAAATAAATGGAAATACGAAAATCAAAAAATGCAGAATTTCGAAAACTCGAATATTAAAAAAAATCGGAATTTCAAAATTGCAAAATTCGAAAATCTAAAATTTGAAAAATATTCGTATTTCCAAAATTCCAAAACTCCAAATTTCCGATAATTGGAAATACGAAAATACAAAAATTTGGAATCTCGAAAATAAAAAAATTGGAAAATTTGAAAATTCGAATATTAAAAAATTCGAAAATTCTAATTTTTTAACCACTTCCATACCGGGCCTATTTTGGCACTTCTCTCCTACATGCAAAAATCATAATTTTTTTGCTATAAAATTATTTTGCAGACACCCTAAGGAATAAAATGGCAGTCATTGTAACTTTTTATCTCGCATGTTATTTGCGCAATAATTTTTCAAACGCCTTTTTTGGGGTTTCATGAATTAAAAAATAACAAAACAGTTAGCCCAATTTTTTTGTATTATGTGAAAGATGAAGTTACGCCGAGTAAAGAGATATCCAACATGTCGCGCTTTAAAATTGCGCACACTCATGGAATGGCGCCAAACTTCATTACTTAAAAATCTCCATAGGCATCGCTTATTTTTTTTTTTTACAGGTTACCAGTTTGGAGTTACAGAGGAGGTCCAGTGCTAGAATTGTTGCTGGCGCTCTAACGCACGCGGCAATACCTCAAATGTGTGGTTTGAATGGTGTTTACATATGTGGGCGGGACTTATGTGTGTTTGCTTCTGAGCGTAAGCTACCGGGGATAGGGTCAATAAGACCTCACATCTCTCCTCCAGGCTAGAAAGCATGAGATCGTGAAAAAAAATTCTCGGATCTCATGCTTTCAGCCACGATTATGGCTTTGTTTACATTCCGGTACCCGGGCGTGACATCATACATAACATCGTGCCCTGGCCTTAATTTTCGAAATTCAGAATTATCGAATTTCTCTTTTTTTAGAATTTTTTCATTTTCAAAATTCGAAAATTAAAAAAAATGCGAAAATTAAAAAAATCGAATATAAAAAATTTAAAAATTCGAAAAATTAAAAAATCTGAATTTTCGAAATTCATAATTTTCGAAAATTTTAAAAATGTAAAAATTTTAAAAATCGAAAAATAAAAAAAAAATCGAAAATTCGAAAATGTAAAAATTCGAAAAATAAAAAAATGAGAAATTCGAAAATTTAAAAATTCCAAATTTTCGAAATTCAGATTTTTCAAATTGTGGAATTTTCGATTTTTTTTTATTTTCGAATTTTCGGAATTAAAAAAATTCGAAAACTGCAAAATTCGATTTTTTTTTAAAATTTTCGAATATATGCATTGTTCATACCGGGAGTTCCTGAATACTTTTTTCACCATTTTATAATAATTTTAATATTTTATCATATCTTTTTAATTTTATCTTCCTTTCGTTTTGTTTATTATACTGCCAACCAATGCATTTGTAATTAGATTGTGAGCAGTCCCAAGTAAATAGCAGGCAAAGCAACGCTATTGGATTTATGCCCTCAACCAAAATGGCAGAATTGCAACTTCCTCAAGACGGCCAATCTGATACGAGTAAGCATCACACGATGTGAAACATGTCAGCCATCCTTTTCCTTTTGTTCACTTCTTTTTGACTGCAACATTGTTGGTTGTTTTTTGTATTTCACTTGCAGAATAAAGATATAGTTTTAAGGAGTGCGGCAGTCCAGGACCTCTTTTCATCCAATGCACCTGTGCATAGCCAGCACCTGTGACGGTATTGGTATGAGATCCCCGTCAAAGATTCCCTTCTTCCATAAGAACGTCACCCAATATTCCACTAGGAGGAATATTCCTGAGATCGCCCATTAAGCCACACATTAGTCCAGGCTTACTGCTAGAACAAGACAGACTTTAATGTTATATCACACAGCTTTTTTTTAATTCCAAAACTGTTACAATGACAAATCTCGGCCCCCCTCACACTGGGGCTTCCATACAGATGATTAGGCAGACACGACGGAGCCGATGCTGAAAACACATTTTCTTTAGACAATGACATCAATGACGCTGATTACTAGTTGTACTGAATACATTAACTAGACAGCTCGACCCCGTATATAGAGAGATAATTACCACAATGGAGCAATCAGAATAATTAACACAAGCCACTTAAACACAGATCTCCTTCACACAACACAATAGATCAATTAACCTTTAGAAATAGTGAGGGGACATTAGCACTTCAATAACCTGTTAGCCGAGGACAGAATCACACAGGGCAAGCAGGGAGAATTAAACTGAGACATATAGGCAATTGCATCACAATGGCCCCCCTTTTTCTCCCTGCTCCGGCAAACCCGGTTAGACCTTCCCTGGTCCAGTAGGGTTGACAGGTTCAGAGCTTTTAGTCCGAGGTTAACTCCGTTTGGCGTGACTGACCTCCCTTGGCAACTGCTTCAGACTCAGGTATGCCACCGGGTCGTCAGATCACACGCCGGTCAGTCCCCAAGTCTTTGTGCGATCTGCAAAGTCACCAGAAGTCAGTGTGAAGACGGCGAATGGGTCTGTGCGCCGCCGTCTAGGTGTCCCGCTATGGGAGGGGCAGGTTATGGCTCTGGAGTGACAATCACAGGAGATTCATAAAAAAAAAAGAAAGTTATATTCGTTGACATGCTGTAGCACCGGTGCTCAGAGTTCGGGGGGGGGAATCAGGGCCCCATAGGGTCAGCCACCCTCTGCTCCCTCCACAGCCGCCAGTTCTCCTCTTTGAGCTTCTCCAGCTCCATCTCCAGTTCATGGAGCCTGGGGGGGTCAGCCTGCTGTGACCTCAGGTGGTTGTTCTCCTCCTCCATGCGGCTTATGCACTCCTCCAGCTCTAGGTACTCACGGATCAGCTCCTGCTTGCTCATGTCCTGCAGGCTCTCCACGTGTTCCTTCATCATCAGGAACTGGGTGGTGGTGCAAGGGGCCACCGGTGGGCCCTTGGCGAACATCTCGGCCCGCATCTGGGACGCCCGCTGTCACTCCCTCTCCTCCAGTCGCTTCTTATCCTCCCAGGTCAGCTTGTTATACGGCTTCCAGGACCTCTTCTTCTTGGGGGGTAGCCGGCGGTGCCTCTTTCTGCCTAGCTCCCTCCAGGGCCCCTCCGGCTCAGGGCTGTCGCCCATGACTAGCTGACAATGGTGTTCCCTGTTGTCCGTAACAACAGATTGTACCGTGCGGACTTCGTAAAGGGTGTCCAATGGTTCTTCCTGACCCAGCTCCTGGAGATCCCAAGCCGAGTCTACACAATGGGCTGCTGCTGGTGGGCGGTACCCAGGTTGAGACCAATTTGACCTGGTGTTGTCATTCATGGGGCAATTCTGCTTGAAGTGACCCAGCTGTTTGCACCGGAAGCAGCGTTGTTCGTTGTCCTCCTGGCGTGGATAGCGAGGGCTAGATGTCATCGGTCTGTTAGGAGGTTGGTATCTAGCGGCTGGTGGGTGTGAGGGCGCCGTTGGTCGTGGAGGTTGTACCCGTGGTGTGACCTGGTTTGTCTTGCGAGTATCCGCATATTCATCCGCCAACTTCGCGGCCTCTGGTAGAGTCATGGGCCTGCGATCTCTCACCCAATCTTTGACATCTGTCTGGATGTGATTGTAAAATTGCTCCAGGAGCATTAGTTGCAAAATGTCCTCTGCGGTGGTGGCCTGGCTGCTGTTAACCCAGTTAGAGGCCGACAGGGATAACTGGCATGCCAATTCCGCGTAAGAGTCTTCCGTGGTTTTGCGTGAGTCCCTGAACTTCTGTCGGTGGGACTCTGGGGTTACTGCATAACGAGCCAGGAGCGCTTCTTTAACCCGGGCGTAGCTATGGATATCCTGATCTGGCACGGTCCGGAAAGCATCAGAAGCTTTGCCTGACAGTTTGCCTGACAATATTGCAACCCAGTCTCCTCTAGCTATTCGGTGCAGGTTACATTGTCGCTCAAAATCTGCCAGGTAGTTATCAATCTCACAGTCCTTTTCATCAAAAGCTTTAAAAGCGCTAAACGGAATCTTCCTTGCGTCTGCTGTGCTGTACTCACTGTTTGGAGAATGTGCGGCTGCTTGTCGGACTGCTGCCAGTTTTAACTGTAGTTCTGCGTCTCTAATTTTTTAGCCTCCTGTAGTTCTGCGTCTCTTATTTCTTTGTCTCTTATTTGTTTAGCCTCCTTCGCTAACAGGTCCATCACTTTCAGCACCACATCCGTCGTTGGGTTCGGGCCGAACCATGCTAGCTTCTCTCTCATTAGCTTGTTGGCTGGCGATTCCTCCTCCTGAATCACTGGTGTCTCCATCTCTTGTACTGCTGGCGTTGCTGCAATCACGTTCTCCTGGTCTATCTCCATTGATTCTGCTATGATGACCCGCTTGGTTTTGTTGCTAGCAATCCTTCCACGAACTTCCAGTAGTTCTTCCAGTGTCTGCTTGGAATCCGGGTGTAAAGGAGAGTAGAAGGGAAAATCCCTCTGCTGCCATCCAATTGTGACGGTATTGGTATGAGATCCCCGTCAAAGATTCCCTTCTTCCATAAGAACGTCACCCAATATTCCACTAGGAGGAATATTCCTGAGATCGCCCATTAAGCCACACATTAGTCCAGGCTTACTGCTAGAACAAGACAGACTTTAATGTTATATCACACAGCTTATATGTAATTTCCAAAACTGTTACAATGACAAATCTCCGCCCCCCTCACACTGGGGCTTCCATACAGATGATTAGGCAGACACGACGGAGCCGATGCTGAAAACACATTTTCTTTAGACAATGACATCAATGACGCTGATTACTAGTTGTACTGAATACAATAACTAGACAGCTCGACCCCGCATATAGAGAGATAATTACCACAATGGAGCAATCAGAATAATTAACACAAGCCACTTAAACACAGATCTCCTTCACACAACACAATAGATCAATTAACCTTTAGAAATAGTGAGGGGACATTAGCACTTCAATAACCTGTTATCCGAGGACAGAATCACACAGGGCAAGCAGGGAGAATTAAACTGAGACATATAGGCAATTGCATCACAGCACCCTTTTGGCTTGGTGGGACAGAAGCAAAGCCAGGGGATCAGCAGTTTTCTGAGCGGTATTATTTCTCACTTCAGCGCAGCATTTAAGCAGCCCCTTGTTGCACAATCAGACCGGGCTAAAGCCATCACAAACGCCATCGTATATATAGGTGCAGACATGAGGCCATATTCGGTTGTGCAAAACGAGGGCTTTAAAACACATGCTGAAAGTGCTTGAGCCACATTACATTTTTTTTTTTGCTGATCCGAAAAATGATCTGATCGGTGACTCTGATCCGAGAAACGATCCGAAACGTATGTTTTTTGATCCGTTGCACCCCTACTGCTGAGCATACTCTCCTTTTACTGTATATTGACTTAAGTTGGATTATTTAAATCTAGTTAATAACACATCTACATTAAAAAAAAAAATGGTCTCACATAAAAAGATCATAAAAAGAATGAACGACCAATTATTATGCCCACAGACATGAACCTTGAGACATCTATTCTTGAACTGTATATATACAACCTGAAAGAAAAAGCACATGCTGCAAAATAAAAAATTAATCAGAGTACACATGAAAATCACTTACTTCTTCTGATGACTTTTCTAATCCTATCCATCTGCTCCGGCTCTCTCAATTTGAGGTCAGACTAGCGTTTACGTAACTGTTACCTGGACCTCTGCACCCCGAATTTGCGATGGATAGTCCTCTGGACATTCTCCAGAATCTGGGCCTTCACTTTTTTAGGGTTCTTGTATGGGCCATTTTTGCAATCATAGTCCTCCTTCTTTAGGATTGCTACCATCTCGACCATCTCATCAAAGGACATGTTGGTGGCCTTAAACCTCCTCCTCCTGGTGTGTGCTACTGGTGTGTGCACCTGGCCTGGCTCCTGCCTTGAGTTTGCAGCTTGCTGCTGTGTGTCCTCCATGGTGTCTTCTTCACAGTCTTGCATTGACCGACCGAAAAGGGGCGTGGCAATTACTAGAACGATCGTCAGGGGCGTGGAAACGTGCGGAGCTTCTCGCATGCGCATTGTATAAAGGGATATTGCGTGAGTGAAAACGTTGTTCACAGTCGTTAGAAATAGTCGGAAGAAACAATCGTATAGTACGATGGTACATAACTTGATTTTGGACTTTATGATCAGTGGATGAGTTTGTGGGTTAGATATGGGGAGAAAGCTTAGTAGTAAAAGGCTTGACTGACATTACCCTTTTTTGTTTAATTTTGACTTGCAGAAATAATGGAGGCCTTCAGAGAACAGGAGTTCTTCACAGAATTTGTTCAAAGGGGGCCCCGGATGGCAACCCCCCTTTTTCTAGAATTTTTCTTTCCGAAAAAAATAATTTATTCAGCCAAGATCTGGCATTGTAATGCCCCCACCCCCAAAAATAATCGACATATTGTTGCCACACAGCACGTGCGCTTTGGGGGGCCAAACCTGTATGGACAGGGTCACGGGCCATCAATGGCCTCATCAGGCACAAGTGTCATGTAGTTTGTTGAAGGTCTCTTTAGGAAAATTGTGCAATATGCAGCAGCAAAGTATGACATGGTTCAGATTCAGTGTTGCCACCGCCAGTATTTTTACTGGCAGCCAGTAAAAAACAGGCAATTTTCTCCTGCCAGTAAAAGTAAAAGGTTGCCTGTAAAAAATATGTCTGTGGCACTCAGTTTGGTCCGGAGCCGGCTGGGACCATCCGAGTGCTTGCCACAGTGTGATCCGGCGGCTCTGGTGGAGGCTGTGCCTGAGCATGTCGTGTGATGTCATGGTGTCATGGTGCAATGGAGCCAAGCAGAGCGGCCAGAGCCTTGTGTGTGGGCCTGCGGTATTGGAGCAAGGCAGGCTGGGACCGGGACTGTAAGCCCTCATTCACACCTAGGCAACAAAACGCCTGAAGCGCGACACCCGTGCCGCTGGAGGGGAGAATTTCCATTGATGTCTATGAGATGGTTCACATCTCATAGATGCCGTACGCCTGCCGCCTGAAAACAAGTCCCGGACCCTTTTTTTCAGGCGGCATTGGCGTTCGGCCATAGACATCAATGTAAATTCTTTGTAAAAAAAAAAAAGTTAACTAATCGCGGCAAAATACGCTGCGTACGCGGCATTACAATGTGAATGGAGCCTTAGGCCCCTTTCAGACTGGGGCGGGAGCTGCGGTGGCGGTATAACGCCGCTAAAAATAGCGGCGCTATACCGCCTCTATAGAGGCGCATTGCGGGCGGTATTGCCGCGGTTCCCATTGTTTTCAATGGGAAGGAGCGGTGAAGGAGCGGTATACATGCCGCTCCTCTCACCGCTCCAAAGATGCTGCTGACAGGAGATTTTTTTGTCTCCCGCCAGCGCATCGCCTCAGTGTGAAAGCCCTCAGGCTTTCACATTGAGTCTGCAGTGCAGGAGTTTTTCAGGCGGGATAGCAGCGCTATTTTTAGCGCTTTACCGCCTGAAAAACTCCTCAATGTGAAAGGGGCCTTAGTGCTGTTTAGACTGGAGTGGACTGGATGGACCACTTGGCTTGGAGAGAGACTGTGACTCAGGAGGGGACGTGTTGTGTTAGTGAGGTCTCGCCATCATCTGTGCGGCTGCACACTGCTGTCAGTGTCACTGTGTAAATTATATGTGTGTGTTCCATCCATTAAAGAGAAGAAAAAGAGCGGAAGGCGCACCGACCTCGTGTGATACTGATAAAAAAAATAATAAATACATTTTTTATCAGTATCACACGAGGTCGGTGCGCCTTCCGCTCTTTTTCTTCTCTTTTATAGTTTCATGAATACCCACGATTCTGAGGAGGGCTGCAAGACTCTAGATGATAACTTTTAATTGAACTGCACCACTGCATAGTATTCCCTTCAAAATATCAGAGCGCAGGAGACTTGTTCTTGTATATGTTCCATCCATTCTAATTTCCTGCCCTCCTAGTCCTGTCCCTGAGCTACTTACTTACTATATCAAAAATAAAATAAGAAACATGTTTTTTGCCTTATTATCTACCTTAAATCATATTGCTAATTGCATATTGTTTTTTTTTGTAGCCTAAATACGCTAATTTGCACTTAAAACTGTAATTTTGTAGCTTTTGGAAATGCCAGTAAAAGCTTGGCTGTGCCAGTAATTTTTGGGTGTTGTGTCAGTAAATTTCAATCTGGTAGGTTGGCAACACTGTTCAGATTCTACTTAACAAACCTACAGTCCGGGGCCCGGATTCAGATAGAATTGTTGAGTACAGAATCAGCTGGGAGGAGTCTGGCAATGGCGCTGGGCAGGAGCGCGCCGTGAGCAGGGGATCCCCAGCCTCCTAGAAAGCATGGTTGATGTGACGGTACATGGCTGAACTCCCGTCCCCGCGAACTCCAACCCCCGCCTGAACGTAATTTATTTTTTTTCCTTACCTGCCGTTGCTGTCCGAGCGGTCGTAGCTGGTGGTGAGCCTGGAGCCCGGAGGTTCCTGCACACGTGGAGGATTCAGTGTAGCGTGGCGTGACCACCCAGCGATCGCAGTGGTAAGAGAGATCGGTGGCGGCCGGCTCGTCTGTGTCTGTGTGCGGAGAGGTAAGGAGAGGAGGTGTTGGTAAACGACCCTGAAAACCCAGAAAAACAGCGGATCCTATGGTGATTAAGAAGGTACTGTGAGGTACTATGGGGCTGGGGGTACAGCTGAAGACCGACGTCTGGAGCTGGTGTGTTACACTAGCACATCGACCAGAGATAGCCAAATTTTAAATTGATATCTGGAGCCAGCCAGCCAGCAGTACTAACATAAGGAGAGTAAGAAGTAGTGGAGCAACCTAAGGAACATACATATATATATATATATATATATATACATATATTATCTGAAGCCTATATACAGTTCAATATAGTTTAAATAACTAAATACAGAAACGCACAGAAATATATAGTACTGTATCTGGGAAGATATTGGTGTTTCTTTTCTCCCCTGTTTGTTTTTTTTTTTGCTTGTGTGGGCCTTTTTTTTGCTACTGAATTAATTGACCTAATTGCAACGAAAATGATGGAAATGACTGGAACTATTTGATTCAATTACAACTTACAATTTAAAAAAAGGGTCATAGACTATTACAAGAGATCTACAGGATCTATACAGGATTTATAGCATACATATATATATATATATATATATATATATATATATATATATATATATATATATATATATATATATATATATATATATATATATTGTGACGCTATGCAAGGTGCGATACATGATCATAGGTACATTTCACCTCGCATACGTTCTATCATGAGAGACTGAACCGGAATCCATTCCGGGTTTTACAGTCTCTGGGCCTGGCTAGGATTCCGGTCCGGATGTTTGGGTCCACTGGAGTCCACAATCAGCTGGACTTTAAATGTCCAGGAAGAGAGCACAACAGGGCTCTGGCTTGAAACTCAGGAAGGGACCTGAGTGAGGGGAGCGCTGAGTGCTGGACTAAAAGGTTTGCTTTACTACATGTTTTGTGGGTGTCAGGGACTAGCCCCACACTGTATAGAGAGGAGATCCTGTTTGTTTAGTTTAGCGCCGGACGGCAAGGATTTAATTTATTGTTTTGTTTATTTTAATCTGCAAACCGTGTATAAATAAAATCTGGCATCCGCCAGACTTAAAAGAAAGTGCCTGCTTACAGACTGTGATTTCAGAAAAGGTGATCCCCACGAGCTAATCCCTCACACGTGGTGGATTCAGCGGGCACTTTTCTGAAAATGGAAGAAATGTTAAAGGCCCTGCTACAGGCCAATGCAGCCCAGCGGGAAACCAACCGCCAAGTCGCAGAGGCCGCTGCAGCACAACGAGAGGCCGCTGCAGCACAACAGGCTGCCCAGCAGGAGATAAACCGCCAAGTCGCAGAGGCCGCTGCAGCACAACACCGCCAAGTCGCAGAGGCCGTTGCAGCACAACACCGCCAAGTCGCAGAGGCCGTTGCAGCACAACACGCTGCCCAGCAGGAGATGAACCGACAGTTCGCCGAAGCTCTGGTGGAACTGAAAAAGGGGTCCGCACCTCCGGTGTTAGCGGAACCAAAGATTGTACGTGCTTCCTACCACCTGCAAAAGATGACACCGGCGGATGATGTTGAGGCGTACATGGCGACTTTCGAGAGAGTCGCTGACCGCGAAGGATGGCCAAAAGAGCAGTGGGCGGGACTATTGGCCCCATTCCTAACAGGAGAACCCCAAAAGGCCTATTTTGACCTAGAACCAGATAAGGCCCAGGACTATGAGACTCTAAAGACAGAAATACTCGCACGCTTGGGTGTCACCATGGCAGTCCGGGCCCAGCGCGTGCATCAGTGGTCCTATTCCAGCAACAAGCCACCCCGGTCACAAATGTTTGACCTGGTCCACCTCACCAGGAAGTGGTTGCAGCCAGAGACTCTGACCAGCCCTCAGATTGTGGAGCGTGTGGTAATGGACCGGTACCTGCGTGCGCTCCCTGCTACCCTGAGAAAGTGGGTCGGACAGGGGGACCCCAACACTGCAGCCCAAATGGTGGACCTAGTGGAGAGGTACAGTGCTACCGAGGACTTAATAAACCCACCCACGCCCCACTTCGGAGTGTCTCGGGGTGCAAGATCTCCCAACGGTTCGGGTAAGACTGTTCCGGGGTTCAAGAGTTTGGGGAGAGTGGATAAGACTGTTGTTACAGCAGATGAGACTGTAGGTCCTAGACCTGGAGACTGGCCAAAGAAGCCAGGAAGGTTTTTGGGACCGGTAAGAGGACTGGGGGTAGGGCAAATACGGTGTTTTCGTTGCCATGCATTAGGTCATATTGCTGCAGACTGCCCTCTAAATGATGAACCTATGCAATGTGATTATGTTGATAGGGTAAGACGCCTTTCTCTGTTTGCACAGGTCACATGTGTTGCGACAGGTCAGCGTCGCCTGGAAAAACAAATGTGCGTTATTTCAGTAGATGGCAAGCCTCTTACAGCCCTGCTAGACTCTGGTAGTGTGGTGACCTTAGTCAGGAGTGTGTGTGTAGACCCTGCAAAACTACACCCCAGTTGTATTGGGGTAATATGCATCCATGGGGACACTCGGGACTACCAGACAGCGGTGGTTGAGGTTGATACCCCCTGGGGCTGTGTAACACATTCAGTGGGGGTGGTACCTTCACTGCTCCATGAAGCCTTAGTGGGGAGGGACTTTCCTCATTTTTGGAAGTTATGGGAGAGTGAAGGGAGGCCCGTAGATAGCGCTCCCCCTACTGGGGAAACTCGAGAACTCTCACCAGACCCGTTTTGCCAAAGGGAAGGGCATGCTGTTGGTGGGATCGAGGAGGCCGGAGATTCTCCACCATTCCCTGCCATGGCTGGGGAACCGGAGAACTTAGAAGCTAGCACCCAGCCTGAGGGTAACGAACAGGAAACCTCGCCTGACCCTGACATGGAGAGTAGCCAAAATGTGGTACCCGACTTGGAGGTCAGGAGGGAGGATTTCTGTACCGAGCAGCTGCGAGAGCCCACCCTCATGAATGCCAGGGAAAATGTTAAGGTGTTGGATGGGGAACCGGTGGATCCTAATTGGGTGGTGTCCTTTCCCTACATGGCAATTAAAAACAATTTGTTATATCGAGTGATAAAACATGGAGAGGAAGAGGTAGAACAGCTACTGGTTCCCAAACCCTTTCGCAGGATGGTGCTAGACCTGGCTCATGGTCACGTAATGGGGGGACATCTCGGGGTCGAAAAAACCAGGGAGAGAATCACCCAAAGATTCTTCTGGCCCGGTTTGCATGCAGAGGTCAAGGAGTACTGCGAATCGTGCCCCGAGTGCCAAATGTCAGCACCATCGCCCCATTTTCGCAGCCCCCTTGTTCCTCTACCAATAATTGAGGTCCCCTTTGAAAGGATTGGCATGGACCTGGTGGGGCCGGTCGTGAAATCTGCCCGAGGTCACCAGCATATTCTGGTGATCCTGGACTATGCGACTCGCTATCCTGAGGCCATACCCTTGCGTAACACCTCCGCCAAGGTTATTGCCAAGGAATTAGTCCAGGTGTTTAGTCGAGTGGGGATCCCAAAAGAGATCTTGACCGATCAAGGCACCCCTTTTATGTCAAGGGTTACCAAGGAATTGTGTAGATTGTACAAAATCTCCCATCTCCGTACTTCTGTCTACCACCCCCAGACAGATGGTCTGGTCGAAAGGTTTAATAAAACATTGAAGAGTATGTTGAAAAAGGTGGTCGACAAGGATGGGAGAGACTGGGATTTTTTGCTACCATATCTCATGTTTGCCATACGAGAGGTTCCACAGGCCTCCACAGGCTATTCCCCCTTTGAGCTCTTGTATGGTAGGCATCCCAGGGGCCTGCTAGATATTGCTAAAGAAACGTGGGAAGGAGAGGTCAGCCCATATAGGAGCATCATAGAGCATGTCTCCTTGATGCAGGACCGAATCGCAACCATTCTGCCCCTAGTACGGGAACATATGGAGCGAGCCCAGGAGGCCCAAAGGAGGGTCTATAACCGGGGTGCCAAGGTCCGTACTTTCAACCCGGGGGACAGAGTGTTGGTACTGGTTCCTACGGTAGAAAGTAAGTTTTTAGCCAAGTGGCAGGGTCCCTTTGAGGTTGTCCAAAGGGTGGGGGAGGTAAACTACAAAGTCTACCAGCCAGGGAAAAGGAAACCACACCAAATTTACCATGTAAATCTCTTAAAGCCCTGGAAGGACCGAGAGACTTTACTGGCCACGTCCCTGCCTCCAACAGACCGGATACCCGTGATACCTGACGTTCCCATCACGGATTCCCTGTCCGTAGCACAGCAAAGTGACGTTAGGGCATTCGTGCAGAAAAATAGAGACTTTTTCTCCCCCTTACCCGGACTGACCAACACGATCCAACATGACATAGTGACGGAACCAGGGGTTCGGGTAAATGTAAAACCATATAGAATTCCAGAGGCCCGGCGAGAGGCAGTTGCGGAAGAAATAAAAAATATGTTAGAGTTGGATGTGATCGAGGAGTCTCACAGTGAGTGGTCAAGTCCCATAGTGCTGGTCCCAAAACCTGATGGCAGTATTAAGTTTTCTAAAATCATTACAAAACCTAACAGTGTGTCCAAATTTGACGCCTACCCGATGCCCCGGGTCGACGAACTTGTGGACAGGTTGGGACAGGCTCGCTACATAACGACCCTAGACCTAACGAAAGGTTATTGGCAGATACCGCTTACTGAATTGGCCAAGGAGAAGACTGCCTTTTCCACTCCTGAGGGCTCGTTTCAGTATAAGCGGATGCCATTTGGTCTGCACGGAGCCCCTGCATCATTCCAGCGAATGATGGACAAAATTTTGAGACCACATCGCTCGTATGCAGCGGCGTACTTGGACGATGTGGTCATCCACAGCCCAGATTGGGAATCGCACCTGCTCCGTGTACAAGCGGTCGTAGATTCCCTTAGGGAAGCACGGCTCACGGCCAATCCAAAGAAATGTGCCATAGGCCTGGAGGAGGCCAAATACCTTGGGTACGTTATTGGCCGGGGGATGGTCAAGCCGCAGACCAATAAGATTGAGGCAATTCAAAAATGGCCCCAACCAGTCAATAAAAAACAAGTGAGGGCCTTCCTGGGCATTACGGGGTATTACAGGCGTTTTATACCCAATTTTGCCACCATTGCCGCCCCCTTGACCGATCTAACGAAGGGTAAGGGGTCGGTCATGGTCAAATGGAACCCCGAAGCCGAGGGGGCATTTCAGAAGTTAAAACAGGCTCTTTGTATGGTACCCGTACTAGTAACCCCGGATTTTAGCCAGGAGTTTGTTATACAGACGGATGCCTCTGAGGTGGGACTAGGGGCCGTACTGTCACAGATCAGGGATGGTGAGGAGCACCCAGTGGTATACCTGAGCAGGAAGCTGAACAAGCACGAGAAAAATTATGCCATCGTAGAAAAGGAGTGTCTCGCCATTAAGTGGGCCTTAGACTCCCTGAGGTATTACCTACTGGGGAGGTCATTTAAGCTGGTCACAGACCATACTCCCCTGAAGTGGATGTGTGATAACAGGGAGAAAAATGCTCGTGTGACAAGGTGGTTCCTGGCTCTACAGCCTTTTAAATTTGCGGTGGAGCACAGGCCAGGGAAGCTCCAAAATAATGCAGATGCCCTCTCCCGTGTGCACTGTATGGTTGGGTCAAGTGCTCAGCCGCAGGGGCTTGAGCAGAGGGGGAGGATATGTGACGCTATGCGAGGTGCGATACATGATCATAGGTACATTTCACCTCGCATACGTTCTATCATGAGAGACTGAACCGGAATCCATTCCGGGTTTTACAGTCTCTGGGCCTGGCTAGGATTCCGGTCCGGATGTTTGGGTCCACTGGAGTCCACAATCAGCTGGACTTTAAATGTCCAGGAAGAGAGCACAACAGGGCTCTGGCTTGAAACTCAGGAAGGGACCTGAGTGAGGGGAGCGCTGAGTGCTGGACTAAAAGGTTTGCTTTACTACATGTTTTGTGGGTGTCAGGGACTAGCCCCACACTGTATAGAGAGGAGATCCTGTTTGTTTAGTTTAGCGCCGGACGGCAAGGATTTAATTTATTGTTTTGTTTATTTTAATCTGCAAACCGTGTATAAATAAAATCTGGCATCCGCCAGACTTAAAAGAAAGTGCCTGCTTACAGACTGTGATTTCAGAAAAGGTGATCCCCACGAGCTAATCCCTCACTATATATATATATATATATATATATATATATATATATATATATATATACTAGAGACTGAAAACTGATGGTTAAATAACGTGGTTCGTAAGCAACTGTTTTTTTTTCTTCCTGTTTTCCTGTGCCGCAGCTGTGGTAGTATTTCCCTTTTTCTTTTGCTGTTTGGGTGTTTGTTTTTTTTTGGTATCTACAAAGTTGCATCAGCGCTGTGGAACACAATCAAAGTGAATTAAATTAAGAGTCGTAATACGAGAATAGAGACTGTATGAAGATGACGATTGGGAAACTGAAGTGTTCTGTGTTCTGTAATTTGGGCAGATGCTGTAATTGGGACTAAGAATCTACTGTGGTCTTTAAATTGCAAGGGGAAAAAGGAAAGAAAGAAAAAAGAGAAGAGAATTACTAGAACAAAAGAGAGCTGTTCTATAATATAATAGGGGAGATAAACGGTAAGGAGGACTAGGTATATATATTCCTTCCCCCCCCCTCTTTTTTTTTTATTGCACACCCTCTCGCATACCCTCCCCTTTTTTTGGGGGATTTTTTGGGAGGTTTTTTCCTTTTTTTTGGGGAATGATAGGCAGTATGAGGGGAAGAACTGGGAGAGGAAGAGCGGTAGCAAAGTCACCTCGTTCAAGCCTAAGTCCTGGACCTATGACCAAATACGTAACATTGGGAGTAAGTGGAAATAACCAGGCTCTGGGAAAGCAGAATACCAAGGGGTGGCAAACCGAAGTAAAAGAGAAGAAAGAGAAGAAAGCCCAAAATAAAACAGTTTCAGAAATACGTGCACATACAGACTCGCATGATGAAATAGAGGTTGAAATAGGAGAAGAGACAAGGAATGAAGGGGAGGAAGAACAGTATAGAAAAGAACAGCTCCCAACGAAATGTGACATGGAAAATATGTTTGCAACTTTGGAGAGGTCTCTAAAGAGCATAGAATCTTCTCTGAAAAAGAAATAGCAATAATTCACAATGATGTGGGACATCTACTTACTAGAGTGGAAAAGGTGGAAAATAAAGTGGACTCCCATACAATTATAATAAAAAAGTTAAAAGGAGAGATAAGAACCCTAAGAACAGATCAGCGGGAACAGGCCTATAGGATGGAAGAACAGGAAAATAAGAACAAGAGAAAGAATTTGCGAATAAGAGGACTCCCGGAAAATCCTCAGCAGGAAGATCTGATAGAAATTGCGGGGGAATTATTTAATCAATTTCTGGGAAGCCAAGAAGCAAATACTGTAAAGATTGAAGGAGCCTATAGAATAAGGAGACCTACTGGTATCACAGCAGAAAGTCCAAGAGATATAATTGTCAGATTCGAGAAATTGGAGGAAAAAAATCAAGTATGGAGAAATATGAGGGGAAAGTCCCTGATAAAATATGGAGAAAAACCACTACAAATCTTTCCGGACTTAGCACAAGACACACTAAGAAGAAGGTGGATGCTAAAACCCCTACTAAAAATGAGAGCGGGGGAGGGATTGAATGGTTTGTCCAGGAAAGAAGAAAGGGAAAGGAATTCTCATTTGAGTTGCTGTCTTTAGAGATGAGGGGATGGAGAGACCCCTGGTGCATAACGGGGCCCGGGACCTCTACATCCCTGTGGGAAGAAAGGAAAAAAGTAGAATGGATCTGATAAAATTTATGATGTACAATGTTAGAGGGTTAAATTCGCCACAGAAGCGACACATGGTATGAAGTGAAATAGAAAGAATGGGTGCAGAAATAATATTTCTACAAGAAACCCATCTGGCATTGGACGGTAATATCAAATTATACTCCAGGAAGATTCCCACATGGTATTATGGAGATTCCCCTACAAAAAGGGCGAAAGGAGTGGCAATTGGCTTTGGAAATAATGTTGGATTTGTGATAGAAGATAGAAAGGTGGACCCTGAAGGTAGATTCCTGTTCCTGAGAGGAACTATATCTGGTATAAGATATACCTTGGCGAATATTTATTGTCCTAATAAGCATCCGAAGAAATATTTTTTGGAAATTCTAAAGGAACTAAGTGAATTCAAGAAAGGCTACTTAATTCTAGCTGGAGATTTAAACTTTACTATGGACAGCAAACTAGACTCCACCTCCGGGACTGTCAATAAGGAAAAAAAAATACTAAGAAGAATAAAAAGAAAACTACTCGAACATCAACTAGTAGATGTCTGGAGGATTCAACACCCTAGTACAAAGGACTTTACATACCATTCAACGGTACACAAAATGTACTCCAGACTTAACTATATATTGATTGAACATAGAGTTCTGGATGTAGATATGGAAACAACAATAGAAACAGCTACAATATCAGACCACGCTCCAGTGACAATGAGAATAAAACTAAAAAGGTAAGCGCTGGGGAGAGGAGCATGGAGAATAAATGAAGATATAATTGAAGACCATGAAGTAGAGAATATTATAAAAATGGAAATCGATCAATATTTCCAGGCCAATGCTACATCAGAAATAAGCTCAGCAACAATCTGGGAAGCACATAAGGCCGTCATCAGGGGCCAACTGATCGCCATTGGTTACAGAAAAAAAAAAAGAAAGAGAATTTAACATGCAAAAAATATTAAAAGAAATCCACGATCTAAAATTTAAACATAAAAGAAATGCGGAAAAAGAAACCCAACGAGCTCTGATATTAAAAAGGGAACTATTGAAAGACCTCATGGAACAAGAAACAAGAAAGGAATTTAATAGACTTAAAAAAGACAGATATAAAGGAGGAAACAAGCCTGGAAAACATTTGGCAAAAATGTTAGGACGTAAAAAGTCAATAAATTATATAGAGAAGATAAAGAACGGAAGAGGAGAAATGGTAAATAAAACAGCAGATATCGCCACGGCATTCCAAACATACTATAGTGCATTATATGCAATTAATAATGAAGATATGTATAAGGAGAAGAGAAAAGAAAAAATACAAGAATACTTAAAGAAGGCGAATCTGCCAAAAATACATGAAGAATACCTGACAGCTTTGAATGCAGTAATTACGCAGGAGGAAATTAGAAGAGCATTGAAGGAAACACCTACAGGGAAAATCCCTGGACCAGACGGGTTCACCATTAAATATTATAAAAAATTCCAGAGCCAATTGATTCCGAGACTATGTGATTATTTCAATAAAATAGGGGAAGAAGAAATAAGGCGTGAATCTCTAATGGCCCATGTTACTATAATACCAAAACCCGGAAAAGATAAGACTTTATGTTCTAGTTACAGGCCCATAGCACTCCTTAATGCTGATACAAAACTATATGCTAAAGTTTTGGCCACCCGTTTAAAGAACTTAATGCCAGATTTAGTTAACCCGGATCAGACGGGATTTATAGCCGGAAGAGAAGGGAGAGACAATAGTTTAAAAACCATATTATTACTGCAGAAAAATAAAAGTGGAAAACCCCCAGTCCTACTCTTGTCAATAGATGCTGAGAAAGCATTTGACAGAGTGGACTGGGGGTTTATGATGGATACACTGCAACATCTGGGATTGGGGCCCAAGATTAGACATTGGATCCAAAATCTGTACAGTAGACCAACGGCAATGGTTAAGGTCAATGGTAATATGTCAGCACCTTTTGAAATGTTTAACAGGACTAGACAAGGGTGCCCGCTCTCGCCACTGCTATATGTGTTAACGTTGGAACCTTTCCTGGCTACTCTTCGAAATAATCAAAATATAGAGGGGGCGAGAATAGGTGAAGAAGAACATAAGATAGCGGCTTACGCCGACGATATCCTAATGTATATAACTAACCCAAGAAAGTCTTTGCCAAACGTAGCTAAAGAAATAAAAAAATACGGAGAACTCTCGATCTTTAAAATAAATCCTATAAAAACAGAAATTTTAAATATAGGGGTGGAGAAGAAAGAAGAACTTTGGCTACAAAAGCAGTACCCATTCACATGGGTAAGAGGAGAGTTGACCTACTTGGGGATCAAATTGACATCTACGGTAGCGGGCCTATATACGGCTAACTATGTCCTCCTCTTAAATGAAATAAAAACAGACCTAAAGAAGAATATAACAAGACCACTGTCATTGTTAGGAAGGATAAATGCTTTTAAGATGGTCAGCCTCCCAAAAATAACATACAAATTCCAGATGTTACCCATAGAAATTCCGCAGAGTTTTTTTGAGATCCTTAAATCAATGTTGATAAAATATATATGGAAAAACAAAAAGCCGAGAGTCAATTTTGCCACAATAACAAGAGAAAAAAAACACGGAGGATTAGCAGCACCGGACATAAATAGATATTATAAAGCCACGATTATTGCACGTATGGTTGAATGGGGGAATAAAGATAAAGCGAAAGAAAAAAAATGGATCCGAATGGAAAATAGCATAAGTAAAACAACACTGCACAAAAATGTATGGGTATCACGGAAATATAGAGTATTGGATGAAGATGCACATGGAATAACAAAAAATGTTTTCAAGGTTTGGGACTTAATTTATAGACCGAATAAATGGACTTATAATTCACCTTTAATTTCACTTACGGAAACAAATTTTTTTATCCCTGGGAAAGGGACTCGGCTGGGAATCAAAATGGGAGCAGCACAAATAAAGGACATCATGGAGCAAGGAAAAATAAAAACATTCCGAGAGATAAAGGAAAAGAATATATGGGACATTAGTGAATAGGAATATATACAATTAAAACATTTGGTAAAGTCAATATCTCCGCCTATAAGAGAAGAAAAAAAATTAACAGCCCTGGAAAAACTATGCTGTATAAAAATCCCATTGCGACATGTTATATCAAAAGTATATCAAATCTTGACAGAATTAGATTCACAAGGAAATCCATACTTTATAGGAAAATGGGAAAAAGAAATAAACAGGAAGTTTGAAGACCAACAAGTAGAAAGAATAATAGCATCCGTATATAACACCGCAACTGATATAACTACAATCGAAATGAATTATAAATGTATCACGAGATGGCACAGGACACCTGAAATTATGCATAAAATCAGTAAAGATAAAACACCATTGTGTTGGAGAGAATGTGGACAGATAGGAACAACTACACACATATGGTGGGACTGTCCAACAATAAAGGACTACTGGCAGGAAATTCTGGAGTATATTGAAGTGATAACTGGGGAAAAGGTATCCAATACCATACAAGCTTGCCTGTTCCATGAATCAAATGAGTCAAATAGTAGCTATACGAAAACATTAATTCCACCATTGATAAACGCCGCAAAGGGACTGATACCAAAAAACTGGTTAAGTGTTCGAAAACCAGACATAAAAGAATGGTTCGAGAGGGTGGAAAATTATAATAATCTTGAACATCTATGTAGCTGTGATGAGGGCCAATTCAATATATATAGAAAGAAATCGAAGCCGTGGAAAGATTTTAAATCAACTGAGCAATATTTGGAGAAAATTACAGTAGACAGCAGCTAGAGAAGTGGGGGGAAAAAAAAAGTAAGGGACAAACCATCAGGGGTGGGGGGATAGAAGAGGGTGGGTAAGGTTTATATTAACTGAATTAAAAGAGATTAACTAAAATAACTAATAATGAAAAAAATAAAAAATATATAAAACAACATCTGAAATACCACAAATGATGCAAAACCAAAAGTGGAGACGGAATTATGAATAAAATCATGAGCAGGTCTCTTGCTGTGGTTGAGTCTGAGGTGGGAAAAAAAATAAAATAAATAAATATCGGCGGGCGTAATGTATCGCAGATACGGTACGCCGCCGTAACTTAGGGCGCAAGTTCCGTATGCAGAAAGAACTTGCGCCCTTAGTTACGGCGGTGTAACATATGTGTGTCGGCGTAAGCCCGCCTAATTCAAATGGGGATGATGTGGGCGTGTTTTATTTAAATTTACTGTGACCCCACGTATTTGACGCATGCGCCGTTTGTGAAAAAATCCCAGTGCGCATGCTCGAAATTACGCCGCAAGTCATCATTGCTTTAGACGTGAACATAACTTACGTACAGCCCTATTCGAACGACTTAGGCAAACAACGTAAAATTTTCAAAACTCGACGCGGGAACGACGTCCATACTTAACATTGGCTACGCCTCATATAGCAGGGGTAACTTTACGCCAAAAACGATGTAAAAAAATGTGCCGGCCGGACGTACGTTTCTGAATCGGCGTATTTACCTAATTAGCATATTCATTGCGTAACTATACGGAAGCGCCACCTAGCGGCCAGCGTAAATATGCAGCCTAAGATACGATGGTGTAAGACACTTACGCCAGTCGGATCTTAGGGAAATCTATGCGTAACTGATTCTCTGAACGCTGTCGTATCTCCTTTCTGAATCTGGCCCCTTGTCTTGTTTGCACCGCCTGTATACTGCTGTTCAAAGTATATAGGGCCAAAGGGTCTTGTAATGACCTGGGGAGGAGTGGTGGCGGGGAAACCCATGCTATTTTTTTCAATGATTTTTATCCATATTGCAGGGACAAAACATTACATTAAAGCCGCAAGCAGTATTAAATTTATTTTTTCTTATAGTAATCTAATTTTGTGCAGGGACATTTCTAAACAAGTGCCACTACTATAGACACCCAGCAGGTACGCTATTTAAAGGAATTTTTCATTTTTTTGTGTCACTTTAACCACTTACACATACACCCCCTTCCTGCCCAGACGAGATTTTAGCTTCCGGCACTGCGTCGCTTTAACTGACAATTGCGCGGTCATGCGACGTGGCTCCTAAACGTCCTTTTTTCCCCCACAAATAGAGCTTTCTTTTGGTGGTATTTGATTGCCTGTGCGGTTTTAATTTTTTGGGCTATAAACAAAAAAAGAGCGTAAAATTTTGAAAAAAAAAAAACTCAATATATTTTACTTTTTGCTATAATAAATATCAAATTTTTAAAAAAAATGTATATTTTTTTTCTCAGTTTAGGCTGATACGTAGTATTCTACATATTTTTGGTAAAAAAAAAAAAAAACGCAATAACCTGGTTTCTGCAAAAGTTATATTGCCTACAAAATAGGGGACATAATGATTTATTGTTTATTTATTTTTTACTAGGAATGGCGGTGATCTGCGTTTTTTTCCGGGACTGCGACATTATAGCAGACACATCCGTCACTTTTGACACATTTTTGGGACCATTCACATTTATACAGTGAACAGTGCTATAAATACCCGGGTTCTCAAAGACGTTTTCCAACAATAACTTGAATATTGGGCTTTAAGATGAGCATTTTTTAATTCGAGCGTTCGCGTCCCATAGACTTCAATGGTGTTCTAAATGTTTGCACGAACGTTCGGTCCGTTCGAAAGTTCTGGTGCGAACCGAACGCGGGGGTGTTCGGCTCATCCCTACTCACCACTTATAAACTTATAGTTTATAATGAGTGAACATTTTCTCAAAGTGGAACTTTACTCATAAAAATGTGATAAAATAATGTTTATTAACAAGAAAACTACATTCCACCTTAATTATTCAGCTACCCTTGTACTGAAGCTCACAACCTCTGAGCAGCAGTAGAATTTCAGGCTTTCAGCAGACTGGCCTCCAAATAAAAAAATCAGTGCAAAAAAAAAAATAGAGCACAGCTGATCATGTGCAGAGCAGGGTGAGACAATGGATTTTAAACAGTATAGGCATTTAGGGCCAGATTCACGTAGAAGTGCGGCGGCGTAACGTATCGTAGATACGTTACACCGCCGCAAGTTTTCATCGCAAGTGCCTGATTCACAAAGCACCTGCAATGAAAACCTACGCCGGCGGCCTCCGGCGTAAGCCCGCGTAATTCAAAGGGGCGTGTGCCATTTAAATTAGGTGCGCTCCCGCACCGGACCTACTGCGCATGCTCACTTTTGAATTTCCCGCCGTGCTTTGCGCGAAGTGACGTCATTTTTTCGAACGGCAACGTGCGTAGCGTACTTTCGTATTACCGGACCTCTTACGCAAGAAAAAAATGTTTTGAATTTCGACGCTGGAACGACGGCCATACTTTAACATGGGCTGTGTAAAGTTAGGGCAGCTAAAACGACGACTAACTTTGCGACGGGAAACTAGACTAGCAGCGACGTAGCGAACGCGAAAAACCGCCGTGGATCGCCGTAAGTACTAATTTGCATATCCGACGCTGGTTTACGACGCAAACTCCCCCCAGCGGCGGCCGAGGTATTGCATCCTGAGAAAAGAGAAAATTACCCCTAGGGGCTTTGTGCTGCAGCAAGGAATAGAAACGTACCAAAAAATATATAAAAGTATAAATTTATTTAAATATGTTGTACGGAAAAAGCCCCAAACAGTAGGGACTCAAGATATGAGCTTGGTAAAAAACATAAGTCATACATGGCAAATAAAAACACAAGGTAGAACAAGTACAGACATAGCATAACAGTACTGTAAGTATACAAATACTATGGGCGAAAAACACCCCTACGCGTTTCGACCTTTTATAAGTAGCGGTCTTCTTCAGGGAGTATTAGTTAGACGCTGCCATAGGTTCTGTAAGAAAGAAAATACATACAAAGAGAGATACATATAGATAAGTGGGACATAATAAACAGAAGAACACAAAGAGGGCCCGCCACCCACAGCCATATAGGTAGATGGCAGGATGCGGGTAAACCTCCTACAGAAGTGGACTAGTGTAAAAAATCCCACTGCCACTCACCCAAGACGTCCAATGGAAGGCGTAGACCCGGACCAGATGAACCACTGCCGCACCATCAAACTCCCCCGGGGGGTACCAGAGGGGTGAAAAAAGGGGAGAGGAGCTCCCCTGGGTCAGTGTAGAAAAGGACTCCGAATTCAGGTGCACCACCAAGAGAGGGACCGCCCGGGCCTACGAGAGGTCACCCGATAGCGCGCCAGGGCCGCGCCCCGAGGTGGGCCGGAGGGGGGGGGGCTCCAGGCAAAAAGGGGGGGGAAGGAGGGCAAACCGAGGCGGGGAAGGAGCACAGGGAGGGGGGGGGCAACGGGGCCGGGGATGGCGGATCAAGGCCAAGCAGGTGGGGACGAGCACACGCGCCTGGCTGAGTCACAGGGGGGCCCCGACACCACCGTGTGCACCGGGATGGGTAAGTTGGGGTGCGGGGGAGCGCTCCCCTCCTAAGGTTGCGGTGAAGACCCTGTAATGTAAATACACGTATATGTATAAGACTGGGAAGCATGTCTAGAAAATAAAAATGGTAAATATATGAGTACACGCCAGGCTGAACAAGAAGCCTGATGTGTAGGCATGGAAATTGCGTGAGGGAGATGCACAGGGGAGAAAAGGAGATGTGGGAATGAGGGGAAACAACAAAACAACAATAGGACACAGAGTGAAAACAAACCAAAAATAATGAGCCTGGTAAAAGTACATAAAACAAAGCAAAGAAGGTGTGTAAGTGACTGAATGAATGACAATGAAGAATGCAGTGTGTGATCTAGTGAAAGATGTGGAAGTGTATGTGAAAGGGATGTGGTAGAGCAGCAGTGTGAGGTGGGAAAGCAAAAGAAAAATGGAAAACAACAAGGGGAGAAAAGAAAAGGGATAAAAGGGGAACAGGAAATATGGGGAATGTTACAGTGAAAAAGAGAAGAAAGAGGAATACAAATGAAAATAAAAGTAATAAAAAAATGCTGATAATAATCCTGTGACTATAAGTGTATGAGTGATCTATGGGTGTGTGTGCATGTGAATGAAATCATGAAAACAGGTGAATAAGAGGAAGGTGGGAAAAGAAACTGCAAGGGAAAGGGGCTAGTATGGAAACAAATGAAAAGGTGAAAAAATACCTGTGCTATCTGTAAAGCTCACAGAGGTAAGATGGTCAGATGGTAAAATAGTTGAAGCTGTAGCCTTCCTGTTAGGGAGGGATGTTGAGACACCTATTGAAGGAGGTGCTGACGTCTGTTGAAAAGTAAACGAAGTAGAAGAGTAAGATAATAATGGGGATACCGGGGTGGATGGCAGGTTTACAGGAAATGGAAAAGAGAGCCAAGGCTCCCACTTACCTTCCTGCAGCCAAAATCTGTCATAACCACCAAACACAGTCGCCGTGGGATCTGGATTTGTCCCAATGAGGCTGGCTGCTTATATAAGGTATATCTTGAACAGGTGAGGGAGTGCACTCCCTCTACACCTGTAGCAACCCCACCCTATGATGCAGTAGGGGGCGGGCCCGGATGGACCCAACCCTGCCCGGGAACCACACCCACCGCTGGGGCAGGTGTAAACATCGCCGAAGATCCCCCCCACCACACACACCCCCCCCCCCACAGGGAACCCCCCCATCCACGGGAACGCCACACCCACCCCCCCCACACGGCCAACAACCCCCACCCCCCCCCACCCACCCACCACGCACGCAGCAATACAGCGCGCCCAGGCCGCCATGAGGCGGCAAGTGGTGGCCTCCCCGGCGTTCCAGAAGGGACTGTTAGGTCCCCGGTGTACCAACTCCATCCTCCTCGTCCATGGACGGCAATGCGGCAATTGGGGTGTCTACTTTCCAAAATGGGGTCATTTGGGGGGGTTTTGTGCTATTTTGGCATTTTATGGCCTTCGAAACTGTGATATGTAGTGGGGAGTGAAATCAAAAATTTGCGCCCTTAGAAATGCTGAAGGCGGTGCTTGGTTTTCGGGGTCCCGTACGCGGCTAGGCTCCCAAAAAGTCCCAAACATGTGGTATCCCCGTACTCAGGAGAAGCAGCAGAATGTATTTTAGGGTGCAACTCCACATATAACCATGGCATGTGTAAGCAATATATCATTTAGTGACAATTTTTTTTTTTTTTTCATTATTCAATCACTTTGGACAAAAAAAAAAAAAAATCAATGGACTCAACATGCCTCTCAGCAGTTTCCTTGGGGTGTCTTCTTTCCAAAATGGGGTCATTTGGGGTTTTTTTGTGCTATTTTGGCATTTTATGGCCTTCGAAACTGTGATAGGTAGTGAGGAATGAAATCAAAAATTTACACCCTTAGAAAGCCTGAAGGCAGTGATTGGTTTTTGGGGTCCCGTACGCGGCTAGGCTCCCAAAAAGTCTCACACATGTGGTATCCCCGTACTCAGGAGAAGCAGAAGAATGTATTTTGGGGTGTAATTCCACATATGCCCATGGCATGTTTGAGCAATATATCATTTAGTGACAACTTTGCGCAAAAAAAATAAAAAAATATATATATATTTATTTTTCCCGCAACTTGGGTCAAAATATAAAATATTCCATGGACTTGAGATGCCTCTCAGCAAATAGCTTGGGGTGTCTACTTTCCAAAATGGGTCATTTGGGGGGGTTTTGAATTGTCCTGATATTTTATGCACAACATTTAGAAGCTTATGTCGCACATCACCCACTCTTCTAACCACTTGAAGAAAAAGCCCTTTCTGACACTGTTTGTTTACATAAAAACATATTATTTTTTTGCAAGAAAGTTAAGTTGAACCCCCAAACATTATATATTTTTTTAAAGCAAAGGCCCTACAGATTAAAATGGTGGGTGTTGCAAAAAAAATTTACACACAGTATTTGCGCAGCGTTTTTTCAAACAAATTTTTTGGGGAAAAAATACACTTTTTTTTATTTTAAAGCACGAAAACACACTATATTGCCCAAATTATTGATGAAATAAAAATTATGATCTTAGGCCGAGTACATGGATACCAAACACGACATACTTTAAAATTGCGCACAAACGCGCAGTGGCGACAAACTACATACATTTTTAAAAGCCTTTAAAAGCCTTTACAGGTTACCACATTAGATTTACAGAGTAGGTCTACTGCTAAAATGACTGCCCTCGATCTGCCTTTCACGGTGATACATCACATGCATGGTGCAATTGCTGTTTACATATGACTCCAGACCGACGCTTGCGTTCGCCTTTGCGCAAGAGGGGACAGGGATGCTTTTTTTTTTTTTTTGCTTTTTTTTTATATATATTTATTTCGCTTTTTTGATTTTATTTGTTAACTGTTCCTTCCATTTTTATTTTTTTTTACCATTTTTATTGTTATCTCAGGGAATGTAAATATCCCTTATGATAGCAATAGTTAGTGACAGGTACTCTTTTTTTAAAAAAATGGGGTCTATTAGACCCTAGATCTTTCCTCTGCCCTCAAAGCATCTGACCACACCAAGATCGGTGTGATAAAATGCTTTCCCATATTCCCAATGGCGCTGTTTATATCCAGGGGGGGGGACATTCCCTCCCACTGAATGTAAAAGCAGTCTAGAGGCTAATTAGCCGCTAGGACTGCTTTTACATGAAAGCCGACCGCTGGCTGAAAAGAATGATACCAAGATGATGCCTAAACCCGCAGGCATCATTCTGGTATAACCATTTATTTTTTTTCCTTTTTTTTTTTAACACTTTTTTTTGTAACGAACTGTTCAACTTTTCGGTTCCAGGTTTGGGTCTCTCAAAATGCGATGGCATCTTGGGAGACCCTCTGTAAGTGTACTTAGCCTGTGTAATGTTTTACCCTACACTAAAAATTAACGTGTGTGTGGAAGCGTTCAAAACAATACAAAGACCAGGATAGCGGGGACAAAAATAACGGGTGTCACGCCTAAATCCGCGCTTGCTACAGACACGACATCTTCTTTGGGGGGCTCGTTGGGTAGGGGTACTCTCTAGGGCATACGAAAAATGCCTCTCATGCAGTCGGCTTACTGCATTTGGTAGGGGCTGGTGAGGTACAGTACCGCCTGCATACAGGAGTTCTGTGATGATATCCCTCTGGAATTGAAGGAAGGATCCATCCTGTCCTGAAGCTCTGTATAAGACATGAGCATTCAGTAGAGCCAATTGAAATAAATGTAGAGACACTTTTTTGTACCAGCGTCTCGTCTTGCGGGCAATATGATACGGCGCCATCAACTGGTCGTTGAGGTCCACCCCTCCCATGTTTTGGTTATATTCGTGGACACAGAGGGGTTTCTCCACAACACCAGTCGCCGTACGAATTTGTACTGTCGTGTCTGCGTGAAGGGTGGTAAGAACGAAAACATTCCTATTGTCCCGCCACTTCACAGCGAGCAAATTTTTACATCTGAAGCAGGCTCTCGCCCCCAGGCTAAGACGGGCATCTACAAGCCTCTGGGGGAAGCCCCAGCGATTAGGTCGCACGGTGCCACATGCTCCAATCTGATGATCAAACAAGTGGCTAAAAAGTGGCACGCTGCTGTAAAAATTGTCCACGTATAAGTGGTACCCCTTTCCGAATAAGGGTGACACCAAGTCCCACACGATCTTGCCAGCGCTCCCCATGTAATCTGGGCTTTCTTCCGGCTCTACCTCACTATCTTTGCCCTCGTAAACCCTAAAGCTCCATGAGTAGCCTGTGGCCCTGTCACAGAGCTTATAGAGCTTGACCCCGTATCTGGAACGCTTGCTGGGAATGTACTGTTTGAAAGACAAGCGGCCAGCAAATTTAACCAGGGATTCATCAACGCATACAACCTGCTGGGGATTAAACAAGGCTGCAAAACGTTCGTTGAAATGGTTTACGAGGGGCCGAATTTTGTAGAGCCGGTCAAATTCAGGGTCTCCACGTGGACGACAAAGTGCATTGTCACTGAAATGCAGAAACCGCAGGATCGCCTTGTATCGTTTCCTGGCCATGCAAGCAGAGAACAAGGGCATATGGTCGATGGGATGTCTGGACCAATACATCCGCAACTCTGGAAATGTGTGTATGCCCATGTTGAGGGTAAGGCCCAGAAAGGTCTTAAATTCGGAAACCTCAAGAGGTTTCCATTCTTTGGCAAGGAGAGACTGGGGGTTAGCGGCGATGTACTGTAGGTACCAGCATATAAATTACTCTGGTCCACAATAGATCTATAGAGATCTTCTGTGAAATACAGTGAATAAAAATCAAGTGGCATAAAATTCGCTGTATCCACCTGAATACCGGGTTGGCCAGTGAATGGGGGAAGTACGGGTGCTGCAGAAGTGGTGGGGACCCAATCAGGATAGGCGAATTCTGCAGGAAGGGCACTATGGGCACGACGGGCCTGTCTCTGTCTTCTTCTTGGTGGCAGTGGGACACTACTTGTGCTTGCCACCTCGCCAGCTTGAACTGCACTTATGGGACTCGCCACGTCGCCACGTCTTACTGCAGTGCTGGATGAACGACCAGGGTGTACTAGGCCGCTGGTGCTTGCCAATCCACCAGAAGGAATAGCGGCGCTAGTACTGGCTCTCTGCTCCATACAGCGATCAGAAAATCGATCGCTTAGTGACACTGGCAATAGGGGGTGAAAGGGTTAACTAGGGCGGTGATCAAGGGGTTAAACCTTTATTAGGGGGGGTAGGGGGCTACCCTGGACCTAAAGGGGGCTAAAACTAACTGCCCTAACACTTTTTTCTGTAACACTGACACTAAATGCAGAAATCAGAAAATAAATGATCCCTGCATTCAGTGACACTGTTACAGGAGACTGGGGGGGGGGGGCGTTCGGCGGTGACTGGAGGGGTTAAATGTGCCTAATGTGCTGGTGTCAGTGTAGTGTTTAGGTGCCACTTACTTGTGTGATGTCTTCTCTCCTCAGCGGTGGTCGATATGACCACCACGAGGAGAGATCACACAGTTCCTGCTTCCTGTGTTTACACTAAACACAGGAAGAGGAGGGGGGCGCGCTGGCATTGGCTGAGAGCGATCGCAGAGGGGGAGCTGAACACGGACAGCCGCCCCCTCATCTCGGATCGCTTCTGCAGCGTACCGACCCGCGCCATGTACCGGGGGGGTCCCGATCGGACCCCCGACCCACGTCGAGCAGAGGACGTACAGGTACGTGATTGTGCCTGTCCGTGCCATTCTGCCGACGTAAATGTACAGGAGCGGGTCGGCAAGTGGTTAAGGTGTTCACAATAATAATACTTATGACATATATAACAAACAAATCAATGGTAATTTTCTACATTCAGAGTATCACATGCAATTATTTGGTATTGTCCATTACTGAAATACTTTTAATTTATTTTTCTGCAACAGTCTCTTGTATGCATTCCACGTGCACTTATGTGAATAACAATCCTGCTAATTTCACTCAGACTGTGACTACAATAGAAAATGAAAATGTTACTGTCACAAATGTGTATTTAAATGGACACTTGAATTGTGAATTCTCCCACTTCCTTGTATGATCTTTAATGTACTTAGGGGCAGATCCACAAAGCAAGTACGCCGGCATATCTACTGATACGCCGGCGTACTTTCAAATTTCCCGCGTCGTATCTTTGTTTTGAATCCTCAAAACAAGATGCAATTCTTCGGCGTCCGCTGGGTGGCGTAGCTGTCGTTTTCCGCGTCGAGTATGCAAATTAGCTATTTCCGAAGATCCACGAACGTACGAGCGGCCGTCGCATTCTTTTACGTCGTCTCTAGTCGGCTTTTTTCGGCGTATAGTTAAAGCTGCTGTTTGGTGGCGTACTCAATGTTAAGTATGGCCGTCGTTCCCGCGTATAATTTAAAAAAAATATATTTTGTTTGCGTAAGTCGTCCGTGAATCAGGATGGACGTAATTTACGTCCACGTCAAAACAATGACGTCCTTGCGACGTCATTTAGCGCAATGCACGGCGGGAAATTTAGGGACGGCGCATGCGCAGTTCGTTCAGCGCGGGGACGCGCTTCATTTAAATGAAACACGCCCCCCTACTCGCTGATTTGAATTAGGCGCCGTTACGCCGCGAGAGATACACTACGCCGCCGTAACTTACGGCGCAAATTCTTTCAGGATTCAAACCAAAAAAAGTAAGTTACGGCGGCGTAGCGTATCTCAGATACGCTGCGCCGGGGCAGATCTTTGTGGATCTGCCCCTTAGTCTTCAAGAGTAAAGCAAAATACATTCCTCTAGTGGCGTTGATTGGAACAAGAGGTCACATGTAAAACAAGATTCTGTATAGAAACAAAACTGCACCAATTTAGTAAATTGTTGTAAACACGTAAACATTTTATCTCCCACGGTACAGTATTCAGTCTAAGCAACTATAATTTGCCTCTAGAACCCCTAAAATTAGTGACAAAATCTATCCAAAGTTTCATATGGCCCAGCAAATTGTATTTAATTTGGTCTACCTGCCCTTTAATGAATTTGAGTGTGGACACAAGGTTCTATTGTCTATGCCAAGCATAGAACAGAATGGAACTGATTTTTCATAAAAATGGGTACAATCATCTGATATCAGTGCTGTGTATACCCCAATCCTGGGAAATACTTCCCACATCAGACACTGCACTGTTGTCTCGTATATTTGCATGACCATATAAAAAACGTACATTTAAAAAGGAACAAACATTTATTAACAACTTAAGACCCAGACCTTTAGGCAGCTAAAGTACCCGGCCAGGTTTTGCGATTCGGCACTGCGTCGCTTTAACAGAAGATTGAGCGGTCGTGCGACGTGGCTCCCAAACAAAATTGCCATCCTTTTTTTCCCACAAATAGAGCTTTCTTTTGGTGGTATTTGATCCCCTCTGCGGTTTTTATTTTTTGCACTATAAACAAAAATAGAGCGACAATTTTGAAAAAAATACAATATTTTTTACTTTTTGCTATAATAAATATCCCCCAAAAATATATAAAAAAAACATTTTTTTTCCTCAGTTTAGGCCTATACGTATTCTTCTACCTATTTTTGGTAAAAAAAAAAAAAAAAAAATCGCAATAAGCGTTTATCGGTTGGTTTGCGTAAAATTTATGGCGTTTACAAAATAGGGGATAGTTTTATTGCATTTTTATAAAAAAAATTTTTTTTACTACTAATGGCGGTGATCAGCGATTTTTTTCGTGACTGCGACATTATGGTGGACACTTCGGACAATTTTGACACATTTTTGGGACCATTGTCATTTTCACAGCAAAAAATGCATTTAAAATGCATTGTTTACTGTGAAAATGACAATTGCAGTTTGGGAGTTAACCACAAGGGGGCGCTGAAGGGGTTATGTATGACCTAATATGTGTTTCTAACTGTAGGGGGGTGTGGCTGTAGGTGTGACGTCATCGATTGTGTATCCCTATAAAAGGGATCACACGATCGATAAAGCCGCCACAGTGAAGAACGGGGAAGCTGTGTTTACACACATCTCTCCCCGTTCTTCACCTCCAGGGACCAATCGCGGGACTCCAGCGGCGATCGGGTCCGCGGTTCCCGCGGTCCCGGAGCTTCGGACTGGGTACTAGCACAGGACGTGCATGTGCCCAGCCGTGCCATTCTGCCAACGTAAATGTGCAGGAGGCGGTCCTTAAGTGGTTAAAGTATATCTAGATCTACAGCTTAGTTCATTCATTTCAATATAATTTATATACAGGCACACAAAATACATTTTGTAGAACTGCATTTTTTATGAAGCTACAATGTTCATAATTAAAATAAATCAAATAAAATTACACTGTTGCTTGCACAGTCTGTTAAATCCAAAGAGGTTAAAAATGTGCATTACTATGTCCTTACTTATCTGAAAGAAGACAATAAAACCTGAAAACATTAATCAGTGTTAGGGATGAGCTTCGAGTTCAAGTCGAACTCATGTTCGACTCGAACATTGCCTGTTCGCATGTTCGGCGAACAGCAAACAATTTGGGATGTTAGCGGCAAATTTGAAAAACCAGCAGAACGCCCTGTTAAAGTCTATGGGAGAAATCTAAAGTGCTAATTTTAAAGGCTAATATGCAAGTTATTGTCCTAAAAAGTGTTTGGGGACCTGGGTCCTGCCCCAGGGGACATATATCAATGCAATTTTTTTTTTTTCGGGAGCAGTGAATTTAATAATGCTTAAAGTGAAACAATAAAAGTGAAATATTTCGTACCTGGGGGGTGTATAGTATGCCTGTGAAGCAGCGCATGTTTCCCATGCTTAGAACTGTCTCTGCACAAAGTATCATTTCTGAAGGAAAAAAGTCATTTAAAATCACTCGTGGCTATAATGAATTGTCAGCTCCCAGCAATTCAGAGAAAAGTTGTTCTTAAAAAAAAAAAGTGTGGGGGTTCCCCCAAATTCAATTACCAGGCCCTTCAGGTCTGGTATGGATATAAAGGGGAACCCCGCTGTCAATTTAAAAAAAAAATCAAACGTTCGAGTCCCATAAACTTTTACAGGGTTCTAAAGTTCACACAAACTTTTGGTCTGTTTGCAGGTTCTGGTGCAAACCGAACGGGGGGGTGTTCGGCTCATCCCTAGTAAGCAGAAACCACTCCTTGAATTGGTGATGTGATTATTGGATTTGACCATCTTTTAGGTGTCACCCTTATCCCTGGCTGCTTGAGCCAGTGGGATACATACTGTCATGCTCATCCATGTAATCCTCTTGTAGAGCCTGAATAGACTGCTACAAGACTGCTCCTTGCCAGAGAATTTTAAACCCTTTTGAGGGTAAGTAGGAATAACTCCTTTGAGTGTATTGGCTACTTGTTGAAAAAAAAATAAGACAACCTGCCCGGTATCATCCTCATAATCAAAGCAAGATTCACACAGTCATGTTCTCTCCAACTTCATATTGAAGAGCCTGAAGCCTTTTCGCTCTGAGATTGGTAAATACTAATAGATAACCTAGCCACAGGGTTTGCGCACCATTCAGCAAACCAACACATAGCCCCGGATCACACTGGTGCGTTTTGACATGCGACCCAATATGTCAAATCGCATTTCAAAATAGGCAGCAATTGCGCCGCACCGACTTCAAATAGACAGCTTTGTACTACCTTTGCGATTTCGGGCCGTGACCTATATTGACATCTGCACAGAGACTTGCAAGGATGTCTCTGAAATCGTGACCAGAATCGAGACTGACCAGCGGAAGAAATAGCTGAATTGCACAGCCTCATTTCTGTAGTCCAGTGCGACCCTGGGCAAAGGAAAAAAAGTTAAATGCAGTAAATAAATTGCTTAGTAATAAACCCTGAGGGGTTAACCACAGCTAGAGGGAGACATAAGCTTCCATCTACAGCCCTGCTGAGCCAGGTGGAGGTTAATTAGCTCTAAACATAGTCCTGCAAGGGATTAGGACATGGTGAAAAGTTTGTTCAGAACAGCAACAAAAAGGTAGGAATTTGCAACAAAATTACAATAATCTTATGCAGTGTACACAAACCAAGGGAAATGTAGACAGCATAAACATGCTTTTCCATTTTTTTTTTTTTTTTTTTTTTAAGGAAAACCAAAGATTACATAGACAAATATAAGATTTATGTCCTTTTTTTCCCGCTTTCTTTTGGTGGTATTTGATCACCTCTACGTTTTTTAATTATTTGTGCTATAGACAAAGAATGGCAACAATTTTGAAAAAAAACAAAACGATTTTTTACTTTTTGCTCTAAAAGACATTGAATAAAAAAAAAAACTGTTTAGGCCAATATGTACAGGGGATATAAAAAGTCTACAAATCCCTGTTAAAATGTCAGGTTTCTGTGATGTAAAAAAAAATGAGACAAAGATAAATAATTTCAGAACTTTTTCCATCTTTAATGTGACCTATAAACGTTACAACCCAGTTGAACAACAAACTGAAGTCTTTTAGGGGCAGGGAAGTAAAAATAAAAAACTAACATAATGTGGTTGCATAAGTGTGCACACCCTTAACCACTTAAGCCCTGGGCTATTTCACTGGCCAAAGACCAGGCCACTTTTTGCAATACGGCACTGCGTCGCTTTAACTCACAATTGCACGGGCGTGCAACGTGGCTCCCAAACAAAATTGACAACCTTTTTTCCCACAAATAGAGCTTTATTTTGGTGGTATTTGATCACCTCCTGCGGTTTTTATTTTTTGCGCTATAAACAAAAATAGAGCGACAATTTTTAAAAAAATCCAATATTCTTTACTTTTTGCTATAATAAATATCCCATAAAAATATATAAAAAAAACATTTTTTTTCCTCCATTTAGGATTTGTATTTATCTACATATTTTTGGTAAAAAAAAGAAAAAAAAATCGCAATAAGCATTTGATTGGTTTGTGCAAATGTTGTTTTTTTATATATTTTTTGGGGGTGTTTATTATAGCAACAAGTAAAAAATAGTATTTTTTTTTCAAAATTGTCGCTCTATTTTTGTTTATAGCGCTAAAAAATAAAAACCGCAGAGGTGATCAAATACCACCAAAAGAAAGCTCCATTTGTGGGAGCCATGTCGCATGACTGCACAATTGTCAGTTAAAGCGATGCAGTGCCAAATCGCAAAAAGTGGCCTGGTCTTTTAAATGGTCCGGGGCTTAAGTGGTTAAGCTAGCAGGGCGCTTTGAACTAAAAAAAAACTCCCATTTTGCTGCGCTTTCAAATCGCTTTTAAGGCTCTTTGAAAGTGCTGCCCATTCATTCCAATGGGCAGGGCATTTTGGAAGCACTACATACAGCACTCCCAAACCGCTGCAAAGATGCTGCTTGTAGGACATTTCAGAACGTCCAGCAAGCATACCACCCCAGTGTGAAAAGACATCCTGGAATGAATGGGAGGCGCTTTGCAGAGGCCATCTCTAGGGCTAAAGTGCCTGAAAACCACCCCAGTGTGAAAGGGGTCTAAGAAAATGTCAGGAAAGACCTACTAGAGCAGCTAAATTTATTTGGGGTTAATCAGAGGCACGTTAAATGATGACAGGTATGTACTGACTCCTATTTAACACGAGTTTGAATGTGATTGCTTAATTCTGAACACAACTACATCCCCAGTTATAAGGTGTGCACACTTATTACCCACAGGATTTTCGTTTTTTAGTTTTTACCCCCCCCCCCCCCCCCTAAAAGATTTCAGTTTCTTTTTCAATTTAGTTGTACAGTTTATAGGTCACATTAAAGGTGGAAAAAGTTCTGAAATTATTTATCTTTATCTCACTTGTTTACATCACAGAAACCTGATATTTTAACAACAGAAAATTGAATTCAAATACTTACCGTAATTTTCCTTTCCTGACGAGCTTCAAGTCAGCACAGCTGGGTGAGGCCCCGCCCACCCCCACGTGATCAGGACTTAACTATACATTTTTTTACTCATCTCGGCCTCAGCGTTTCGGAATTATTACTACTTAACTAGGCGGGTTCTGCGCTCACATGGACGGTAAGTATTTGAATTAAATTTTCTGTTTTTCTGATGGCTACAGCTGGGATTTAACTAGCCAAAACAGGGGAGGGACAATGCTACACACTCCACAACTCTGACTAAAACAGTAAGGCACACTGGGGCAGTATGTGCGGTGACGGTATAGCGGCACTATACCGTCAAAATTGCGGCGGTATTCGGCCACTAGCGGTATTAACCCCCGCTAGTGGCCGAAAAAGGTGTTGATTGCTCTGGAGCAGGCAAACTACCTTCCCCGAGGTAGCGGAGCGTGGCTGATCTATGCCGACCCGGGCTCCATGGCCCTGGTACTCGGGACGCAGCGTGATCCCTTTTAGGGGTGTCTGGAGGGCCATGGGTCGTGGGCTCTGAGCGGTACTATCATATAAGTCGGAGCATTATTATGGTGCTCTCATTTAACATTACGGTTTGCCTGGTCTGGAGGATTTAATGGAATAAGTATTTTTGGGTTATGGAATATATTCTCCCGGCTCTGGTATGTTAGATGGACTTGACACATCACTTTCATGTACCATTGTTCATTGTCATGTTGTTATTGGAAAAACTTTCAATAAAAACCTTTAAATATAAAAAAAATAATAATAATAATTTGTGTCAAGATGTGTGTTTTGGGGCTCCTGGAAGAGAGGAATACCAAGGGATACACAATCGGCAATAATTAGGTATTTGTTTCAGGGAAGGAAGCTTATTGCACAGAGGTGGCAGGCAAAAAATCCCCCAACGGGGATAGAGTGGAGGAAAGTAATGGAGGATACCATTAGGAAAGAGGAATTCATATATACGGTATGTGTACAGAGCATTATAGTACATTTTAGGATGTACCACCATTTCTCTTTGTTCTCCTTTATTTCCCTATTATCTCTCTCTATCCTAATTTTTTGTTTGTTATCCCCATCCCTCTCTAGACGTCTTTCTTGTTCTTTCTCTTATTCTTTCTCTCCTTTTTCTTTGTTCCTCCCCCTCTTTTCCTCTCCCTTCCATGTATTCTCCATTTGTATTCCTTCTCTTACTCCCTGGTGAGGAGTATGGGATCAGTGGCAGTGCTGGCGGGGAGCTGGGATCAGTGGCAGTGCTGGCGGGGAGTTGGGATCAATGGTAGTGCTGGCAGGGAGTTGGGATCAGTGGCAGTGCTGATGAGGAGTTGGGATCAGCCAACTTAGGTGCTCTTGATCAAGATCATCTGCTGATCTGAGAACTGTAGTGGGGACTTTTAAAGGCAACGCTAATCACAGGTAGTGTTACTCACTGTGTCTCCGACTTTGTGGTTTCTCGTAGCAGTGACACCTATGCTAAAAATGGCAGATAGGGTCTCCTCCAGCCCCCCCCCCCCACTTCACATTCCTCACCGCAGGCTTCAGGAACAGCCCAGGTTTTGGGGACCCCTGGCAAATCCTCATTTGACCCCTAAGGGGGTCCCAACCCCCAGGTTGAGAACCACTGCTTTAGAGCATCTTGACCATCTGCTTATTGTGACAACTGGTTAGGTGTCATCGTCATCTTTATCCTAGGTTGCTTGACCTAGGCAACATCCCTGCAGTCATATTCGTCTGTTTCTCTTTGGAAGGATCTGAAGCTGATTGTTTGCTTGGAAGGCTTGGAGACTCACAGGGTGAGTGGAAAACACTCTTTTAGAGTGTATTGACCACATTTAAATGGGTCTTGCCAAACTTACATAAAAACACAGGGCGACTAATCGCTGTGAATGCACCTATTTTAGTGTACCAACGTCCCGATAAAGTGACAATGGAAATTAATATGGACTAATAAATTGGACTTTTGGCGGTACAGGTAGTTAATGAAAAAGATCTATAAATGTTTATTTATAAAAAACGCATAGATAGAAAATTGTATACACAATTTCATAAGACAATGTTAGCATATGATTTCAGTCCATCTAACACAAAGTAAGAAAAAGTTTTATACTTATGCAGATACATTCATAACCTAGGAACGCATAGCATCAAGAAGGTATGCAAAAAACTCTTATGTCGCGTACACATAATCATTTTTCGGCATGAAAAAATACGTTTTTAAAAACGTCATTTAAAATGATCGTGTGTGGGCTTCACATCGTTTTTCGGCTTCTGAAAAACGAGCAGAAAAATGTGAACATGCTGCATTTTTTAACATCGTTTTAAAAAATTTTGTTTTTCGGGTTGTAAAAAATGATCATGTGTGGGCAAAAACGACGTTTTAAACCCGCGCATGCCCAGAAGCAAGTTATGAGACGGGAGCGCTCGTTCAGGTAAAACTACCATTCATAATGGAGAAAGCACATTCATCACGCTGTAACAGACAAAAAAGCGTAAATCGTCTTTTACTAACAAGGAATCGGCTAAAAGCAGCCCAAAGGCGAATAGATCTTCCCCTTTAGAGTGCCATCGTACGTGTTGTACGTCACCGCACTTTGTTCATCATTTTTCAAAAACGATGGTGTGTGGGCAACATCGTTTTTAATGATGAAGTTGGAAAAACGTTGTTTTTTGGACATGCTGAAAAACGATCGTGTGTACGCAGCATTAGTGTTTGAAGCTGAATTCGATATGCGTAATAGTAGATCTTGCTTTTACTCTCGACATAGAGAAAAGGTGTGGGGGTCGTGGCGCTGTCTCGGTTAGGGCTTAAAATATCAAAATAAGAAGAACCAGTGTGTGAACCAAGGCTGGAGTCCAACCAACACTAGTGCCCAAGGAGTTCCTTGTGTAAATAGATAATGCAATAAACTTTCAAACACAAAGTAAGCTGTGTATACTAAATAATAAATGTGAGGTATATGTGACAGTCAGTCCCACAGGCAACCAATAGAGGCACTAAATACCATCACAAAATACCCAATGTGTGTGACAAAAGCTATATCAGACCACAGTGTGCACTGGGTAAAACACTAAAATAAATTAGGCAAAATACAATTGATAATAATACAGTAAACATAAAGTGACAGATGGCCGCCTGCCAGCGTGGTTGGGTCAGGGTTGGCTGTGCACAGGTGAACAGTTCGGAGGTAGTGAGATATCAATAAATCCCAAATTCAAAGAAAAATAGTTCATTAATCCTCATAAGTTGATCAGATATAGAAAAATTCAAAAAAATAATAATAATATATCAAAAAATCGTATGGTGAATGGAAATGTTCGTGAACAGGTGATTCCAATCTAAGTGAAGTGATCACAGTAGGCAGTTGGTGAACATTCACGCAGTGAGTCTGGTGCTCCCCTCCTGGGTCCCCACTCACCAGAGGCACTCACCCCTGCAGGGGTAAAGTGCATATATGTGTATAATCTCCAACGCCAGGGCTTTCTACTTCCTAGGTCCTCTGGGTGGAAGTTCCTGGGTCCTCTGGATGGAAATTCCAATCACAGCAATTCAGGTCTCCCCGACCTTCCAAGTTCCTCCAGGGAAAAAAATTAGCTCATATAGAGTAGTAGGTTCAGCAAATATATGGTGTTTTATTCGCACTGCCACTCAAGGCATGCACAGGTTAAACAGGTTGTTACAAAAAATAGTAAAAAATAAAATAAAATCGGAACAAAGTCCCCAATAAAATACTTTAAAAACAAAGAAGGCAAAAGAAAAGCAAGTATGCAGCTAGTTTGTACTAGCAGTATCTTCCCAACACAGCACTCAGGTTTTCAAAAAGATGTCAGCGCCAGCCTGGGAACGGCGTGCGTTCCACAAACAGCTGGTTAACCCGGAAGTGCGTGTGGGCGTGCGTGTATCCGCTTGACGTACGTTTCGTAAGTATAACGTCTTCTGAAGCGGGTACACGCATGCCGCAGCTCGCGGCTTACATATCATGCGTCATCGTGGAGGACCCTCCCACTTGAAGTGATAGCCAATCGTAAACATTTACAAGGGTGTCCCCGTCCAATCGCGGCTAATATGAATGTAATCTGGGGGCGTCCCCCTACTTCCACGTAGACGCTAGATTGTGAATACAGTGTTCATATGCATGTTAATACATCATCGAATGATCCACTCGACGGGGCTACATCTTAATTAAATGTTAAAGTACCCGTATAAGGTAACATAATAAAAGGGACAGGTGATATATGCATTGCACAAATATTTAGCCGACTGCTACAATGGCCATCATGTTAAATTGAACTAATAATAGTAATAATAGCATCCCATCAAGGAACCGAGAGGTATATGATACATCATAGAGAGAAAACATTAATATGAGATTTGTATGAGATAAATATCAGAGTGTGCCCATAAGCATTGATATATATGGAATACGTGAACAGACCCCAACAGTCATAGGTAGCAGACATCAATGGGTGGCTCGCAGTGAGGTGTAGTAGGGGTTGGATCTGAGGTGGGGGTTAGGGCATCAGCGTGTCTAGGCTGGATGGACCCACGTAAACTACCCTCCCTCTATCCCACATTGTATATAGGACCAAGGGGGGCCTGAATTGTGCAATCATATATGGTTGCAGCATCAAATAAATAAGTATGTAGGAAAAGTTTATCTGGAGCTATAGAATAAACATTACTGTCTAAGAGCATCTCCGTTGGTTAATAGATGCAAGTTGCAAACATGGGTCAGTCACTGGATGGTGGCACTTGATCCCTACATGGTTGAAAAAGGGGCAGGTACCTAGTCGCATAGTTGCCATCAACCAGTGAGCCACCAAGGTACAGATGATTAAATGTGAAAGAAGTGGGGAATCTATAATAGATAGGTCAGTGATACCAGAATATCGCTTGGATCTAATCTGGTCCATGGGTATGTACCTGATAGGGTAAGTGATAGATAAAATCACAGAAAGGGGTAAACAGGTAAGTTATAGGGAGGTTTGGGTGCTAGAGAGTTCCTTGATTATATTACCCAAAATGCCCAGAGGGCGGTTGCAAGGGTACCTGACTAGATCTACTGGCGGGGCATAGATGGAGGCCCCTGACTTAAGGGTTAGCCAGAAAGCAGTTCAGGTCGATGTCTTTATTCAGCCCAAAGGGCGCCAAGGAACCTAAACGGTAGATCCATCCAGTCTCATTCTGGGAGATGGCAGTAGTCTTATTTCCTCCCCTCCAGTTGTCCTTAACTGTGTCTATACCATAAAAGATCAATCCCGTAGGGTCTTGTTGATGGAATTCTTTGAAGTGTCTTGAGAGGTGATGTTTAGGAAAACCTGCTTTAATTCTATTAATGTGCTCACGGATTCTTACTTTCAGGGGTCGTGTGGTTCTACCCACATACTGTAGGTGGCACGGACACTCGATGACATAAGTCACGTGCGTAGTGTCACAGGTAATAAGTTCCTTGATTTTATATTCCTTAAAGTCATTTCTAGATTTGAAGCTTGTTTTCTTTCTGGGTTGTTTCCTACTAACCCTACAGGCCAGACACCTTTGACATTTAAAGAAGCCTTTGAGTTCGGGACATAGACTAACAGATTGTGGTGGGTCTATAACATTATGCACCAGATGGTGACGTAAGGATGGAGCCCGTCTGTAGATGAAGCTTGGTCTTTTACCTAGAACTTTGGTAAGAGCATGGTCTTCTTGTAAGATTGGCCAATATTTTTTGACAATGTGCTCAAAGTCCTTGTATTGTGAGTTGAAGCCAGTAATAAATGCCACATCTGATTTATTCTGTTTGTTCTTTTTGTTATGTGACAGCATTTTGCCTCTGTCCATGTTCTTGACTTCATCTTTCAATTTTGCCAAATCTTCCGCCTTGTATCCCTTTTCTTTAAATCGTTGGACGATTATGTCCGCTTGAGCTTCAAAATCCGTGACAGAACTACAGTTCCTCCGGAGTCGCATTAGTTGTCCTTTTGGTATATTAGCCTTCCACGTTGGGTGGTGGCAGCTGGTTGATGGAATATATCCATTGCGATCCGTGGATTTAAAGTGGGTTTTTGTGTATAACTTTGAGCCTTGCTTATAAATCTGTAGGTCAAGGTAGTCTATACTCTCAGTGTTGCACTTGCCGGTGAAGGTGAGGCCATATCTGTTAATATTTAGATCATCTAGAAACTTATGGAAGGTGTCAGACGTACCATCCCACAAGATAATGAGATCATCGATATAACGTTTGTATCATTTGATCTGTGGGATGTTTTGGTTGTATACATATTCTTCCTCCCAGCAATCCATCAATAGGTTGGCAACACTGGGGGCATAACGAGCCCCCATCGCCACCCCCCTGGTTTGTACATAATAGTTTTTACGGTACCAAAAATAATTACATTCCATCCCATTTTGAGACCTTCTACGATAAAATTGATTTGTGCCTGTTTAAGCCTTGTGTTCTGATGTAGGGCTTTTTCTACCCCTAAGATACCGTCTTCCTGAGATATGCTGGTATACAGCGAGTTGACGTCAATAGTGGCCTAAAGCCAGTTTTCCGCGCCATCAATATGCTGTAGTTCATTGATTAGCTGCAAGCTGTCCCGGAGATGGGATCTACCCTCTTTGACAATTGGTTGTAAGTAGGTATCAAGGTATTCGCCCAACCGAGAGAATATGGAGTTGATCCCACTTATTATGGGTCTACCGGGGGGCTTTACTAATCTCTTGTGTATCTTCGGGGTGTAATAGATTACTGGTGTTTTTGTGGAATTAGATATCAGGTAGTCAGCCTCATTTTTACTTAGTATCCCCATGGTTTTGCCCTTTTTCACAAATTTCTCAAGTTTCTTATTAAACCGGATTTTGGGATTTCCCTTCAACTTTTTATAGGTGTTTTCAACTTTCAGGAGATTTTCCATTTCCTCTTCATAATCCGCTTTATTGAGGATAACGAGACCGCCTCCTTTGTCCGCCGGTCTGATTATAACATTATTCTTGTTCCCAATTTCCTTAATAGTTTTCCATACATTCTTATTTTTATTTTTAAATTTCCTCTGTAGTTTCCTCAGATCTCCTTCCACCATCTTCTTGAAGGCCCCTATACACTGGTTACCTGGTGTATTAGGATTAAAAGTAGAGTTATTCTTCAAGTTAGTTTGGGTATATTCTGATATTTCCATTGGACATTCTTCTTTATAGTTCAAAAAGAATTTGCGCAGATTTAGTTTTCGGAGGAATTTTTGGAGATCAATATAAATCTCAAATTGGTCCAATGCTTTTTCAGGGGCATATTTTAAGCCTAGATCCAGAATTTGTATCTCTTCCGTGGTAAGTTGGACATCGCTCAGATTGAATATACCCTTCCCTAATATTGCCTTGGGCGTTTTCTTCTGCCCTCCCCTGCACCCTCTGGTGCGCTTTCTCTTTGGGTGGGCTCCATTTCTCTGTCCTGATTGTATGATCTGTCGCTCCACGGATTCGGGTGGGGTCCTTGTCCCTGGTATGCTTGATTTCTCTGATTTTCTCCTCTTCCTCCTGGCCTTGTATACGTAGCCCCTCGGTTGCCATTCGCCCCTCTCCAGCCTGGGTTGCCGTAGCCTGTTCTTGGTCTCCATCTTCCTGGGGGCCGGGTGTTGGGGCCTCCCCTGTGAAAATCCCTATTGTACTCACTGTTTCTACCCTGATTATAATAAGGGTCATAGGGGTAGTAATCTCTTCCTGGGGAGTTCCTATTACGACTGTATGATCTCCTTCTGGGTGGATTAGGACTTCTGTAGTAGTCATTATCTTGATATCTCACCCTTCTGTTTTCAGGTCTTCCCTGTTGCCATCTAGGTGTACGGGCAGCCCCCGGCGTAGGTTCGCCCGGTCCATTGGTTGTATTTTGGTTGGTGGGGTGCCCAAGGGTAACCTCTATTTATTTACTCTCGACATGTTTCGCGTACAGGACGCTTCATCAGGAACAGACATACATGACATAAACAGAAAAACATCAAAAGATGTCAGTTAGTCAAACCAGTTTATACATAAAACACATATAAAAAAATCACAAATAAAATGTTAAAAAGCTGCTAAACATGTTGTTGCCCATGCAGTACGCGAACCAACCCACACATCAAATGCATATATATCCAGACCAAAACCACCCAGCGAGCCAGTGACCCATCATAGATAAACTTAGGTAGTGTCATATATAATAGTCATAAACAACATTTAGATAATCGTACATTCAGATAAAAGCTAATTTAAGGAGGCACCCATACTCAGTGTCTGCATATGACGTCTATTTAATAAACAGCCATGTAGAAACATTTAAAACAAAAAAATTGTTTTAAACTTGCGGATCAATCGACTCTCAAAAAATATGTCGATCCAACCACTAATAGTGGGGTAGGGAGTGTACAACGCGTTTTACCTAACCAGCCTCCTGGGCATGTGGTAGCTGCTCTGAAATACACAGAGAAAGAAAAAGCAATACCTAAATCATACCTCCCAACTTTCTGAGATGGGAATGAGGGACATCTATCAGCAAAAGTATGCAGGCATAGGACACACCCCTTGTCACGCCCCTTAAAGGAGAATTGTACAAAAAATAAAACCCAAAAGTGCTTTTTTATCACCACTATTCCTTTATATTGGCTTTTGGGATTTACAAATGCAGCAATTTAGAAATCAGATGAAAGGTTTACCACTGGGAAACACTTTTTGATAGATAAAGTGCATTTTATATACAACTATATAGATCAGACCAAAATGAGGGACAAATGAGGAGAATGAGGGACAGAGGGACATTGCTCGAAATCAGGGACAGTCCCTCGAAATCAGGGACAGTTGGGAGCTATGCCTAAATAACAAGGACATATTATGCAGACAGAAAAAAAAACGAGGGGGGGCCCTCAGAAAACACCCGTATCATACGAGTGGGCACTTTAGATTTAAAGACAAACCGTACAAAATGGCACAGTCTCATGGCTCACCGCTGTGTGTAGAAGTCAAAAGGTTTGGCTGTGACACAGACTGTTGGTAAACAGTGAAAATGGATAGGCGTAAGGACCCTGACCGAAATCCCTCTGACAAACCCTAGGCTTGAATAGGCTCCAAATAGCAGGTTGCCAAATAGCCAAGCATTGGAGAGGAGGTAACCACCTCCAAAGCCGAAAAAGAAAGGTAGTTCTATCAGCAGGTATAAGGATACCTGCGGGAAGATTGAGAAGCTAAGTTGCGAGGGGAATTACTTGTAAGTATGGCTACAAAAGGTAGCCCATTGATGACAAGCCGTAAAAAAATTACCTGATCCGTCGCAACAGAGTCAGCCAGGGGGAAAGACCAGAGAGCGGAAGGGGTCATGCACAGGCGCCGCAATCCTGTGTGTAGCAACAGGGCAGCGGCGTCTGCCGTTCTTATAAGTATCCTCACCGGAAGTGCGTCACTCCAGCCGGATATGACGTCACCCCGCGGGGGTCATAGTTTAGCGCGCATGCGCCGTTGACTTTAAAATGGCAGCACCCATAAAACCCCACGCCAAAGGGGAAGGGGACACTGGAGGCCGGGTAAAAACGGCAGCGAGTCACAAGGGAGCGCCGTATTGTATTGATCACATGTCAGAGCAGATAATCCTTTCAAAGGGTGAGACGAAAACACCCCTTTAGAGTGTATTGGCAATGTGTTTTATTGGATGTGTCACCCTCATCCCTGGCTGTTTAAGCCAGTGGGAAACATACTGTCATGCCCATCCATGTATTCCTCTTATAGAGCCTGAGGAGGGATGTTTGCTTGGGAAAGCTATGAGGCTGCTTCTTTATGTTCATCCTTGTCTTCTTATTGAAGGGCCTGAAGCATGTTCGCTCTGAGATTGGTAAATACTAATGGATAATCTCTCCACAGGGTTTGCGTACCATTCAGCAAAGCAACCCATAACCCTGGATCACACTGGTGCGTTTTTTGACATGCGACCCGACCAGTCAAATGTAAAAAAAAGGCCGCAATCACACCGCCCTAATCGGTGCAACGCTGCACCTCAAAAAGGCAGTTTTGTACTACCTTTGCGAATTTCAGGCCTCGACCCATATTGACATCCGCACAGAAACCTGCACAGATGTCTCTGAAAATCGAGACTGACCAGCGGGAGAAAATAAAAAACTGAATTGCACAGCCTCATTCCCGCAACCCAGTACGACCCTGGACAAGGGAAAAAAAGGTTAAATGCAGTAAATAGATTGCTTAGTAACAAACCCTGAGGGGTTAACCACAGCTAGAGGGAAATAGAAGCTTCCATCTACAGCTCTGATCAACCAGATGGAGGTTAATTAGCTGAAACTTAAGGCTGGGTTCACACTATACTACACGACTTTCATCCTACTTTGCGCTGCTACATTGGTCCTACATCCATCTGACTTTCATGAACAGGATACTACTTTGATCCGACTTTGTGATAGTCTGACTTGTTCTTTGACCAATCAAAATAAATCCCAGTGTGAGATAAATTCCCTTTACTGCTGCTGTAATCACCATGTCGGATGTCAAAAGTCGGATGGTAAGGACAAGGCTCCTACTTTGATCCGACTTCAATGATATTCAATGGGCTGAAGTAGGATCAAAGTAGTACAGGGAGCATTTTCAAAGTCAGACCGACTTGTGTAGGACCAGTTAAGGACCTTTTCACACTACAAAATAAATCCGTTTTAATAATCCGTTTTAAAATCCGTCAGATAATGTTAAAAAACGGAAGTTATACGTCCTTTAAAAATATCATTAAAGTCTATGGGATTTTTTTATGTTCCGTAAAGATCCGTAATAGTCCGTTATAACATACGGACGTTAGTTATAACGGAATATGTGACGGGTCTTGCACTATTTTTTGTCAATTTTTTGTCCGTTGCAAGTAACGGATATATTAACGTCCGTTATATTTTAACATTGAAGTCTATGGCACATGGACGTTAGTAAATGTCTCCGTAAATGTCCGTTATGTTAACGGACGTTAATTTTACTGAGCATGGATATTCAGGGGAACCCCGCTGTCAATTTAAAACAAAAATGACGTGCGGTTCCCGGTAAATATCCATAACCAGACCCTTCAGGTCTGGTATGGATATTCAGGGGAACCCCGCCGTCAATTTAAAACAAAAGTGACGTGCGGTTCCCGGTAAATATCCATAACCAGACCCTTCAGGTCTGGTATGGATATTCAGGGGAACCCCGCCGTCAATTTAAAACAAAAATGACGTGCGGTTCCCCCTAAATATCCATAACCAGACCCATTATCCGAGCACGTTGACCTGGCCGGCCGCAGAAAAGAGGGGGGGACAGAGTGCGGCCCCCCCTCTCTCCTGAACCGCACCAGGCCACATGCCCTCAACATGGGGAGGATGTCCCCATGTTGATGGGGACAAGGGTCTCATCCCCACAACCCTTGGGGGATGAATACTTTTTACTTCCTTCGTGAAATGGTAGAGGTACAGTGTACCCCATTACCATTTCACACAGGGGGGGGTCAGGATCTGGGGGTCTTCCAGATTCTGATAAACCTCCCGCCCGCATACCCCCACAACCACCGGGCAAGGGTTGTGGGGATGAGTGGGTATCCGTTATTAAATCCGTTAATAAACGTCCGTTAATAGGTGTAAAACGGATATTATAAAACGGACATACAATCCATAGTGTGAAAGAAGCCTAAGACAGCTCTCATAGGGAAACATTGATTTTCACACGTCATGCTACATGAGCTCCCAATGTAGGAGCGTTTGTCGGACAAGTGTGAACCCAGCCTTAGTCCTGGAAGGAATTAGGACATGATGAAAAGTTTGTTCAGAAACAGCAAAAGGTAGGAATTTGTAACAAAATTACAATCATCTCCTGCAGTGTACACAAACCAAGGGAATTGTAGACATCATAAACATGCTGCTCCATACACTTTGGATTTCCTCAAAAAAAAAACAGAAGGATATCCCATATCTCAACAAGCCATGGCTGATTCCAGAAGACATCCCAGGTGACTGCTCTACCTTCTTTAGAAATGCTGGTCTTTAGAGGGGTTTTTCTTCATGGCATGACAGTCAAGCAAACGTGAGAAGCCACCAACAGACAGTGGCGTCACTAGGGTTGGCGTCACCCGGTGCGGTAAAATATAATATAACAACATTTTTCAAATATTTTTTACCCTACTGTTTGCTCTCTGTTCTCCTTTCTTCCCCTTTTCTCTCTCTCCCTATCCATCTTTCTTGTTCGTTCTATCCCTTCTTCTTTATCTCCATTTTTCTTTGTCCCCTCCCCCCACCTCTCTTTCTCCAGAACCGGAATTCACATCTCAGGAGCCTATAGGCCAGGGGCGTACCTAGAGCATTTGGCACCCGGGCGGATCCAATATCTGGCACCCCCCCACGTTAAAATGTAAAAACACCCCACTGTGCCCCCTGCATACCTCTACATCTTTCAATATCTTTTTGTTACTACTGTGTACCCCTCTCCACAACTGCACCTCTGGACCACTTTACATTGCACAGCACCCTGCACCTCTGGACCCCTTTACATTACACAGCCCCCTGCATCACTGGACCCCTTTACATTACACAGCCCCCTGCATCACTGGACCCCTTTACATTACACAGCCCCCTGCACCTCTGGACCTCTTTACATTACACAGCCCCCTGCATCACTGGACCCCTTTAAAATTACACAGTACCCTGCATCACTGCACCCCTTTACATTACACAGCCCCCTGCATCACTGGACCCCTTTACATTACACAGCCTCCTGCATCACTGGACCCCTTTACATTACACAGCCCCCTGCATCACTGGACCCCTTTACATTACACAGCCCCCTGCATCACTGGACCCCTTTAAAATTACACTGTACCCTGCATCACTGGACCCCTTTAAAATTACACAGCACCCTGTATCACTGGACCCCTTTACATCTCACAGCCCCCTTCACCTCTGGACCCTTTTACATTACACAGCACCCTGCACCTCTGGGCCCCTTTACATTACATAGCCCCCTGCACCACTGGACCCCTTTACATCACATAGCCCCCTGCACCTCTGGACCCCTTTACATTACACAGCACCCTGCACCTCTGGACCCCTTTACATCACATAGCCCCCTGCACCACTGGACCCCTTTACATTACACAGCACCCTGCACCTCTGGACCTCTTTACATTACACAGCACCCTGCACCACTGGACCCCTTTACATCACGTAGCCCCCTGCACCTCTGGACCCCTTTACATCACATAGCCCCCTGCACCTCTGGACCCCTTTACATTACACAGCACTCTGCACCTCTGGACCTCTTTACATTACACAGCCCCCTGCACCACTGGACCTCTTTACATTACACAGCACCCTGCACCTCTTTACATTACACAGCCCCCTGCATCACTGGACCCCTTTAACCACTTGCCGACCGCGCCATAGGCATTTTACTGCTACAGCGCGGTCGAGTAACTGTGACAGGACGTCCCTGGGACGTCCTCCCAGAATCCTGCACTCGCGCGCCCCCTGGGGCGCGCTCCTGGAATCATCCGTGAGCTCCGGGTCTAGAAGACTGATAGCGTTTACCACGTGATCGCTCCGTCAAATGACGGAGCGATCACTTGTAAACAAACCGGCGTCATTTGATGACGCCGGTTCCTCCCTCTCCTCTCTGTACCGATCGGTACAGTGTGAGAGGAGGGGAGGGAGGGGGGGGAGCGGGTGTCAGCAGCAGCAGTGAGGGCTGGATCTGTGACAAATGCAGTCACAGATCCAGCCATCCATCCATCCCAGCTCAGCTATCCCTGCGCAATACTCTGCAATACCCCAATACTCTGCAATACTCTGCAATGCCCCAATAATCTGCAATACCCTGCAATACCCCAATAATCTGCAATACCCTGCGCAATACTCTGCAATACCCCAATATTCTGCAATACCCTGCACAATACTCTGCAATACCCCAATACTCTGCAATACCCTGCGCAATACTCTGCAATACCCCAATACCCTGCGCGATAATCTGCAATACCCCAATACTCTGCAATACCCTGCACAATACTCTGCAATACCCCAATACTCTGCAATACCCCAATACTCTAGTAACAATGGGTGATCTATAGAATGCGCCCTAAAAAGTCGCCCACCGTTGCGCCTATGGAGGAGTGGATGATGCCTAGCTGCTGTTTAGAAGATAATAAGTGAACAAAAAGAATGTAAGATGATGAAACTCTCTAAGGAGTGTCAACAAATTAAAACAGCGCTATCAAATAACTGTGCATATTTGACTATATAAAATACATTACTACAACCCATATGTAATGATATACAGTGATAATAAACAAAATATATCCAGTTTAAGAAATAAACACTAAACTGTGACTGTAATAATAAACACCCGTGATTGACTTAAACGTGAAGTGAACGCACTGAAAGTGCAAGAGACAGTCTTTAAAAATAATTTAGAACGTGGCCAAACAAAGCAAAGTTCATGTGTATAAGGATCCTGCGATCTTCAAATTTTTTCAAAAACTTCCACCACACCCGACAGTGCTCAGTGACTCCTCCCCCATCAAATGGACACTCACCGGATAGGTATGCCTCACACTCTCGTGTTTTGGCACAAAAAACCTTATCAGATGTAGTTGTTCCCGTCAATAAAGATGTAATCCAAATATGACATCCAATCAGTTCCAGCGATCACTAATTCACCACTTGTATTTAGTTCCAGTTTTAGATTGATTTTATCGAGTTTCATTTTTAATGCATTTCTTACATATTTTAGATATATTTTAATTATATATATTTAATCATTTATATGAATTTGCAATTAGCGTTTGATACTAATATGTACTAATGCAAAATGTTATTAATTTATTTTAACTGACTATTGCCTTCATCCAGTGACAAATGTTTTTATATGTATTTGTTGATATACTCCAGCACATGATTGATATATATCAGCTGATGACTTAATTAGGAACTGTTGTATGGCTATTCAATATAAACACAGTGTAATGATTGTGCTGTAGATGTGATTCGTGGTCACGGGGACACCCGGAAATCGGCTTTTTTATTTTATTTATTTTTTTTTCCTCTCATTTCCGCCGCCCACGTCTGCCTATACAACAGCTGATTTGCCCCTGTTGTGTTGTTAGAAGCCATTCCCCGCGGCGAGCCTATCATGAGCAGCGTCTGCTCGACCTATCAGGTCGGCTTACCGCTGTGGCTGCTGGGTAAGACAGCCAGCCAATGGAGGAGGCGCTGACTTCCTCCTAGCTTTGGCTGCATAAGCGTTCTAGGCCCGCCCATCGTTGTAGGCGGAGCGGGATGCGCTGTGCAGCACGTGATTGGCTCAGACTGCTGCTGTTGGGGGATGTGATTAACATACTCTCTCACCTATTGGTATCTGGGGACTGGCGCCACGCCTATCGCACTGGCTGATTGATTTATACACCAGCCAGTGGTGGTGGATGATGCTGTCAGCCCACAGCAGTTTGGGATTATCGTTTACTTCCGCCCACAGTTTTGGAGGAAGTGGGAAAACGCCCAGGACTGATAGGCTGATTGATCTGACTACATCAGATATAAGGTAACCATTTATGACTGTGTGGTTAGTCCCATGAATAAGTTTTTATAACGAAACATGTCGGGGTATTGCCATACAGTCTAATTTTACTAGTGAGTGCTGCGTTTTTGGATGCAGAGTGCGTTTGAAGTTTTTTATTTAAGTGGATGTGCAGCCGCTTCTGACAGAAGTCCATGGCACCGTGAGTAGGAGAATTGGTTTCACTTTTTCTCGCTGATCGGGGGTCCGCCGTGACCGCTTCTCACCATTTTGACGTTTGAAGGAGTTTCTTGATGTGATATTCTGCTGTTTTACAAGATTTTGTTTGTAAGTGCACTGTTTGAAGTTTTATTTTGGTGTGCTATTAAACCTTTGATGGTATCACACTATTTGCACTTCTTTTGTCTCTCTCTGACATATATGTGGAACTGATTGGATGTCATATTTGGATTACATCTTTATTGACGGGAACAACTACATCTGATAAGGTTTTTTGTGCCAAAACACGAGAGTGTGAGGCATACCTATCCGGTGAGTGTCCATTTGATGGGGGAGGAGTCACTGAGCACTGTCGGGTGTGGTGGAAGTTTTTGAAAAAATTTGAAGATCGCAGGATCCTTATACACATGAACTTTGCTTTGTTTGGCCACGTTCTAAATTATTTTTAAAGACTGTCTCTTGCACTTTCAGTGCGTTCACTTCACGTTTAAGTCAATCACGGGTGTTTATTATTACAGTCACAGTTTAGTGTTTATTTCTTAAACTGGATATATTTTGTTTATTATCACTGTATATCATTACATATGGGTTGTAGTAATGTATTTTATATAGTCAAATATGCACAGTTATTTGATAGCGCTGTTTTAATTTGTTGACACTCCTTAGAGAGTTTCATCATCTTACATTCTTTTTGTTCACCCCAATACTCTGCAATACCCCAATACTCTGCAATACGTCCGCCCCTCCTGCCACCCTCCGGTGCTTTTACAGACTCACCGCTACGATCGAAGCCAGGATAAAAAAAATGTCAGTCTTTCCAGCCTAGAGGTGAGATGTGGGGTCTTATTGACCCCATATCTCACTGTAAAGAGGACCTGTCATGCTATATTCCTATTACAAGGGATGTTTACATTCCTTTATAATAGGAATAAAAGTGATAAAAAAATGTATTTTTGGGGAAAAAAGTGTCAAAATCAAGTAAATAAAGTAAAATGAACGATAATTTTTATTTATTTTTTTAAAGCACCCCTGTCCCCGTGTGCTCGCATGCAGAAGTGAACGCATACGTAAGTACCGCCCACATATGAAAACGGTGTTCAAACCACACATGTGAGGTATCTCTGCGAACGTTAGAGCGAGAGCAACCATTTTGGCCCTAGACCTCCAATGTAACTAAAAACATGTAACCAATAAAAGTAATTGAAGCGTCGCCTATGGGGATTTTCAAGTAGCGAAGTTTGGCGCCATTCCATGATTGCGCAATTTTGAAGTGTGACATGTTGGGCATCTATTTACTCGGCGTAACTTCATCTTTCACATTATGAAAAAAAATTGGGCTAACTTTACTGTTTTGTTTTTTTTTAAGCACAAAAGTTTTTTTTTTTTAAAAACACACGTTCAAAAAATTTCTGCGAAAATACCATGCGAGATAAAAAGTTGTAACGGCCGCCATTGTATTCTCTAGGGTCTTTGCTAAAAAAGCATATATAATGTTTTGGGGTTCTATGTAATTTTCTAGCAAATAAATGATGATTTTTCCATGTAGGAGAGAAATGTCAGAATTGGCCTGGGTGCTCCAGAACGCCTGATGGTGCTCCCTGCATGTTGGGCCTCTGTATGTGGCCACGCTGTGTAAAAGTCGCACACATGTGGTATCGCCATACTCAGGAGGAGCAGCAGAATGTGTTTTGGGGTGTAATTTGTGGTATGCATATGCTGTGTGTGAGAAATAACCTGCTAATATGACAGAAACAAGTTATTTTTTTATTTTTTATTTTTTACTGAATTTTCAGTCGTTTTTTCTTTTATAGCGCAAAAAATAAAAAACAGAGGTGATCAAATACCACCAAAAGAAAGCTCTATTTGTGTGGAAAAAAAGGCCAAAAATTTCAAATTGGTACAATGTTGTATGACTGAGTAATTGTCATTCAAATTGTGAGAGCACCGAAGGCTGAAAATTGGTCTGGTCAGGAAGGGGGTTTAAGTGCCCAGTGGTCAAGTGGTTAAAATTACACAGTACCCTGCATCACTGGCCCCCTTTACATCTCATAGCCCCCTGCACCTCTGGACCCTTTTACATTACACAGCACCCTGCATCACTGCACCCCTTTTACATTACACAGCCACCTGCACCTCTGGACCCCTGCATGTTACACAGACCCCCTTCAGTGCAGACACCCCCTCAGTGCAACCCCCCCCTCCTCAGTGCAAATCCCCCCCTCAGTGCAACCCCCCCTCAGTGCAAACCCCTTCAGTGCAAACCCCAGTGCAAACACCCCCAAAAGAGGGATGGCTGCAGGGGGAAGCGTGCACTGCCCTAACCGGCCAGTCGGAAGGAGAAAGGCAGATGTAATTAGAAATGAGTCCCCATCTAAGGCTGACGCCGTAAAGAAACTCAGAAGAAGCAGGGGTAGAGGTGGGGAGAGGGACGATAGGAGAGGAAACACAAGGAAAAAATAGATATTAATATTATTCTGTTTTGTTTAGAGTTTGAAGTATGTATATATAAGCCGCTATGGGATGAGCGGACATATTATGACTTTACATATTTTTTTTATTTTTTTTGGTATGTTTATTGTATGGTTATTGCAAGAGAATGTTTGAACAATTTGAGTTCTATATGGTATTTGGTAATCAATGTGTAAATATTGAGCTAGATTCACGTAGCTCGGCGTACCTTTTGGCCGGCGTAGCGCATCTCATATGCGCTATGCCGGCGTAAATCAGGGAGCCCAGAACGGTATTCTGTAAGATCTGGCGCCGTACGTTGCGCCGGCGTAGTGTAAATAGGCAGGCGTAAGCCCGCCTAATTTAAATGTGTAAGGTAGTGGGCGTGTTGTATACAAATTAGCCGTGACCCCATGTAAATGTTTTCACAAATGAACGGCGCATGCGCGCACATGCTCGCACATGCTCAGAGTCACGTCGCATATACTCCCTAAGATACGTCGGCTCAATGCTTTCGACGTGAACGTAACCTACACACAGCCCCATTCACGTACCACTTACGTAAACTACGTAAAATTCAACGGCTGTTCCGACGTCGATACTTAACATTGGCTGCGCTTCATATAGCAGGGGTAACGTTACGCCGGACGTAAGCCTTACGTAAACAGCCTAGCGGGCGCAAGTACATTCGTGAATCGGCGTATCTAGGTCATTTACATATTCTACGAGTAAATCTACAGAAGTGCCCCTAGCGGCCAGCGTAAATATGCACCCTAGATATGATGGCGTACTAACACTTACGTCGGTCGGAGGAAGCAATAATTCAGGCGTATCTAGCTCCCAGAATGCACGCATATACGACGGCGCATCTTTCTACTTGCGCGGCGTATCTATAGATACGCCAACGTAAAACAATGCTGAATCTAGCTCATTATGTATAATTAGAGTCTAGGTCCTATGATAGCAATGTGGAAAATTGGCGCTTCGAGGGGGGGCTTAGAGGAGGAATAGAGACACGAGTGAGGAATAAGTGATCAGAGAATGGGGCCGCTACCTCCATGTGCGCATAACTAACTCCCCCACTTGATACGCTATTTCTCCAAAGGGAGGGAAGTCGGAGGCGTATTTTCTGCTATTTTTTTTTTGAGAGAGAGATATCCGTGCGAGATCGGGTAGACCCACGAGTGGAGGGATCTCCCGTATACGCACGGTCAATTTCTGACTCCTTCCGGGGTCACAGGGAGAAGCCGGACCATGGGAGGGAAAGGGAGGGGAGGGGAGTGGGAGAGAAAAGGGGAGGAACTCTCTCCCTAACCCTACCCCTTGTCTCTTTTCCTTTTTTTTTTTTTCCTTTTGCTTTTTTCTTCTCTTTCTTCTGTAAAAGACTGGTATATTAAGATGACGAAAATAACTTTGACATGGTATAATGTGAAAGGTTTGAATTTATCAGAAAAACGTAGCAAGCTATATATGGAATCCAGGAGACTTGGATCGCATATTCTATTTCTTCAAGAGACACACTTAAAAAAAAATTCCAAAGTTTTTGTGTATCATAGTGCATCGCAGACCTCAAATGCAAAAGGCATAGCAATTATGATGTCAAGTCAGCTTCCATGGAAAGAAATAAAGACAATTACAAATGAGGAGGGGTGGTTATTGATTGTAAATGGCTTAATATATGATCAAAAGGTTACCCTGGTAAATATATATCTGCCCAATGAGGGTCAAGTAGCAGCGTTGGAGACATATATGAATGTAATACACAGAAATAAGGAGGGAATTCTGTTGATGGGAGCAGATTTAAATATGACACTAGAATAGATCCAACTTTAGGTGCCTCAAGGGGAACCTCTTACTTGTCGTATATAAAATTACCAAAAGCAAGAAAAATGCTTCAGGAGCAGCAGGTAAGGGATAGCTGGAGAACTCTACATGCGCATGATAGAGATTACACCTTTTTTTCAGCAAAACACAAAAAATAGTCTACAGGGAGTGCAGAATTATTAGGCAAGTTGTATTTTTGAGGATTAATTTTATTATTGAACAACAACCATGTTCTCAATGAACCCAAAAAACTCATTAATATCAAAGCTGAATATTTTTGGAAGTAGTTTTTAGTTTGTTTTTAGTTTTAGCTATTTTAGGGGGATATCTGTGTGTGCAGGTGACTATTACTGTGCATAATTATTAGGCAACTTAACAAAAAAAATATATATACCCATTTCAATTATTTATTTTTACCAGTGAAACCAATATAACATCTCAACATTCACAAATATACATTTCTGACATTCAAAAACAAAACAAAAACAAATCAGTGACCAATATAGCCACCTTTCTTTGCAAGGACACTCAAAAGCCTGCCATCCATGGATTCTGTCAGTGTTTTGATCTGTTCACCATCAACATTGCGTGCAGCAGCAACCACAGCCTCCCAGACACTGTTCAGAGAGGTGTACTGTTTTCCCTCCTTGTAAATCTCACATTTGATGATGGACCACAGGTTCTCAATGGGGTTCAGATCAGGTGAACAAGGAGGCCATGTCATTACTTTTTCTTCTTTTATACCCTTTCTTGCCAGCCACGCTGTGGAGTACTTGGACGCGTGTGATGGAGCATTGTCCTGCATGAAAATCATGTTTTTCTTGAAGGATGCAGACTTCTTCCTGTACCACTGCTTGAAGAAGGTGTCTTCCAGAAACTGGCAGCAGGACTGGGAGTTGAGCTTGACTCCATCCTCAACCCGAAAAGGCCCCACAAGCTCATCTTTGATGATACCAGCCCGAACCAGTACTCCACCACCACCTTGCTGGCGTCTGAGTCGGACTGGAGCTCTCTGCCCTTTACCAATCCAGCCACGGGCCCATCCATCTGGCCCATCAAGACTCACTCTCATTTCATCAGTCCATAAAACCTTAGAAAAATCAGTCTTGAGATATTTCTTGGCCCAGTCTTGACGTTTCAGCTTGTGTGTCTTGTTCAGTGGTGGTCGTCTTTCAGCCTTTCTTACCTTGGCCATGTCTCTGAGTATTGCACACCTTGTGCTTTTGGGCACTCCAGTGATGTTGCAGCTCTGAAATATGGCCAAACTGGTGGCAAGTGGCATCTTGGCAGCTGCACGCTTGACTTTTTTCAGTTCATGGGCAGTTATTTTGCGCCTTGGTTTTTCCACACGCTTCTTGCGACCCTGTTGACTATTTTGAATGAAACGCTTGATTGTTCGATGATCACGCTTCAGAAGCTTTGCAATTTTAAGAGTGCTGCATCCCTCTGCAAGATATCTCACTATTTTTGACTTTTCTGAGCCTGTCAAGTCCTTCTTTTGACCCATTTTGCCAAAGGAAAGGAAGTTGACTAATAATTATGCACACCTGATATAGGGTGTTGATGTCATTAGACCACACCCCTTCTCATTACAGAGATGCACATCACCTAATATGCTTAATTGGTAGTAGGCTTTCGAGCCTATACAGCTTGGAGTAAGACAACATGCATAAAGAGGATGATGTGGTCAAAATAATAATTTGCCTAATAATTCTGCACTCCCTGTAGAATAGACTATGTTTTCGTCTCACAAAGTGCATTGCAATGCATTAGGGAGGCCTCCATAGGCTCATTTACGATTTCAGATCACGCACCATCTAATTGTGTTATAGAATGGGGGGAACCCGCTACCCGAGAATGGCAGTGGAAGATTAACGAAACCCTCCTAAAAGATCCAGAATGTGAGATACAGTTAGCACAGGATATAGAATTGTTTTTCTTAACAAACAAACCAGGGGAAGTGTCCCCTTTCTGCGTATGGGAAACACATAAATGCTATATTAGAGGCTATATTAGAGGCATATTTATATCAGCAGGAGCACGTAGAAAACGACAACAGGGGGCCAACTAGAATCTTTGCTTGGAGACAGGAGGCTAGAGACTTTACACAAGAAATCGCAGACACTCCTGAGAGAGAAGGAACCAACCCGCTTGCGAGAGGAATTGAATGCCAGGTTAACAGATAAAGCAAAAGCAGCAATGACCCGGGGTAGACAAACTTTTTATGAATTTGGGAATAAGCCTAGCAGGATGATGGCGAATGCATTGAAAGCGACAAAGACACGAAACTACATAGAATGTATTAAAACGCAGGGGGACACATTGGTAAATTCATCACAGGCAATTGCTAAGGCCTTCCGAGACTACTATGTTGGCCTATATCAATTAGAGGCGCAAGATCAAGGAGCCAGGATATGTAAAGAAGAGGAGGCTAAGGCATATATAGAAGCCTCGAAAATGCCTAGATTGACGGACAAAGAAGCAGAGGACATAGATGGTCCAATCACTATTGAGGAATTTTTGGAGGCCTTGAAAACATTAAAACCTGGTAAAGTACCGGGCCCAGACGGATTCACCCTGTTATACTATAACATTTTTGCAAATAAATTGGCACCAAGGTTCGTGGAGGCTTTTAACTCGATACGAGAAGGGCAGACAATACCATTTGAAACGTTGATGGCCCATATAACAGTGATACACAAAGAGGGGAAAGATCCGGCTCAATGTGCAAGTTATCGCCCAATCTCATTGTTAAATGTGGACCTAAAGATTCTCACGAAAATACTCTCAACCAGACTATTACCACATATACCCACCCTAATACACTCCGATCAGGTAGGATTTACGCCAGAAAGGGAAGGTAGGGAGAACACGCAAAGAGCGATAAGTGCCATACATTAGGCTCATTATCATCAAAAACCACTAGTGTAAGTATCCACAGACGCAGAGAAAAAGCGTTTGACAGAGATGACTGGTCCTTCCTGAGGGCAACCATACAACATATAGGATTGAAGAGGGGGATGCAGAACTGGGTCTGGGGCCTATATTCCTCTCCAAAAGCTAGAATCAAGATAAATGAGGTACTTTCAGAGCCCTTCTCTATTAAGAATGGAACACGCCAGGGCTGTCCATTATCTCCTATTATCTTCATTCTGACACTGGAGACATTTCTAAGAACTTTAAGGGCCGATCCAGATATCAGGGGCATCAGCTTAAAAGGAAGGGAACATAAACTGGCTGCATTTGCGGACGACCTGTTGTTTTTATAACTCTCCCAGCATTGTCCCTGCCGTCATTAATGACTGAAATGGATAAGTACGGGAGACTGTCCAACTTTAAGGTTAACTACAATAAATCGGAAGCAATGGGTATTGAGACAAGTACAGTATTACAACAGCAGCTATCAAACTTTTTTGCGTTTTAGATGGACATATTCACATATTGGATACCTCGGGACAAAAATACCCAATAAACTGAACAGGATATTTGAACTTAATTTTGTGCCCTTGGTACAACAGATTAAAATAGATTTACAGAAATGGGATAAGGAGGCGTTTACGTGGTTTGGTGGAATCAATATTATCAGAATGAATGTAATGCCAAGACTATTGTACTTTCTACAGACCCTACCTATTAAGATTCCGGTGGGATATTTGAGAGAGTTGAGAATAAGATTGGCAAGGTTTGTTTGGCCTGGAAAACCTGCTAGAATTCATAGAGATATTCTGACCCTACCAAAAGAAAAAAGGGGTGTAGGGCTCCCGGACCCGGAGGGGTACTATGAGGCAATACATTTAGCAAGAGTATTGGATTGGTCCGTACTTCAAAAAGAAAAACCATGGGTACACATGGAACAAGCAATAGTGGAGATACCCCTGGAGGGGGCAATTTGGCTAAAAAACACGACTATACCGCAAGCAGTAAAGCAACATTCGACAGTGGGCGCAACACTTAGGATACTCTAAAAGAATCTTAAGATATCGACCCTGCTGAATCCGTTGACTCCTATCCTGGGTAATCCAGAGTTTGAAATGGGTTTAAAGGATAAAAAAATGTTGATGCTAAAACAACAGGGTAAAAGCAGACTTGTAGGCGCGGATTCATATACCATTTACGGTGGCGTATCTCCAGATACCCCGCCCTAATTTAAAAACTGCGCCGCTGTATCCTTACACCGATTCTCAAAGGCAGATACGCTTAAAAAATAGGCTTCCTCCGCCAACGTAACTTGCATACGCCGGCGTATAATTGTGTGCAATTTTACGCTGGCCGCTAGGGGCGCTTCCGTAGATTTCCGCGTAGAATATGCAAATGACCTAGATACGCCGATTTAGAAACGTATGTTTGCGCGGCGCATTTTTTTATGTCGTTTACGTAAGCCTTTTTCCGGCGTAAAGTTACCCCTGCTATATGAGGCGTACGCAATGTTAAGTATGGACGTCGGGCCAGAATTTTCCGTTGATTATGTTGTTTGCGTAATTCGTTCGCGAATAGGGCTGTGCGTAATTTACGTTCACGTCGAAAGCATTGACTATTGCGGCGTAATTTGGAGCATGCGCACTGGGATACGTTCACGGCCGGCGCATGCGCCGTTCGTCAGAAACGTCAATTACGTGGGGTCACACATAATTTTAATAAAACACGTCCACATCTTCAACATTTTGAATTAGGCGGGCTTATGCCGGCCCTTATACGCTACACCACCGTAACTTCGGGCGCAGAATATTTCTGAATACCATATGCGGCTCACAAAGTTACGGCGGCGTAGCGTATAGGAGATACGCTACGCCCGCATAAAGATACACATTTGTATCTGAATCTGGGCCATACATTTCATGGCTGACAATCAAGTAATGTCTAGAGAAGAGTTGGACGGTGAGTTTGAAGAAAGTTTTTAGATCCTTTCAGGAGAATGCAGTTAAATGCATTTCTTCGATCAATTTCCATGTGAACAAGAGAAATGGCTACACCGTCTAAGTTTGAAAATCTATGCTTAAAAGGAGAGCCAGTCAGACATGCAATATCGTTATTGTATGCCATGGTGATCGAGTTGAAGGCCCCGGTTTGCGTCCGGCGTATCTTAAACGGCGCATGCGCCGTGACGTGAACGTATGCCCCGCACCCCTCTGCGCATGTTCACAACTACGCCTGGCGTAACCCCCAAGATACGCCGGCCCATCGCCTACGCCCAGAGCATAAATACGCCCAGACATGCGCCCGTCGAGCGCAAAAGTACACCAGCAGCTTTTGGTGTAGGTACTTTTACGTTCTGAGCGATGTCTGCTCCAGAGACTGAGAGGGAGAGGAGGAAAAAAAATGTTTCACCGGAGGAGAAGGCAATCCTGATCTCTGCCATCTCAAGGTATGACGTGTACCTCCATGGGGCACAGAGTGGCATGACCAGCAAGGTCAGGAAAGAGGAGATCCTCCAGGAGGTCGCCCTGGATTAATGCCCTTGGACATGAGCGAAGGACCTCAAAGGACATTGGAAAAAAAATCAATGACCTGCGTCGTCTGGTCAGAGACAAGCTGGCCAGGATGAAGAGGCACGCCAGGGGCACGGGAGGCGGACCAGCCAGTACTATCGGGCTTACTGCCGATGAGGAGGTGATTGCCAGATGTCTGGAGAGGGAGCAAGTGGAGGGCCTGGAGGGCTTTGACTCCGGTGACCAGGCCTTGAGGACAGGTAAGTGTGTTTTATCCCCTATCTGGTGTGTAGCATGTGAGGGGGTGGAAGGGAACATGTGACAAGTGTGTGGGTCCACCAACATGTGAATGCTTTGTGTCACCCACAGATGTGCTGGAGGGAGCGGGGCCATCGTCAGCTGCTGGACGACCCACGCCATCCCCGGAGGAGTGTGCCCACACCTCTTCTCTAGAGGAAGTTGAGGAGGAGCATGGTGACCTTGAGAAAGGTGTCTACCTCGAGGAGGATAACATCATCCCTGGACCCTCCCAAACCTCCTCTCCCATCAGGGGAAGCCCCTCACCCTCCTCCCCCATCAGGGGAACCCCCTCAATCTCCTTCCCCATCAGGGGAAGTCCCTCACGGGCCTCCCCCATCAGGGAAAGACCCTCAAGGGCCTCCCCGTACAGACAGGCCCAAGCCTCTCCTGCCCCCAGGAAGGCATTGCGTAAGACAAGGGGTGTTCCGGAATCCCTACAACAAGGGCTTGCGAGGGAACAGGCCCGCCAGACGCGCCACATGGGTGCTATTGCCTGTGACCTGCGCCGTGTGGCAGACAGCCTGGCCTCTTCAGCCAAGACCCAGGCTGAATGCACAGTGGCTCAGATTATGAGCTTTTTTATTTTTGTAGTGACTGCACACGGTCAGTAGTGCAGGCTACAGTGTGACTGGTGTGTGAATGAGGGTGACTTTCCTGCCAGCAAGGCGTGTCACTTTGGGTCGTCAGGGAGAGGTTATCCCCACGACCGTGTGAATGTGGTATGAATGGACAGCAACACCATTGGGGCCTTGGCGTGGCGTTGCTGCTCCCAAGACCTGCATGGTGGACATGGGCTAAGCCAATGTGAAGTGGATGTGGTGTGTGTGAGCACAGGACCCCAGATGGCAAGTCACCTTTTTTTTTTTTTTAGGAAAAAAAGTTTTTGATATTTTTAAATTTATTTTTTTATTCTTTTTAGTTCCTTTTTTTTTATATATATTTTTCTTTTATTTCGTCTTTCTCAATTCGCGGCAGCACCCCCCCTCAGGCCCATGCCTGAAGCTGTGTAAGGGGCCCCATAATTCCTGATGGCGGCCCTGCCTGGCATGTTGGCATACAGATGTGTTGTCCTGCAAGTGTGGTTGCTCAGCTCGTCTGTAACGGTGCTGCTGCAGCTGCTGTCCAGCTGACCTGTGCACGTCTGGTGCCGAGTTCCACCTGCTTTATGAGAAATAACTTTAGGCCGGACGTTGAACTTGTGCGCACCGCGCGTAGCCTGCGCCGGGCGCACGTACGTTCGTGAATCGCCGTATCTCCCTCATTTGCATATTTGAATAGAAAATCAATGGGAGCACCACATGCGTCCAGCGTAAATATGCGCCCACGATACACCGGCGTAGACAAGTTACGTCGGTCGGATGAAGCCTATTTTCAGGCGTATCTAGTTTTGTGGGCATGGCGCATAGATACGACGGCGCATATTTACACTTACGCGGCGTATCTCGAGATACGTCGTCGTAAGTGCTTTGTGAATCCGGGCCAAGGTGTCAATAGCAACTAGGTACCAAGAGGGAAGCTATAAGATTTTGGTAGTATAGAACTCCAGAAGTACTGAAACGTATATATCCACAGGTTTCTAATCTCTGTTGGCGGTGTCAAGGGACTGTTGGCACTATGATACCCATTTTTTGGGAATGTCCAGAAATAAAGAACTTTTGGGAAATGGTCTCAGAAACAATAGAAGAAATGATTGAGGTGTCACTTGGAGACAATCCAGCTGCCTTCCTACTCTTTGATATCCCTATGTCGACGGAAAAATATAAAAGTTCATTGTTGAGGCATTTGCTGTCGACAGCAAAAGCATGCATTCCAGCTCTTTGGAAAAGTAATGTGTCTCCAAGTAAAGCACAGTGGATGGCAAAAATATCAGACGTCCAATTAAAAGAAAACCTCACTATGAGTATGAAAGAGCAGGAAGATAAGTATCGGCAGATCTGGGCTCCCTACGTTGCATACAGGGAGCGGGTGGGATGAGGGGGTGGAAGCAACATAAGATCTAAGGAAAGAAGGAGAGGGGAGGAGGAGGAAAATTTTCATTTTTTTTTTTTTTGTGTTTGACTATTCTAAGATTAAACCGATATCTTTGGTTTATTTCTTTCTTTGGGGGAGGGGAGTACGTAGTGTAAGGTTTAGAGGGATAGCTAAATCACAAAGAAATAGTATTAAAATAATACAAGCTTTATGATAAAGTAAGACCCTGGGAGAGGAGTAATTAACAGTGTTGAAGAGTATAAGAAGTAGAATGCATGTATAAGATGGTATATCTGTAAAGATGTATTATGATTATCTTTGTGAAAAAAAAGGAAAAAATATTAAAATAAAGAGAAGTCCTGATCACGTGGGGGTGGGCGGGGCCTCGCCCAGCTGTGCTGACATGGAGCCGTCAGGAAAGGGGAGTGCAGACTTTTTATATCCACTGTATTCTGCTACATATTTTTGATAAAGAAAAATCCCAATAAGCGTATATTGATTGGTTTGCACAAACGTTATAGCACCTACAAACTATGGTATTTTTTTATTTTTTACTAGTAATGGCCGCAATCAGCAACTTATAGTGGGACTGCGATATGGCGGCGGACATATCTGACACCTAACCAACACTTTTTTGACACCCTTTTTTTTGGGGACCAGTGACATTATGTACTGTCACTGTACTAATGACACTGTCAGGGAAGGAGTTAACATCAGGGGCGATCAAAGGGTTAACTGTATGCCTAGCTAATGTTTCAGTGCAGTGTGGGAGGCGCTTTTACTAGTGGATGGTGTGGACTGGTGTGTCTGCTTTACAGAAACACAGGGTTCATGCCTTCTTTACTGACAGAAAGGCAATCTGCCTTGTTTACATAGGCAGACTGCCATTCTGTCAGTGTACCAAACGTTCAGCGGTTGCAGGCAGACATCAGGTTCACAGGACACGCTGTGTAAAATCACAGTGGGAGCAAGCCGCCAGCGGCACCCACTCGATGCCTGGAAGTGCAGAATCACATTTATATATACACTTGATGCTGCACGGCCACACTGCAGCAGTATATCTGCTATAGGCTGGTCAGCAAGTGGTTAATGCTGCCATTCTTTTGATTACATTCAGCTGTCAACGAGGAATCACGCTGGCAGCTGATGAGTCATCGGTTTTTAAGGACACCGCGGCTGCCTGCTCCTTAGCCCACTATTTACTACTTTCTACCCATGCTGTGCCTCTGCAAAGTTGGACAAAACTGTTGCATTAAAAACATTCAGATACAACTTTCATGTGACTTTTAAGGGTGACCATTGAAGTCTATGGCCCACAAGTCGTATGAAAGTCAGACCAAAGTAGTGCAGGATTTTTTTAAGTCACACAAATATGAACGCTACTCATTAGAAAACATGGGCTGCAACTTGTCATGCTTCTAATGGGCCGTACAGACGACCGAACATGTCTGCTGAAACTGGTCCGCGGACCAGTTTCAGCAGACATGTTCGGTCGTGTGTAGGCCCGAGCGTGCAGGATTCCAGCAAACATTTGCCCGCCGGGCCTTTTCCCAGCGGGCAAATATTCCTGGACTTATTTTAAAACAGTCAGCTGGAATCCTGCCCACTCGGACATGTTCGGTCGTCTGTACAGACCTACCGTACATGTCCGAGCGCCCACCATCCCTCGCATGCGTCGAATGACTTTGACGCATGCGTGGAAGCATTTAACTGGCAGGGCCGCCCACGTCGCGTCATCGTCGCGGCGACGGGGCGGACACGCCCCACGTATTGTTTACGCGCGGATTTCTGTACGATGGTTAGTACAGAAATCCCCGGGCAGACATGTACAGTGAAAACGGTCCGGCGGACCGGTTTCATCGTACATGTTTGCCCGTGTGTACGCAGCCTAAGGGGTCTGAAGTCACACATTGTGCCCAGAGTTGCATGTTAAGAACTAGATTTAGGGTTACATAGTTAGTCAGGTTGAAAAAAGACACAAGTCCATCCAGTCCAACCACAGTTAGGGTTAGTGGTAATCATTAGGGTTACTGGTAACCCCAACTCTGGTCCTTAACCCTAAAATGCGACTTTGGACACAAAGGTTTCTGCACGACTCAGATGCAACTTTGCTACTTGATTGCCAGAGAATGTAAAGTTGCAGCAAAGTCGCATTACATGAGCAGAATTGACATACTTTCCTATTGGCAAAAAAAAAAACACAATAAAAAATTTTGGATAGAACAAACTGGGTGGGTATTCGCCACACCAGTATAAATGGGACTTTGTTGGGGCGTTGTGTCTATAGTAGGTGAGCTAGTAAATTCACAGAGAATTTCTTATAAACAAAATAACATATTTTATTTAAATACATAAAAACAATAAATAAAATCCATTGTTTGCCCTGATACAGTATAGATGCTATGATTGGTTAGATGGGGGTGGTGCTGGTCGCCAACATGTTTTGCATAAATTAGCGTCGTCGGGGCGCCGCATCCATCTATTTCATATCTTCATCTAATAATATGCAAAAAACAAAACAAATTATTTACATATAATAGTGTTTCAGGGCATAAAAAACATTTCACAGATAACAGTATTCTTGCATAGTATATAATGAATATAAGCTCACCAAAACTGTCAGGTCTGGTTTGTAAACTGCACGAGGCCTATGGTGACGCCAAAGTTGACAATTTAGCCAATGAGGAGAACGCAACCCCAATGGGAGTCAGATCCGTTAGTTTTTTGTGGAGCTGCTTGACCCTAGTGAACCCCACAGAACGGCGTGTAGAACAACAGTATCTAAAAAATAATAATAGAAATGATGGTAGTGTAATTTATAGTTATGGAAAGTGAAAGACAGGGGGCGCTAGTGAGAATGGAAATCCATAAATAAAAATCCAAAATACAAGAAGACAGTAACAATGTATAGTCACAATTGTGCAAATGTGCAATATGAAAATACTTGATTAAAAAAGTGCAATAGTGCAATATTCTCATCCATATACTGAGTACATAAAAGAAAAACTGTGAAAAAGGAAAACACAAAATGTCCATAAAACTGAATAAAAGGTGTTCATATATTCCTTGCAGTCCTCACTGTGCATGTGATAAGAAAACAAGCAGGTTTCCACCTTCACCGATCTAAGACACCCAATAGTGCATATAAAGGATGGCCCCTTACCGCAAAATGTTGACCTTTTTCGCTAAAAAGAGGTCAAATTGAGCTTGTTGTCACCATGGACAAAATTATGACACCTGGAAAACTGTGAGTTAGTCAGTGTTAGTCCTTGCAGAAGATTGGAAAGATCATCTGTACTGCACTGAAATTATGTTGGATTCAACTTCTTAGCCGCCTGTTGACGGTGACAATTCGGTTTGGACAGACTGGGTCCATAATGCTGGAGAACTCATGATCACAGAAGCCTGTTTCACTTGCTCTCCCCTGAATTCGGTGTGTTGCAGTGGTGGCCTACTTAACCAGTGTGAATTTGTCAGTGTATAATTCCTTTCATTTCGGAGCTTTGTCCGGGATAAAGTATTCATCCGCGCACCTTCCGGTCCAGCTGGTTCCTCATCATCGAGAGGTGGAGCGCACGCTGTAAGTCTCCCCAGCACGGACATCGCTCTCTACCCGATCCCTTCGATCGATCCCTTTCGACCATAAGCCTATAGCCTCAGTGCCAGGGACGCGGGCACTATCCAAGTAAGCGGCCATTCGACACTGTGTTGTTTTTAAATTTTAAAATAAAAACGTTATTATGCCATGGCGGTATCTCTCTTCTTATACCCCAAATGACGCTCTAACAAGCTGACCCAAAGGAAATTCCAGGTGTCATAATTTTGTCCATGGTGACAACAAGCTCAATTTGACCTCTTTTTAGCGAAAAAGGTCAACATTTTGCGGTAAGGGGCCATCCTTTATATGCACTATTGAGTGTCTTCGATCGGTGAAGGTGGAAACCTGCTTGTTTTCTTATCACATGCACAGTGAGGACTGCAAGGAATATATGAACACCTTTTATTCAGTTTTATGGACATTTTGTGTTTTCCTTTTTCACAGTTTTTCTTTTATGTACTCAGTATATGGATGAGAATATTGCACTTTTTTGATCAAGTATTTTCATATTGCACATTTGCACAATTGTGACTATACATTGTTACTGTCGTCTTGTATTTTGGATTTTTATTTATGGATTTCCATTCTCACTAGCGCCCCCTGTCTTTCACTTTCCATATTTGTATTCATTATTTGAATTTTTGGGGAGCAGCTCTCATATTTTTACACATATAATTTATTTATTGTTGGCGCGAGATCCTTACCCCCCTAATTTATAGTTATACCTATCAAGGTCATCCATAATAGGTCATAAATGTTTCTATATTTCAAGTTACGACACGTACCTGCTGTTCATTTAAGAATAGTTTACCACATGCCCTCAATGGGTGGAAATCGGGGAGAAAGGACATAGACCGGAGATTACCTAGGGCTAATCAAAAAAGATTTAAATTGTAACAATAGTCCAGTACGTATGGGAAATAATTTTAATAGTTCATTGGATAAGGGATTTCCCTAAGTAGCCGTGTGAAGGCAGCAACCGGGGTCAGACCATACCAGATCAGTGCCAGGGGTATAAAACATTTAAACGGAATGTCTCGTACATATAGATATATCTATACCCTGCACGCCGGCGTTTAAAAGCACAGGGTCCCCCTGGAAGTGAAGGGTCAAGCCTGACCCCTGACATCACTTCCTTCAGGTCTTTACAAGCGGCGCATGCGCAGATGGGCCAGAAACATCCACACCGTGCATGCGATGTATTCCGCATTGCAGCGGATAGAATGGGAAATGTAGTTTCCCATCCTTGTAAAAGACCACACAGCTCCACATAATGGTGCGGTCATCATACGGCCAGCGCCACCAGCAGACCAGACTTAAAACAGGATGTAGACAAAATATTAAACAGAGTTAAAAATAGTTTACATATTGCAGCGTAATTAGCAATAATACATTAGAATTTCTGTATCATATTTTCACAGTATTTCAAACTGAATAAACTGAGTTTTTTCCTTTTCCCTCCTTGAATCAATATTTCAAAATACCAATATTCAAAATCCCCACTAGATGGCAGAAGAGAGCATTTTTAATTTCAGCATCAAAAAATCAAACAGAAATCAACATAGATTCAACATAGCTTCATTACTTTAAAGCAGGGGTCTCCAAACTGCGGCCCGAGGGCCAGATGTGGCCCTTTGCTAGCCTGAATCCGGCCCTTGGGGCACAATTCTTTCCACTGATATGAGGCAATATTCCTCCCACTGACACCAACAATGGGGCACTATAACTTCCACAGATACCAATGATGGGATACTATCCCACCTACAAATAGGGGGAATACTCCTCCTCCTATTGACCACCAACCCTGAGGCCATATTTATTCTCACTGATGCTGGGCCCGTGACATGTTCTGCCCCTGCTGGCCACAATCCGGCCCTCCTAAAGTCTGGAGGACAATAAAGTGGCCCTTTGCATGAAACGTTTGGAGACCCCTGCTTTAAAGAAATGGTTTGTAAGAGAGGGCTGTATTTAAACCTGGTACATATGTGGCCCTTTGATTAAAAATCCAGCGGGCTTCTTGTTGGAGCACTCTTATCAAAATTTCCTCCTCTTTCTTGTAGAGGAACCACTTCTAACACAAGGAATGAAATGATTGATATGCTTGTTTTAATACTTTTTTTACTGTAGCCTCTTAATAATAGTCTTGCGTATAAAGCTTTGGATTCAGTTTCAAAATCTGCATCTCTTGCACAGTTGCGACAAATTCTTAAATACTGACAGTATTTAAGAATTCGTCGCAACTGTGCAAGAGATGCAGATTTTGAAACCGAATCCAAAGCTTTATACGCAAGACTATTAAGAGGCTACAGTAAAAAAGTATTAAAACAAGCATATCAGCGAGCGAAATCCAAAACTAGAGAAACTTTGATTTTTGAACCAAAAAGAAAATAAAAGATGTCTACAACTAAATACATAACCACATATAGCTCCAATCAAGACACTTTTCGCAATATCATAGCAAATAACTGGCACTTCCTAGCCGAAGATCCAGTTGTTTCAAAATACGTAGCGGCTAAACCAGAGATTGTATACAGACGACCCCGGTCCATTAGAGACAGGGTGGTACACAGTCACCTTATTCCAGACTCACCAGATGATGTAATTGCAACGGGAGGCAAAGGAACCTTTAAATGTGGTCATTGTGACCAATGCCCCTGGGTGAAGGAAGGAATAGGATGCCCATTACCAAGAGGGGAATACCACAAATCAAAGGCATATGCCGATTGTACTACAGTAGGAGTAGTCTATTTAGTCCATAAAGGGTTACTTTATACACCAATATGCAAACATGTGGGTCTTCAACATAGCTATGACCCTTCGGTCATTTGATTCTTTGTGTTAGAAGTGGTTCCTCTACAAGAAAGAGAAGGAAATTTTGATAAAAGAGTGCTCCAACAAGAAGCCCGCTGGATTTTTAATCAAAGGGCCACATATGTACCAGGTTTAAATACAGCCCTCTCTTTCAAACCATTTCTTTAAAGTAATGAAGCTATGTTGAATCTACGTTGATTTCTGTTTGATTTTTTGATGCTGAAATTAAAAATGCTCTCTTCTGCCATCTAGTGGGGATTTTAAATATTGGTATTTTGAAATATTGATTCATAGAGGGAAAAGGAAAAAACTCAGTTTATTCAGTTTGAAATACTGTAAAAAAATATGATACAGAAATTCTAATGTATTATTGCTAATTACGCTGCAATATGTAAACTATTTTTAACTCTGTTTAATTTTTTGTCTACATCCTGTTTTAAGTCTGGTCTGCTTTCTGCACATATACCAGTATGGTGGTAGACCTTGGAGGACCTGGTAAGTGGCGCTGGCCGTATGATGACCACGCCATTATGTGGAGCTGTGTGGTCTTTTACAAGGATGGGAAACTACATTTCCCATCCTATCCGCTGCAATGCAGAATACGGCACATACGCGGTGTGGCCGTTTCTGGCCCATCTGCGCATGCGCCGCTTGTAAAGACCTGAAGGAAGTGATGTCAGGGGTCAGGCTTGACCCTTCACTTTCGGGGGGACCCTGTGCTTTTAAACGCCAGCGTATATGGACACTATGCACACGCCTGGCTACAGGAGAGATCAGAGACCGCTAGAAGGAGATTCTATATTTGTAAAGGCACTACAAGGTATTGTACCTGAAATTAATGCTTTTCTTTTCAGTGTTAAGGATCTCCCTCTCTTATTGTGTGGTATTGGCAGAGGGCAACCTCTGAGATCAGCATTGTATTTACCTATTGATATCTATGGGGGGATACCCTGTGATACTTTTGCATGCAGGGTATAGATATGTCTATATGTACGAGACATTCCTTTTGAATGTTTTATACCCCTGGCACTGATCTGGTATGGTCTGACCCCGGTTGCTGCCTTCACACGGCTACTTAGGGAAATCCCTTATGCAATGAACTATTAAAATTATTTCCCATACGTACTGGACTATTGTTACAATTTAAATCTTTTTTGATTAGCCCTAGGTAATCTCTGGTCTCTGTCCTTTCTCCCTGTTTTTCCTCCCATTGAGGGCATGTGGTAAACTATTCTTAAATGAACAGCAGGTATGTGTCGTAACTTGAAATATAGAAACATTTATGACCTATTATGGATGACCTTGATAGGTATAACTATAAATTACACTACCATAATTTCTATTATTTTTTAGATACTGTTGTTCTACACGCCGTTCTGTGGGGTTCACTACGGTCCAGCAGCTCCACAAAAAACTAACGGATCTGACTCCCGTTGGGGGTGCGTTCTCCTCATTGGCTAAATTGTCAATTTTGGGGTCACCATAGGCCTCGTGCAGTTTACAAACCAGACTTGACAGTTTTGGTGAGCTTATATACATTATTTACTATGCAAGAATACTATTATCTGTGAAATGTTTTTTATGCCCTGGAACACTATTATATGTAAATAATTTGTTTTGTTTTTTGCATATTATTAGATGAAGATATGAAATAGATGGATGTGGTGCCCCGACGATGCTAATTTATGCGAAACATGTTGGCGACCAGCACCACCCCCATCTAACCAATCATAGCATCTATACTGTATCAGGGCAAACAATGGATTTTATTTATTGTTTTTATGTATTTAAATAAAATTTGTTATTTTGTTTATAAGAAATTCAATGTGAATTTACTAGCTCACCTACTATAGACACAACGCCCCAACAAAGTCCTATTTATACTGGTGTGGCGAATACCCACCCAGTTTGTTCTGTCCAAAGTTCTTTGAACAAGGTAACGTTTATTACCGAGAGGCGGTAGTAGTAACAGTCTTTACAATCAAACGGCAAATGGTTCCTCTCCAGGCATGGAGGCACAGATATGCAGTACAGATACTGTTGTTCTAAGCGATGTGGCTTTCTGAGTATCACAGGCACTTCCCACGTAATGGTACATTATATACCCCAGCACACAATGCTTATTGGAAGAGGCTGGAAACACATTACCCGTAGCAGCTGGGAGTCTTTCATCCGACCAAGGTTACCACTGCAGGACTCCATAGGACCCCTAAACTATCCCTCACAGGCCGGAACACTCTCCCTGGCTTCTCCTCTCTCTTCCTCACAAGCAGGGTCTCTGTCCCTATCTACATCCACTTGTGTTCTGCCTAAAACGTGCCTGAGCTTTACTATATAAAGAAACCACCCAAAAATGGTCGCCGAAATCTCTCAAGATCTTGTGCGGCCTATCAGAACACAGGGCTCCTCCAAAATGGTGTTGGAGACACGCTAGAGGCAGAAGTGTTAAACATAAATACTAGTGCTGTCAAGCGATTAAAATTTTTAATCGCGATTAATCGCATTAATGTCATAGTTAACTCACGATTAATCGCGCCATTAAGGAGGTTCACCCTTTAAAAATTTTTTTTTTTTTTTCTTATTTATTTTTTATTTTTTTATAATATTAAATTGTGTTTTTTTAATTTTTTTACATTTTGATCACTTTTATTGCTGTCACAAGGAATGTAAACATCCCTTGTGACAGCAATAGGTGGTGACAGGTACTCTTTATGGAGGGATCGGGGGTCTAAAAGACCTCCGAGCCCTCCTTTGCACTTCAAAGTATTCAGACCGCTGAAAACGGCGATTCTGAATACTGTGTACTTTTTTAAATCCGGCGCCATTGGCAGCCGAGAAACCCGGAAGTGACGTCATGACGTCGCTTCCGTGGTTTCAATGCGGAGACTGAATCAAAGCCGCTTACGGCTTAGTGTCAGTCTCCGCCTGGACACAGAAGGCGCCGGATGGAGGATCGGGTCTCCCGGTGGGACGGGAGGCCCGGTCAGAGCGGCCAAAGGCGGCGGAAGGGGGGGGATGTCCCCTCCCGCTCCTCCGGCATAACAACCGAGCGGCTTTTAGCCGCATCGGTTGTTATGTTTGGATAGCCGATCGCCCGCTCTAAACAACGGTACCGGGATGATGCCTGCGGCTGCAGGCATCATCCCGGTATAACCCCCGAACGCCGCCTCGTTAATCGCGCGATAAAAAAATTGACGGCGTTAACGTGGGTTTGCGTTAACGCCGTTAATAGCGCGTTTAACTGACAGCACTAATAAATACATACAAAAACATAACAATTCGACTGCAGTATGAACACATATGATTACTTTACCACTTGCTCTTGCAGCACTAGACTGCCCTATCACTGACAGCTGCTTACAAGTCTCTCGTGCAACATTGCTGGATCAAGATGGGGCTCAGGTCAGTATTAGAGAGGCTGAGGGGGGCTGCTGCACACGGAATCTTAATGCATAGAATGTATTAGATTAAAAAAACTTCTGACTTTAGAACCACTTTAAATATCGAAATGTTGTTTTTATCTATTCAGGTAGAGCAGGGGTCTCCAAACTTTTTAAACAAAGGGCCAGTTTATTGTTCTTGAGACTTTAGGAGGGCCGGATTGTGGCCAGCAGGGGAATTTTTTTTGGCATCATTGAAAATAAATATGGCCTCAGGATTGGTGGTCAATAGGAGGGGTAGTGCCACTATTAATAGGAGGAATAGTATCACATCATTGGTATCGGTGAGAATGAGTGCCCCATTGTAGCTGTCAGTTGGAGGAATAGTGCTTCATATCAGTGGAAGGAATAGTGCCCCAAGGGCCGGATAGAAGCTAGCAAAGGGCCACATCAGGCCCTTGGGCCGCAGTTTGGAGACCCCTGAGGTAGAGGAATTTGTAATATGTTTTTGGAAATTTGACTAATGCATGCATTTACATTTACCTAGAGGGGGAAAAACATGTCAGATGAGGAATACTCCTTTCTAGCAGTTAAAAGGTCTTCATGGAAGATACAGCAGACAATGAAGCACAGCACTCCATTAACAACTTGTACATATATGAGCAGCTTACCAACAGTAAATGAATTGGAAGAAGATTCATACCGTTCAAACTGCAGTACTTTAAAAGAAAATTATGAATGTCTTGAACAATCAACAGATGGGACCGTTCAGTCGCAGATAAATCAAGAAAAAATTGTGCAGGACACAAGTCAATGTTCTCCGCCTGAGATAACAAACAAAGAAAATCAAATTGCTATTGAGAGAAGTCCACCAAGCGAAATCATACTTACTGTAACACCAGAACAAGAAACCGTGATAAAAAACAGGAATAAACAGTCCAGAACAAAGACTTTCAGGACAATCTCTAAAATTAAGAAGCAGAGAAATCTACTAATAGTAAGTATGGAAATAGTATATGCAGACGGTCTTGTGTGTTTTTTTTTTTTTGTATAGGGCTCATAATAATTTTAGTAGGTGGTGTATGGCTCAGCAGTGTCCAACGTAAAAATAAAAAATATATAAAAATTCCAAGGGGGTGTCCACAAGTAGAGTAGAGGACTATATTCTTTTTTAGTGAAAAAATTGGGAAAAAACTGCGCTAGAACCCAAATAACAAAACCAAAAGCTGCTGGCACTCAAACAAACAAAGTCAAGCATATATGATAAATAAATAGTGCAGCGCTAAAGAATCAGCAATATATAATGTGCATACTGGAATGACACAATGTGAATTGTAAGCAGTAAACAAATAAGGTGAATGAGAACTAATAATGAAAAAGTATTCAAATGGTGATGTGAGAGAGAGTCCATGTGAAATGAACACAATAAAGGAAAATTCTTCCCATTGGATAGCACAGAGTACAAGGAAATCAGGTTGTCTGCTTTAACTCTCTCAAACTCTTCACAAAGTGAACAAATTAGGTACTCTTACCAAATTGGGTGGACAACAGTGGGTACAGCAGTGGGTCATGCAGGCTTGTGATCCCAGATGGTCTGGATCAGTGTTAAAAGGATCCTTGTGGTCCCGAGGCGCCTGGATCAATCCTGGAAATGGTGGTCCGGCTGGCAGAAATATGAAGTTCACACTCATCCACTAACAGATGGATATCAAGGTGGATCCATGCACACTCCAAAAAATGAAAAAAATTAACAGAAAGAGATGCTCCCAATGGTGCAGGTCAAACCAGGTTTGGTTTATTTTATAAAAAATGCCATACAAAAATGACAGAAAAAAAAAGTGATCACAGTAAAACATATAAAAAGCAATGTGGGGTGCAGTAATGCTCGTTTGACGTGTTTTGACTCAATCGGTCATCAACTGGGGCATATTTCTGTACCCCCACATTGCTACTGGATTTATAACTTCAAACAACCCGGGACCGCCCGGGGTAAGGAGCGGGACTGGAAGTGCAACAGCTAATATGCTTCCCAAGCCTCATTATGGCTCAAGGTGTTTTCAGATAGGTTGCAGAAAAATTGAAAAATATGACATTTCCACATTACTTCAATAAACATAATTGACATTGTAAAAAAAGACAAGGCCGTTTGCACTCCAAGCCTCTTTATCAGGGTGTTTCCTGTTCCTTCATGTTGACCAATCAAGATCTCCGCAGTTGTAACACATGATTCTACAGGAGTTTTAACCAATCAACTGCAGGGAAGTCACATGACATGGAACAGAAACGCCTCGATCGACGTCACTAAAGACCAATGGCCATTAGATGACATATATGCCGTACTCATAATTGTGATCATTGACTAAACATACACGTGATCAGGGGGCGGTGCTCCATGAGCCAACGCTCCCCGGACAGGGAGCTCAGCGTCACCACTTCCGTCCCTCCTGAGTGCCGTGGATAGCCTGTTTCGCGTGGGCACAGTGGTAGCCGCTGACTGGAGGAGTGCAACACCGGGCGGCGTCATATGAGACATTGCCCCCCCCCCCTCGGGCCGGGAGCGTGACGTCACCACGCATGCCCTTCCCGAGTCACGTGTCCCCAAGCAGCCAATGAGGCCACGAATACCAATGCAACTCCACAGTCGAATGTGTAAGGTAAACACAACAGTCACATGACAGCAGCTGCGAATGCAGCTCCAACCCACAGATCGGAGGCGGGGCGGCATCGCAGCAACACCAATACAACCTACCATGGCAACAGTAATGATAATAGATGAATAAAAACAACAGCCAATAATATTGGAACAAAAAGCAAAAATGTGTGCTGCTGCCGATCTGTAATGACAATGAATGTAAGAGAGGGAGCCTGATGAAAATATAAGATTCCCAATCACATGAACGAAACGTCACCACTCACTACCCTGGGGACAGGGCAATGAGAAAGGTATGCAGAACACTGTGCATGATCCAGACAATTAAAACTCAACATACCAAACGTAAATGGAGATTGATCACCTATACCCACTAGAAAAAGAAAAAAGGGTGCATAAATCTATGGTCACCTTATACTGCAGAGCCCACCCCTATTAGAAAAGACACCACTTGTAGAGGCTAATCTGTATATGCACTAGCAAGAATACAATAACTCAAGGGGGCCATCCAAGGGGAGGTGGAATGGGATGCATAAATTTAAAAAGAAAACCATATTGAGAACATATTAGGAACAAAAGGAAACACAAGCCCAGGGTACTCACGCCCGGTTGATGTAACAGTTGATGTCCCAGTCAACATTCATACTATGTTGTGAGTAACACCTGAGCTCATGTATCCAATATGTCTCAAGTCTGAACACACCTCGTAGACAGGAATCGCCCCTCCAATAAGGGACGAATCTGTCAATAACCTGGAACTGAGTACCATGGTACTCGATACACCCCTAACGTATCTTAGCCAGGTGCTCATTGACCCTAATAAAAAAATTCCTGATGGTGCGGCCCACATACTGTTGTTTGCATGGGCACGTTATAAGGTATGCTATGAATCTAGTCACACAGGTGGTAAAGTGTTTCATAGAATAAGTGCGCATGGTGGTAGTGAACTTAAACATTTGTTTTTGTCACGATCAGGCGTCGGGCTTGAAGGCCAATTGCAATAGCAGTAGAAGACAGGTATACAGACAGTCACTTCTGGCAGATGACACAGGCTCACCTGAGGTGCGGAGTCTAAGCGCTAACCAGTGTTCACCAGAGCTCCTGATGGTGGAGATGGATTTTGGTGCGTGTTAGCACCAGGTCGCAGTCCTCAGGATCACCCCACCAGGAGGTGAGCAAGCCGAGGTCCAGTAGCGGATAAGCAGACAAGGATGAAACAGCAGCGTGGTCAGTAAACAAGCCAAGGGATCAATCATGAGTGGCTGCAGGTTGGAATCAAACAGAAGAGTAGTTAAAGAACAGGCCGAGGGTCAAACACGGGGGGTTGCAGATTGGGATCAGGCAGATGAGTAGTCCAGGGACAGGCCGAGGGTCAAACACGGGTGGTTGCAGATTGGGATCAGGCAGATGAGTAGTCCAGGAACAGGCTGAGGGTCAAACACGGGTGGTTGCAGGTACAAATGGCAACAGAGCAGACAAATAGCTAGGCACTGGCTGGGAAGGCACAGTAACCTGGCAATGGGGAAGTGCTGAGACAGGCTTTAATAGGAAGTTCATGGGAGGAGCAAGGGGTTCAAGGTTCAACAACAATCAAGACACAAGGCAGAGTATTCTAATGGATCAGGTAGGTTTGTCCAGCAGATCAGACAGGGAGCTGTCCAGCATCCCAGATGGCTCAATGGAAAGAGTTAATGCCAGACACAGAAGAGGTCCGAGGTTCAATGCCAGGTCATGACAGTTTTACGTCTGCCAAGAACGTTATGCAAGCAGACATTGCACTTCCTGCATGGGTGATAACCCTTGCATTCAGAAAAAAAAGGAGGCTTTCTTGGGGGGGGATCTAGAGTATTGGGGGCAATGTCGCCCTGAATAGAGCGTGTGCCCCTAAAAATTACCCCAGCCCTCTCTGGAAGGCAAGGCCCCAAAGTTTTGTCACTGCGAAGTACCTTCCAGTGTCTATTAAAAATGTTCTTAATTTCGTTGTGCTGGAATAGAGTAAGAGGTGAAGGACCATTTACATTTTTCATCCCTAATGGTTTTCGGTTTATCAATGAGAAGGGAAGCTCTATCGACCCTAGAAACTGTGCCAACATCGACATCTAATTCTGAGGGCCTATAGCCTTTGTCTATAAATCTCTGTCTTAGAGTATTGGACCGAAGAAGAAAATCACTGTCGTTTGGTACAGTTTCTCCTGAGACGGAGAAACTGGCCCCGGGGTAGATTGTAGCCTCTGACGATGGTGACAGCTATCTACTGGAATGTAACCATTTCTATCCGTGGACTTAAAGTGCGTTTTAACCTCCAAATGACTGTTAATGGCTGAAATTTCCAGATCAAGAAAGTGAACAGAGGTTGGACTTGCCTCGTAGTTCAAGATAATACCACGATCATTGCTGTTCAAGCTGGCCATAAAGGAGTCCAATGACTCTCTACTGCCTCTGCAGAGGAGGAGGATGTTGTCTATATACCTGGCCCACAGGACCAATTCAGGCCTGTTAAGGGCATAGACGACCTCCTCCTCCCACTGGGCCATGAACAGATTGGCCAGACTGGGGGTGTACTTAGCCCCCATGGCCACACTTTTTGATCTGGGAGAAAAAAGTGCCCTGGAACCCAAAGTAATTATGCTTTGTAGCAAAATTCAATAACTCCATTATAAAATTCCACTGTACAATAGAGAGAGCCGAGTTCCTTGACAGGAATAGCTCAACTGCTGCTGGGCCCAATTGGTGCGGAATACATGTATATAAGGCAGATACATACACTGTAACCAAAATTATATCATTGTGATATTGTACAGTCTCTAGCAATATAATTGTATCTCCAGTGTCTTTTAAATAAGACGGAATAAGCTTAACCAAAGGCTGGAGGTAGTGGTCAATATATTTTCCCAAATCTCAAAGTCACTGAGTCGATCCCGCTGACGATCGGGCACCCAGGGGGATTGACTGGGTCCTTGTGCACCTTGGGCAGGTAATAGATGATGGGAATGCGAGGTGCTAATGGGATCATAAATTCCTGCTCCTTTTTGTTCAAGATGTTTAAGGCAAAACCTTCATAGACAATTTCGGTCAGAGCCTTCTTATATTTCATGGCGGGGTCCCCTGGTAAAGGACTATAGGTGGTCCTGTCAACTAGAAGTCTATTAATTTCTTATATGTATATGTATCTTTGTCCAGCACAACTATCCCACCCCCTTTAACTGCGGGGCGGATGATGAGATTTTTCTTTTCACAGAGGAATTTGAGTTCCACCGCAATTGCTGGATCCTGATGAATCCATTTTATTAGGCAATTTATCAAGGTCATTCAGCACTAAATTGCGAAAGATGTTGATAGAAGGGGCTGAATTGCCTGGGGGATTCTTTTTTTAAATGTTCAATTGCAAATGGCAAAGCTAAGGGAAGTGCAAAGAGATAAATCACTTGGTTTGGTGAATGTCAATCATGCAAAGAATCCTGTTTTCTTTTTCCTTTTCAATTATTCTCTAAGATAAATGACATTTCCTGACAGACTCCATGGCAGCCTATGTGTGGGTTGACCCCGTCTCCTCTCCAATGCTATAGGACCCCATTCCCATAAATATGCACTCACTGCTAGGTACTGCATCCTTTTTTGTCCTCCAATGGACCTACATCACGATTGTTCCTGTGTTGGCGTCCGGTTAGGATATCTTCCGAAGTCTGGCATACCTTTCATGCAGTGCAGCTCTGGGCCCAGCGAGTAGCTTTTTAAGGCACATAATACCTCAGTGGTGGAGGGGAGGTTGCCTCTGTATGCCCGAAGATTGACACACCCAATGGCTGGCAAGGTCTGCTGCTTCTCTTTTCTCTTCGCATGGCAGCCGTTTCGCCGGCTGGGAATTTAAAGGGCTGTCAGCTCATGTGAATTTGGGATTTCCCAAAGTCGGTGAGCGGCAGCGACAGCTTCCCCAGCTTGGTCTGCAACTCCCCTGCCCAGGTAAGCGTCCTGGGAATGCCCTTATTCTCCCTTAAAGGGGAAAAAAATGTATACATATTAAATTTGTGGAATGTATTTTATACATATATATTATTATATATTATAAAGGATACTTTTAAAAAAAAAAAAGAGGGAGAGAAGAAAAAGAAATAAGGAAAATATGTATTTATTATATATGATCCTTTTTTTCCTATTTGGTTGGGCCTCTTGGGCTGTCTGCAGACCATCTGTTTACGCTTGATGTTCCGTCCAGAGGTCACGGACAAGTCATCCCCCTCATGCGACCAGTCCTCACTCACAAGGTACGTGCAGGTGAGGGTAGGGGTTGAGTTTACAGTCTCAGGTCTGAGTATGTTTGATTTCATATCTATCCACCACCCCATTGTCTTTTTTTCTTTTTCAGCCCTTCCAGATCAGACTCTCAAGTCATGGTCCAGGATGACAGAGACCACAACATTACAATTCGTCATCCAGGTTCAGACGTGACTCTCCGTCCAGGACCCAACAGCAGAGATGTTTCCATTCCTCATCCAGTCACTGCACCCACCGCCATGACAGCCGCTCGGAACGCAGGGCCTGCTGGGGATGTGAGACACGAGTCCCGGAGCGCAAGAGTCTATGACTGGTGTTATGCCTGGGCGGTTGGAGAGAAAAAGACAGAAAACCAACATTTGGAGTCTCTTGCCAATCACGGTGCGCAGCAAGGCTCACGCATGCGCAGTGCGTGCCCGGCTGTGGCCGGGCGCCCACAGTGACCATGCCGGCGCAGCGGAGAGGAGGGGAGACGAGCAGGGCTTTGTTCACCCGAATCACTGGACCCTGGGACAGGTAAGTGTCCGATTATTAAAAGTCAGCAGCTGCAGAATTTGTGGCTGCTGACTTTTAATATATATATTTTAGGCGGAACACCCCTTTAAGGAAGGACCGGAGGAATTGGCCAGAAACTCAGCTGTCAAAGAGCTGAAGCTGGCAGCAGCCTTCTTGGGGGAGGTATCTATCGATCTGATCCACCTGTTGGCTCGGGCCATGCTATCCTCAGTCTCGGCCAAGCGGGACTTGTTGCTACGCCCTTGGCTTGCCGACCTGGCTTCCAAACAAACCTGGTGTAGGATTCCCTTTGAGGGGTCCTCATTATTTGGCAACAAGCTGGATGATGCTATAACCTGGGCTACGGGTGGAAAGTCAGGCTTCGTTTCCCAGGATAGGCATCTGCTTGGTCGGAAGAGACCCTGGTATAGAAGATGCAGTGCAGAACGCTCGAGAGAAGCACGCTCTTACAAACCCAGCCGAGACCTCAAAAAGAACTGGAGCAGAGGGCAAGCATCCTTCCGTAAGCCCGCTAATGGTCAGGCATCCAGTGGATGTGATCCGGCAAAGTCTTTTTGAGATTGCGCCAGCCCAGGCGGATCAGGTGAGGGCTTGTCTGGCACGTCTGGGTGGCCATAATCTCAGACTACTGGACCATCAAGACAGTTTCGTCAGGCCACACATGGTCCTTCACCAGCTCTCCACCCTGCTACCTTGGTCAGAAGAGCAGAAGCAGGCGTTACTGTCCTACATGGATTTACTGAAGACTCAGGGAGCAGTAGTGCACGTCGTTGTCCCCCCCCCCTCTTCGTAGTTCAAAAGAAAAACAGGGCATGGCGCCCAGTGATAGATCTGACTTATCTAAACAAATATATAAAAAACGAGATATTCAAAATGGAGACTATGGCCCAGATTCTCGTAGGAGTTACGCCGGCGTATCTCCAGATACGCCGTCGTAACTCTGAGTTTGAGGCGTCGTATCTATGCGCCTGATTCTTAGAATCCGTTATGCATAGATTTGTCTTAGATCCGACCGGCGTAAGTCTCTTACGCCGTCGTATCTAAGTTGCATATTTACGCTGGCCGCTAGGTGGCGCTTCCGTCGATTTACGCGTCGAATATGGTAATGAGCTAGATACGCTGATTCTCAAAACGTACGTGCGGCCGGCGCTTTTTTTTACGCCGTTTACGTTAGGCTTTTTTGGGCGTAAAGTTACCCCTGCTCTGAGGCGTACCAATGTTAGGTATGGACGTCGGAACAGCGTAAAATTTTTCACGTTTTACGTTGTTTGCGTAAGTCGTTTGTGAATGGGGCTGGACGTAAGTTACGTTCACGTCGACTAGGCATTGAGCGGGCGCAATTTAATTTGAAAATTCGACGTGCTATTGAGCATACGTGCGCATGCGCCGTTCGAAAAAAGCATCAAATACGTGGGGTCACGATTAATTTCCATAAAACACGCCCATCACTTCCACATTTGAATTAGGCGGGCTTACGCCAGCCCAGTTACACTACGCCGGCGTAACTTAAAGCGCAAGTTCTTTGAGAATACGGGACATGTCGTTCTAAGTTACGTCGGCATAGTGTATCTCAGATGCGCTACGCCCGCCTAAAGATAGGCGATTCTACGTGAATCTGGGCCTCTGTCGACAATCCAACAGGCTGTACAGCCGGGCGATTGGCTAATCTCAATCGACTTAAAGGGTGCTTACGTCCACGTCTCGGTGGCAAAGGAGTTTCTCAAATACCTCTTGGTTCCAGGTCGGGCAGGAACATCTGCAGTTCATCTGCCTCCCTTTCAGGATGACGACCTCACCCAGAGTCTTTTCAAAAGCTTTTCCGACTGTAGTGGCTCATCAGAATGAGAGGGATATGTCTTTATCACTACCTAGACAACCTCTTGTTACTGTCCCAAGACAAAGGACAACTGCTGGCCCACAGAGAACAGGTGATCTCCACTTTGAACATCTTCGGATGGCTCCTAAACAAAAAAAGCCACTTAGAACCAGTCCAGTCCAGCGCCTCATCTACTGGGGGGCTTAATTCGATACAGTGGAAAGCACCATCTCTCTCCCACTAGAGAAGATCCCGGTTATCCGGGAGAGGATTTCACGGGCCCTGAATTTCTCACGACTGAGTGCCTCACAATGCCTAAAAAATTATCGGCACGATGGTCTCTACGACCCCCATGGTCAAATGGTCCCTGTGGAGGTTACGCCCTTTCCAGTCAGGGTTCCTTCAGCAATGGAAATCGGTGGACAACAATCAACTTATTCACATGTCATCGATGAGGAACAGCCTCTTCTGGTAGCTTCAGCACAAAAATCTGCTCAATTGCCACTCCATTGCCCCCACCTCATTGGTCACGGTCACAACCAATGCCAGCGAGGGAGCTGCGGTGGCTCAACGCGATTGGCACTGCGCTGACAAGCCATTCACCTCTGCAGCTAGGGGTTCGTATCCCGGTCTCAGCTACATGTAAATTGAGTTTGGTGGTCTCAGCCCGGCTCCCGGTGGGAGTGCTATGCGAGGTAAGCCTGCGCTTAGTACGCCCACCCCCCTCCCACAAAAACCACCACACTTACACACACTCGAAATTGGGTTAACATGCACGCACTTTGACCACGCGGTCTCTAAAAAGAGAGGCGAAGGACTAACGAGGCTGGTTGAGCGGGCTAGATCCTCTCACTCCCTTATAGGGAGTCCCTCTGCCCCGTTGGGCTTCAAAGCGGAGAAGGTAGGGCGGGCTGTGGGAGGACCCCCTCACACACCCACCATTGCCACCCGGGGCATGGAGAAAAGTGGGCGATTGCCTCTGGGGGAGGCCTGCCTACTCCCAACTCCTGCAGTCCGGCTCCTCTCTCGAGTACACGCACAAAATACACTAAAAAAAAAAAAAAAAACGATGCCAGCGGGGCTGGTTGGGGAGCTTTGTGCAGATTGGAACTTGCTCAAGGCAAGTGGGATACTCTCCTTTCCAACCCGGGCTCGAGCATCCTGGAACTTCGGGCAGCCTGGTGTGCCCTTCAGTCCTTCTTTCACCTCCTGAAAGGATAGTCAGTTTTATTAAGGATGGACAACACCACAGTGGTCTCCTATGTGAAGAGACAAGGGGGCACCAGGAGAGCCATACTGCTCCGAGAGGTCGAGCCCATCATGTTTTGGGCCCAGAAGAATCTGATCAATATCTCTGCAACCTTCATCCCCGGAGTCCAGAATATCCAAGCAGACTTCCTGTCGTGCACTCAGGCAACAACGAGTGGTCTCAACTTTGAGTGGATCCGGTCCCTGGGAGTCAATCCCGAAGTGGATCTATTTGCCTCCCCTTGCAACCGCAAGCTAGAGAAGTATTACACTCGGGGGCCTCTGCAGCCAGGCCTTCGGAATGGATGCCCTGACAGATCACTGAAATTTCAAGAGGGCATACACCTTTCCATCGCTCCCAGTCATCCTCAGGTTCCTATGGAGACTTCAAGCAGAAGCAGTAAAAGTGGTGGTAATAGCACCCTACTGGCCGAACAGGCCTTGGTTTCCCCTCCTGATACAGCTCCGCTTCCGGGATCTGGTGCCTCTTCTGCTCAGGCCGGACCTTCTATCTCAGGGGGCAGTCCTGCACCCTTGTCTGGCATTACTGAGACTGATGGTCTGGTACTTGAGACAGAGAGGTTAAAGTCTCTCGGGTGCTCCTCAAGGGTGATCTCCACTCTCATGAGCTCTAGGAAGACCAGCATGAATAAAGTTTATGGGAGAATATGGGCCAAGTTCGTTGAATTCTCGTCCTCTAAGAATAGATCATTCAGAAATCCAGAAGTTCAGGATATCCTCAGCTTCCTTCAATCCGGCCTAAATCTATCTCTATCTATTGGCTCTCTTAGGGTCCAAGTTTTAGCTTTGTCAGCCTTCTCCGGAACTTTGTGGTCTGGTCACCCCTTAATCTGGCAGTTCTTCGTGGAGCATTAAGACTCAGGCTCCAAAAAAGACCAAGATTCCCCAAATGGGATCTTCCCCTTGTTCTCGAATCACTGTCTGGCCTCAGTATCATGGGTTCCTCCCTGCTTTCTGTTAAAGACTTCTCTGCAAAAGCAGCCTTTATAATGGCCATCACCTCTGCCAAAAGGGTCTCCAAGATCGTGTCCCTACGCCATAAGCCTGACGTTCTTCCCAGACCGGGTGGTCCTCATCCCTATGCTGGGCTCAAATCTGAAAGTTACTTCTGTGTTCCACGAGAACCAAGAAATCGTCCTACCTACATTCAGGACCCAGGGGTCAACCGAAGATCACCCTCTGGATGTGGGCAAAATACTGAAGGAATACCTGCAAGTTACTTCCTCCTTTTAGACGTTCTGAATACCTCTTCATCCTGCACTCTGGCAACATTAGAGGGAAGCAAGCTTCAACCAGGACAATTGCAGCTTGGATCGTACAAACCATCCAGGAGGCTTACAGGGCTAAGGGCTTGGCTCCTCCAGAGTAGGGATGAGCCGAACACCCCCCTGTTCGGTTCGCACCAGAACTTGCGAACACACCAAATGTTCGTGTGAACTTTAGAACCCCGTTAAAGTCTATGGGACTCGAACATTTGAAATCTAAAGTGCTAATTTTAAAGGCTAACATGCAAGTTATTGTCCTAAAAAGTGTTTGGGGACCTGGGTCCTGTCCCAGGGGACATGTATCAATGCAAATAAAAGTTTAAAAAACGGACGTTTTTTCGGGAGCAGTGAATTTAATAATGCTAAAAGTGAAACAATATAAGTGAAATATTCCTTTAAATTTCGTACCTAGGGGGGGTGTAAAGTTAGCATGTGAAATAGCGCATGTTTCCAGTACATAGAACTGTCCCTGCACAAAGTGTCATTTCTGAAAGGAAAAAAAAGTATTTTAAAACCGGACTTGCGGCTATAATGAATTGTCGGCTCTGGCCCTTCAGGTCTGGAATGGATATTAAGGGGCCCAATTTTAAAAAAAAGACGTGGGGTTCCCCCCAAATATCCATTCCAGCCCCTTTAGGTCTGGTGTGGATTTTAAGGGGAACTCCACCCCAAATTAAAAAAAAAATGGCGTGGAATTCCCCCAAAAATTCACACCAGACCCCTTATCCGAGCACATTAACTTGGCCGGCCGCAGAAAAGAGGGGGGGACAGAGTGCGGCCCCCCTCTCCTGAACCATACCAGGCCACATGCCCTCAACATGGGGGAGGATGTCCCCATGTTGATGGGGACAAGGGCCTCATCCCCACAACCCTTGCCCGGTGGTTGTGGGGGTCTGTGGGCAGGGGGCTTATCAGAGATCAGAACACACACACACCGTAGAAAAAAGTCCTTTATTCTTAATATCCATTCCAGACCTGAAGGGCCAGGGTAATGGAATTTGGGGGGACCCCCACGCTATTTTCTTCTTTTCTTTTTTTTTTTTTTTTTTTTATGAATGAATTCGCTCTGAATTGCCAGAGCCGACAATTCATTATAGCCGCAAGTTCGGTTTTAAAATACTTTTTTTTCCTTTCAGAAATGACACTTTGTGCAGGGACAGTTCTATGTACTGGAAACATGTGCTATTTCACATGCTAACTTTACACCCCCCCCCCTAGGTACGAAATTTAAAGGAATATTTCACTTTTATTGTTTCACTTTTAGCATTATTAAATTCACTGCACCCGAAAAAATGGGTCCCCTGGGACAGGACCCAGGTCCCCAAACACTTTTTAGGACAATAAATTGCATATTAGCCTTTAAAATTAGCACTTTAGATTTCTCCCATAGACTTTAACAGGGTGTTCCGCGGCTTTTCGAATTTGCCGCAAACACCCCTAATTGTTCGTTGTTCGCCGAACAGGCAATGTTCGAGTCGAACATGAGTTCGACTCTAACTCGAAGCTCATCTCTACTCCAGAGGCGGTGACAGCACACTCCACCAGGGGAATGGCGGCTTCATGGACTACAGCCTGGCACATGGCTCCAAATGTCAGCTTGGGCCTCTATTAATACCTTCATGTCCCATTACTGCATAGAACCTGCGTCACTGTGCTCTGTAAACTTTGGTCTAACGGGACGGGACAAATTAAAATTATTTTCTGTTGAGCATTTCCACCCGTGTGGTCTGGCTAGTTATTTCCCACACATAGGCTGCCATGGAGTCTGATAATACATTTTCAATTTTCCTGACAAACACTTAATGTCATTTTCCTTTCCTGATGGACTCCATGGCAGACGGAGTCACCACCCATCGGTCAGAGTTGGCTAGTTAAAGGGGTTGTAAAGGTAAATGTTTTTTCACCTTAACCACTTGCCGCCCGCCAATGACAAATTGACGTCGGCAAAGTGGTTGTAGAATCCTGACTGGACGTCATATGACGTCCTCAGGATTCTTAGCCGCTGCGCGCCCCGGGGGGGGCGCATCGCGGCGATCGTTGTTGCGGGGTGTCAGTCTGACACCCCGCAACACCGATCTCGGTAAAGAGTCTCTCACGGAGACTCTTTACCACGTGATCAGCCGTGTCCAACCACGGCTGATCACGATGTAAACAGGAAGAGCCGTCGATGGCTCTTCCTCACTCGCGTCTGACAGACGCGAGTAGAGGAGAGCCGATCGGCGGCTCTCCTGACAGGGGGGGTTCGCGCTGATTGTTTATCAGCGCAGCCCCCCCTCGGATCGCCACATGGACCACCAGGGATGCCCACTAGGGAAGGGCAAAACTTATAAAAAGGGGCAAAAAAAAAGTCTGAAAAAAAAAAAAAAAAGATGCAAAAAAAAAAAAAAGATGCCAATCAGTGCCCACAAATGGGCACTGACTGGCAACAAGTAAACAAGTAAATAATGCCGCCCCACAGTGTCCATCAGTGCCGCCCCACAGTGTCCATCAGTGCCACCCCACAGTGTCCATCTGTGCCACCCCACAGTGCCCATCTGTGCCACCCATAAGTGCCACCCCACAGTGCCCATCTGTGCCGCCTATGAGTGCCCATCTGTGCCGCCCATGAGTGCCCAGTGCCGCCCATGAGTGCCCATCAGTGCCGCCCATGAGTGCCCATCAGTGCCGCCCATGAGTGCCCATCAGTGCCGCCCATGAGTGCCCATCAGTGCTGCCCATCAGTGCCGCCTATGTGTGCCCATGAGTGCCGCCTATGTGTGCCCATCAGTGCCGCATACCAGCGCCGCCAATCAGTGCCACCTCATCTGTGCCCATCAGTACTACCTCGTCGATGTCCATCAGTGCCATCTCATCTATGCCCATCAGTGCCACCATATCAGTGCCCGTAATTGAAAGAGAAAACGTACTTATTTACAAAAAAAATACAGAAAAAAATAAAAACGTAATTTTTTTCAAAATTTTCGGTCTTTTTTTAGTTGTTGCGCAAAAAAATAAAATCGCAGAGGTGATCAAATACCACCAAAAGAAAGCTCTATTTGTGGGTAAAAAAGGACGCCAATTTTGTTTGGGTACAGTGTAGCATGACCACCCAATTGCCATTCAAAGTGCGACAGTGCTGAAAGCTGAAAATTGGCTTGGGCGGGAAGGTGTATACGTGCCCTGTATGGAAGTGGTTAATGCATCCTATGCATTAAGGTGAAAAAACATCCGATGGTACCGGCCTACCCTCGAACCCCCGTTTTACTTACCTGACCCTTCGAAAGTCCCGCGCGCGTCCACGTGATCCTCTTCGTTTCCCAGCCTGGCCGTTGATTGGCTAGGCTGGACAGATTGATAGCAGCGCAGCCATTGGCTGGTGCTGCTGTCAATCACAGCGGAAGACGCGGCGCGCCGGGGGGCGGGGGCCGAGTGACACAGTCGGCGGCTATGCCCGCCGCTGTATCACGGGAGCGCGCTCGCAAAAGCTTTCCACCAAAGCTCGCATGAAGGTTGAAAACTTTTGCGAGGAGGAGCCGAGACAGCTGCCGAGGGACCCCAGAAGACAGGGTTAGGGGACAGTACACAAGTAAAATGCGCATAAACTAGATACAGCAAGAATTTCTCAGTAGTATATAAAAATATTGTTAAATTATTATTAATGATAATAATGTACAAGGTAGTGTACAGCATAAACAGAGTCCAAGCTCAAGGGGGGGGGGGGGGTTTATATATGGGGGAGAGTCCAGGGATGGATGGAGGAATGTTGTTGCAGGGGTCACATATACAGTCTCAGGGCTGCCATCATAAGGGAACAGAAACCATGTTCCAGTACTGTAGACAAAAAAGCAAGGGAAGAGGCGCCTCTAAGTGTAGATGTTTAAAACAATTTTAATGAAAAGGTAAGTACAGGCAACTCACATTTGGTGAAGTTCAAATAGGCATTGTACAAAAATCCATGGAGGGTAGTCATCAGTTCAGTCCATCTGCTCCTTCTCCTGCTGGGGCGCTGTGCTGTGTGAAGACATCATTCACCGCTGTATGATGTAGATAGCCGGCGACAGTGGGGGAGCTTCAGAGCAAGGTTGGAGATGCAAGGATTGCAGCAGTCGGAGGGCAGTGACGTCACTGGCGCGCGATGCGTTTCCGAGCGGGCGTACTGCGATGACACGGCAGTCGCGCTCCTTTGTCAAGCTGACTGTGTGGGGAATGGAGCTGAGTTGTATAGGAGCAAGGGGCGGTGACAGGGGGCGTGTGGGGGCGTAAAGCAAGGTGGAACAGGAACGAATCAGGTGAGGGCGGTGGCGAAAAGGGGCGGGGCTGTCATGTGTATTGAGACTATGGGGAGGAGATGGAAATAGGCGTGGACGTGAAGTGCGAGAGGGGGGGGGGCCAGAGTGTGCAAAGTGATAGAAAGGCCGGGGGAAGGGGGGGTGTCAGCAAAGAACGGTGCGGAGAGCCGCACGGTGCAGAGGCACATAAACAGAGCGTATATGTAACGAGGCGGATTGGTGTTAAAAACAGCAACAAGTTAAAACGATGTTTGGGATGAGGACCAATATTAGAAATGACATTAAAATTACCAGTAAAACAAGATTTATGTTATAAGTGGAAGGTATAAGCCAAGTTTACATAAGTTAAATAAAGGGAAGGGGGGGTTTTATATATATATATATATATATATATATACATATACACATACACACATATACACACACACACGACAGATAATGCTATCCGTGCACATGTATGTGCATAACCGCACATATATATATATATATATATATATATACACATACACACACACACACACACACATACTAGGGGGAGGGGAGGGGGGCGAGGGAGGAAAAATAGTAGTTTAAATTTAGGATATTATGGTATTTAATTTTAAGAGTGGTCTATGCAGACCTAGTGAAACTGTTTAACTCTACCTTCTCCTCAAAACAGAACAACAACTTGTCACCGTCAGAAACCAAAGCATTAGACCTACTCCGAAACATGGATAACATAATAATCAAATCCGCTGACAAAGAAGGAGGCATCATACTTCGACAAAACAGATTACCTGAAAGAAGCCTACAGACTCCTTTCCGACACCACCACCTACCGCAAACTACATAAGGATCCCACAACAGACTTCGCTCAGGAAGCAGAGGTTTTAATGCATAAAGCACTCCAGGACGGCATCATAACCAAAACAAAAAGCTAATTTCTACGCAAAACATTCTACCAGATACCATATTTTTATTACCTACCAAAAATTCATAAAGATCCACTACACCCCCCAGGAAGATCCATGTAGTGGCCATGGACAGTGTCACTACAAACTTCAGCCTATACATCGACCAATTCCTGCAACCAATCATACTCAAACTCCAATCATACATACGTGATAGTACTCACCTTTTGAAACTTCTGTCCCCCTACAAGTGGGAATCCACATACACCTGGCTTTCACTGGATGTTTGCTCTCTATATACTTCCATCCTGCACAACTTCGGACTCATGGCACTTGAACAATTCTTGCTTCAAGAACCACTAATCAACCCCCGTCAAGCAGAATTCATCATACAAGCCACCAGATTCTGTCTGACCCACAACTACTTCACCTTCAATGGAGAATTCTATCAACAATCACAAGGAACAGCTATGGGAGAAAATGTTGCTCCCTCATATGCCAACCTTGCCATGGGGTATTGGGAGACCCATCATATACATATAATCCATTCGCAGAAAACATTGTCTTTTTTTGGACGAAATATTGATGACATCATCATCATCTGGGATGGTGCCCCGATCTCATCCCCTTGTTCTTACAACACTGCAACAATAACACATATGGGTTATCTTTCACATCTGTTTCCCACCCTTCCACCATGGCCTTTCTCGACCTCGAGCTTGGACACGATGAATCTACCATCTTTGCTAAAAACTACACCAAACCCACAGCAGGAAACTCTTATCTACACTGTCGGAGCTGTTACCTCCCAAAATGGATCAATAACATCCCTAAGGGCCAGTTCTGCCGTTTGAGACAGAACTGTACCCGGGACTCTGATTATATCAAACTTAGCGCCAATCTCAAAACCAAATTTATGGAAAAACAATACCCAGAAAATTTGGTAAAGGCAGCACATGAGTTTTACCTGCATGCGAAGCCACCTAAACCCGACAAACCTGCACAGGACTGCTCCACCCGATTCATCACCACCTTTCACTCTAAACATAAACATATGGAGAAAATACTCTCTAAACATTGGAACATATTCCAACAGGACCCCCACCTCAAAACTGGACTTCCACCTCACCCCAGAGTTACCTACAGGAGGGCTCCCAACCTGAAAAATAAAATTGCCCCCAGTAAACTGAAGCCCATTCCCACATCATCCTCCGTACCCACCCTCATACCAATCACAGGTATTTATCAATGCCATAAACTACGTTGCAAAACTTGCAAATTTGTCCGACATGGCCAAAAAACCTTTACTACAAAAGGCAAAACATATGAGCTCAAGGAATTCTTTAACTGCTCTTCAGATTTTGTAGTATATGGCCTCAGTTGCCCATGTGGCCTTATGTACGTAGGCCGCACTATACGACCACTAAGGCAAAGATTTGGGGAAAATAGATACATTGAGGGAGGAACACACCCCCACAGTGTTCCCAGACATTTTTCTACAGTGCATCAAAAATCTACCACAGGACTCTATGTGTGGGTCATTGAACAAATTGACAGATCCCTCCCGGCAGCTGAAAGATTTAAGAAACTCTGTGCTAGAGAGACTTTTTGGATTTACAGTTTAGACACACTCTCACCTGGAGGTATTAACGAGAGCATCAACACTATCTTATAATATATCTTGCCCCCTACCATCCATCTATCGTGACTTCTTCAGGCAGAGACCGTGACGTAACGCCGTAGGACAAAGCACCACGTGATACAGGCAGCTAACCAGAGACCAGCAGACTGTAACCGGCAAGCTATACGCCGCATCCTTGCTGAGCGGGTTATTCAAAACTGTACCGCATTTTAAGAAATAAAAAAGATTTGTTTATCTCAACGTGCTTCACCATCTCTGGCATCATTCCTTTCACACTGGGCCCTATTTGTAAACACGCACGGACCGGAGGACAGCACACCTGAGGATCATCCACCCTTCTAGAATATCAGTGGAGTCCGTCCGAGACGAGGATCGGTGACGCTGAGCCCACAGCAGGAGAGGACAGCACTTGCCCTTTATGCGAATTTACCACTGGATGAAGGTAAGGGCAATGTGAGACTGCTGTTGGATTTATGCACCTGACCTAGAAGATCCACACCCCATCTATTCCCACTTATGCATTCATAGACTTCAGTAATCTGTGCAATTTCTCATGCAATATTGATTGTCCATCCCCCCCATTTTTCCTTTTCTTCACTTTTTTCATTGGTTTTCACATTCCTCTTTTAAGAGGTAATCTTCACTTTATGGTTTGGCTTTCCCAGCCCATCTGATAGCATCACGTTTTGGGTGTTGTTTGCTGCTACAGCGCATCAGATGACCGCACGGCTCACTGAAACACTAGGTTTTTGACATTTATGTATTGATTTTGTTTTTTTGTTTACACTGGAGCGCTGATCACATTTTTTTCATATTCTATTCATGGTATTTGTGCACCTTTAGATTAAGCAGCTTCAGTAACGTCAACCCTCTTTCACGCAATTTTTGCTCCAACACTCGCAGTAGCGCAATAGACCTTTTCTCACAGATGGACTGAACTGATGACTACCCTCCATGGATTTTTGTACAATGCCTATTTGACCTTCACCAAATGTGAGTTGCCTGTACTTACCTTTTCATTAAAATTGTTTTAAACATTTACACTTAGAGGCGCCTCTTCCCTTGCTTTTTTGTCTACAGGGTTAGGGGACACTCTGTGCAAAATGAGATGCACAGTGGAGGCAAGTATAACATGTTTGTTATTTAAAAAAAAAAAAATTGCCTTTAGGCCGGGTACTCACGAGGAAACATGTATGGTGAAAGCGGTCCGTCGGACCGTTTTCACCATACATGTCTGCCAGAGGGCTTCTGTACGATGGTTGTACACACCATCGTACAGAAGTCCGCGCGTAAACAATACGCGGGGCGTGTCCGCGGTGTCGCCGCGTCGATGACGCGGTGTCGCCGCGACAATGACGCAGCGTCGTGGGCGGCCCGCCTTTAAAATGCTTCCACGCATGCGTCGAAGTCATTCGACGCATGCGAGGGACGGCGGGCGCCTGGACATGTACGGTAGGTCTGTACTGACGACCGTACATGTCCGAGCGGGCAGAATTCCAGCGGACTGTTTTAAAACAAGTCCAGGAATATTTGTCCGCTGGGAAAAGGCCCGGCGGGCAAATGTTTGCTGGAATTCGGCCCGCTCGCGCCCACACACGACCAAACATGTCTGCTGAAACTGGCCTGCGGACCAGTTTCAGCAGACATGTTTGGTCGTGAGTACGGGGCCTTAGTGTTCCTTTAAGGAACGCAGTACCTAGCGGTGAGTGCACATTTATGGGAATGGGGTCCTATAGCATTGGAGAGGAAGCAGGGTTTACCCACACGCAGGCTTCCATGAAGTCCATCAGGAAAGGGTAAGTATTTGATAATACATTTTCCGTTCTCACTTTGAAATTGAACAAGCTCTGCTTTAACTACAGAAAATACTTGTCGTTTGTTTTTCTTATTTTTTTTTTGCTTAAAATTTTTGTGGTGTAAAGCATTACTAGAATCTAAGCTTTTTTTAGGTGGGTATTTAAAGTGTATTAACATCTCTTACTGGTTGCTGATTTTTTTGCTATTGGCAACCATTTGATCATATATTCTAAGACATCAATTAAAGAAAACCCTTGCTGAGACTAATTTGGAGGCTGTCAGGTATAACTTCCTGAAAGACTAGCTGCTGGCTGGTATAATGTTCCAAAAGCTTTAGTACTTTGGGGCTAGCACCACAACTATGCATACATTTATGCTGAAAGGCACAATTTACTGCTATGCACAATAATAATACATCTAGAATAGCACTCCAACAAGCATATATAATGGATGCTAATGCACCTGCACTATAGCACACCACATATTGTGCATTGTGGTGTGCTACATTGTCCAAAATAGTGCAGTTTTTCTATTCTATTTTTCTCAATGTTGACACGCATTAAAAGCCCTTTTCAATGGATGGGATGGTATTCTAGCTTGCAAGTCACAGTGATCTGGACAGCAACACACTTCCTGTATTAGGGTGGCTTCACTACCTATGGAGGAGCAATGGACAGAATAACTATCTGGAGTGGGAAGTGTTAGTTAGACTAGTAGTTTGAGATGGACTTTACATAAGTGAAGCTAACACATTTTTTTTCCTTTGGGGTTAGCTTGTAAACAAACTGCAACCAGAAGTGATGAAATCCTTGTCACTTCCAGTTTGTGATGTCACAGAGTGGGAAGAACAACATGTTCCGTTCACTTTGTCTAGGGCATGTGATGCGACTGGTCTTGCACACAGGGCCAGTGAAAGGATGTTTATCTACTAGGGCGAAAATGCATTTTGCCACGCACACCATCCTCCAACACCACCCACCATTGTGACAGGAGGGCATTGTGACACGAGAGGGGTGTCTGGGCAGTGGGAGAGGAGGGAAGCACTGGAGCAGGAGGAAGGCAGTGTGGGGCCCAGTGTGATAGGTGGGGTGCAGTTAGACCGGAGGTGGGCAGCATCACAGGAAAGCGGGCTGCCATATGGGCCATAAAGCAGAATGGCAGTGCTGCAGAAATCAGTAAAGCATGAGTTATGGTAGAGATACCTTCATGTTCATGTAGCGCCCCCTTGCTTTCAGCATGGGCACTACACTAAAGTTAGTGGGGAATGGGAGAGTTATTTTGCTTCCATTCACAATCTGTTTAAATTGTGACTTCTGTCATTTCAGAAATGTCCACTGGGTCAGTCTGTATTCCAGGGATGTGATACCATCCCTGGCCAGCAGTTGGCGCCAGAGGGGTTCTTGCAGAGCAAGTTCTCCCCAGCAGCCAATTAGAGGAGCTTTTCCCTTGCGGGGCATGCTGGGGAGGGGTATATCTGTGACAGGGGTCATGTGTTCTAAAATCTTCGTGGGGTCCCCGTTCCAGGGGCGGAATCCACCTTCAGGGTACGCGCATCCATGGACCCCGCCGGCGCGGGGCCCAGAGTTGCAGACTACTTGGAACCTCATCCGGAGGTACAAGGGGACCCCAGTGACTTACTGGGTTCCCGGTTCTATTGAAAGGATCCCAGGCTGGGTGCTGTTCGATTGGGGAGTCGGTTTGAGGAGGACCCGGAGGCAGGTTGTCCAACAGAGCCTAAACGAACCAATTGGGGATCTGGTGACCAGAGTACTGACAGGTATGCTTGCTGTCATCTGGTAACTTTTGTGCAGAAATCTACTGGGAGGATTGCTCCATTTATCCATCTAGCTCAGTTATTGTAATTGGCCTGTGGCAGGGGCCCTAGAGCCAGGTCTGTGAGAGAGGCCTGTTCCTCCCAGAAATCCTAAGTGACATCTCAGCTGCCAGGCTCTTGAGAGGGGTCTGTCCGGGGGCACTTTACCCACTCTATTTGGAGTGGCGACTAGTTACAACTTGGTACTATACAGAGCAGTACTGACTGCTCCATTCAATATCCAGGCCTGATACTGCAAGGTTTTCTCTCGCTCTCTCCATCAACCTTGTCCTTCCCAATTTATGTTGATGTTGGCCGTGTTGGCCTGGAAAATAAAGCATTGGGAAAAAAACGTTATTCGCTGTCTGGACATTCGCTCACTGTTTAGACTCACTGCTATCACCCCTAGACATACTGCAGGGTAACCTAATACGCCAATCCCAAAACAAATTAGCAGCTCCTGCGGGGGTAGCGCTACATTCATATAAAATAAAAATGTCCTCTCCCCACCCAGGATTTAGGAGATTTACCCATGCAGTGGTACTTATCGGGTCCTGTTGTCTATGGTGGTCTCAAGTCCAGTGAATATTAACAATAATCCATGAACAATCCCATCCCATATAAGTCACTGGTTGGTCACGGCGAGGAGGTGAGGCGCTGGCATGATCCTGACCGGTTTCGCTGATCACGGCAGGCTGCTAGGAGTAAGGTATAGCAGGTAAAATGTGGAACTCCCTCCTCAGGAAGTAGTGCTAGCTGAAAGCGTGAACAACTTCAAAACCCTTTTAGCTTGGAAGAAAGCTGAATTGCCAATAAAAATTTATTACACACATAGATTGAATTGGATACACATTAGGGCTGCGCATCTTCACCAGTCTCACGATTCGATTCGATTCTGCGATGCATCACGATTGCAGCGCAAGTGCGAATGGCTCTCCCCCAAAATACTAAAGGAGATGATCAGAGACTGCAGACGTGGTACAGGAGATGATCAGAGACTGCGGGCATAGTACAGGAGATGATCAGAGACTGCGGACATAGTACAGGAGACGATCAGAGACTGCGGACATGCTACAGGAGACGATCAGAGACTGCGGATATGCTACAGGAGATGATCAGAGACTGCAGACATGCTACAGGAGATGTTTAGAGACTGCAGACATGCTACAGGGGATGATCAAAGACTGCAGACATGCTACAGGAGATGATCAGAGACTGCAGACATGCTACAGGAGATGATCAGAGACTGCAGACATGCTACAGGAGATGATCAGAGACTGCAGACATGCTACATGAGATGATCAGAGACTGCAGACATGCTACAGGAGATGATCAGAGACTGCAGACATGCTACAGGAGATGATCAGAGACTGCAGACATGCTACAGGAGATGATCAGAGACTGCGGACATGCTACAGGAGATGATCAGAGACTGCCGCCGCTTCCGGGTATGGTCTTCGGGACTGGGCGTTCCTACTTGATTGACAGCCTTCCGACCGTCGCATACAGCGCGTCACCAGTTTCCGAAAGTAACCGAACGTCGGTGCGCAGGCGTCGTATAGCGCCGCACCGACGTTCGGCAACTCGTGACGTGCTGTATGCGACCGTCGGAAGGCTGTCAATCAAATAGGAATGCCCAGTCCCGAAGACCATACCTGGAAGCGGCGGGAGAACATCTATCTCAAAAAAGGTAAGTACTGCATTGATTTTAACCAAAACACCCGATTCTGCTTCCCGTAATTAGGCCCAATCTAAGGTTAAAACATTTTTTTCGGGTGAACTCCCGCTTTAAGGGGTCACTAAAGGAATTTTTTTTTTTAAATAGCTTCCTTTACCTTACTGAAGTCCTGGTTTCATGTCCTCATTGTTCGTTTTGCTCTGATGTTGCTGTAATTCTGCTCTGTTCTGGACACTTCCTGGTAGTCTGTTTCCCGAGGACCACAGTACTGGGAGCTTCTAGTTTCGTTTTCCAAACCATCACTTCTCTATGGCTCTATACAGCACAGAGGCAGGATAACATGCAAAAACGAAACTGAAACTACAGGTACATTATATCATTGATTTTTATCTATTTTTAATCGTTTTTAAAAGGAATCAGTTAACTATTAAGGGTCAGATTCAGGTACATTGGCGTATCTGTGCCGGCGTAGCGCATCTCATATGCGCTACGCTGACGTAACATTGAGAGGCAAGCTGAGTATTCACAAAGCACTCGCTCCCATATTTACGCCAGCGTAACGTAAATAGGCCGGTGTAAGCCCACCTAATTCAAAGTAGGCAGGTAGTGGGCGTGTTGTATTAAAATGAATCGTGACCCCATGTAAATGCATGGCCGTACGAACGGCGCATGCGCGCGCATGCTCAGTCGCGTCGCATATACTCCCTAAGATATGACGGCTCAATGCGTACGACGTGAACGTAACTTACGCCCAGCCCCATTCACGTACGACTTACGTAAAATACGATGGCTGTTCTGACATTTCCGACGTCCATACCTTAACATGGCTTACCCCTGCTTTATGAGGGGTAAACTTACGTCTGACGTACGCCTTACGTAAACGGCATAGATTACTGCGACGGGCGTAAGTACGTTCGTGAATTGGCGTATCTTGCTCATTTACATATTCGATGCGTAAATCAATGCAGGCGCCCCTAGCGGCCAGCGTAAATATGCACCCAAGATACGACGGCGTAGGAGACTTACGTCGGTCATAGGAAGTCAAAATTCAGGCAAATCTTGTACTGTGAATTAGGCGCATCCGTGGACTTACGCTGGCGTATCATTACATACGACGGCGCAAGTCTTTATGAATCCGGGCCTATGTCTCTATACCCTGTAAACCAGGGGTGCCCAACCAGTGGCCCACGACCTCCTGCTCTGGGATGGAATAAAATAGAATAGAATACTGTTATTAAAATCACAGTGTATACATGGGCATATCTGTTCTGCAGTGGTTACTGGGCTGCTTTCAAACTGATCCACAGGTGCAGAGAAGTGCGGGTTACCTGCACTGAGACATAGACTTCAATTAGTGGAAGATGTAAATGGACTTGTGTCCTACCTATAATCCAAACCAATCCGGCAAAAAAAAAAGAGTAGAGTAAGCTCTATAGAGCTGATTGGGCTGCCATCCAACCGCTCATTGTGGCCCGCGACCGGTTACCAAGTCGCTTAAGTGGCCCTTGCTCTTCAAAAGGTTGGGCACCCCTGCTGTAAACAGTCATTTGAGCAAAAAAAATGTTTTCCTTTACAACTCCGGGCGATCGCCCGTTAAGGGGTCAGGAAGGAATTTTTTCCCCTGATCGCTGCAGATTGGCACAGCACGCCTGGGGTTTTTCGCCTTCTTCTGGACCAATCGGGGAGAGAAGACTCAACGAGTGACGGCTCACTTGGACAGTCTTCCACCCATCACCATATAAGACCCCCCCAATCAACATTACTTCCCTGCGTTTTTTTCTGCGACCATAGGTTACTTAAAATACTCTGCAGAAACCATCCGGGAACTAAAACCATTTGCCTCTATACTCCCAGTTGTCACCAAAGAAGCTCTAAGGAATGAGCGACTGTTGAGAATCAATTAACGATCAACAGTCAAAAACTACGCGCAGGTACCCCAGCCCAAGCGCATAATATGCGCTTTGGTCAACCCAGGATCGGCAGTAAAACACCGACAAGAAATCTATGATTTCATCCTTCAACACGATCTAGACTGCCTCTTCATCACAGAAAGCTGGCTGACAGCCGACTGCAACACCATTCTAACAGAATTGGTGCCAGCAAATTATCGCATTCAAATGCAAAACAGAGTGGGGCAAAGAGGGGGGGGGCTGGCGGTGATCCACACGACTCACATCTCGATCACCAAACCAGTCCTTCAAAACTCGCTTCCATTCATGGAAACCCTCACTCTGCAGCTGCAAACAAATCCCCAAGATACGGTCCATATGCTACTATGCTATAGACCACCAGGCCCAAAAACTCACCTTCTCACGTCATTGACGGAATTCATCTCCACATATACCCTAAACATCAAACACCTTTTGGTGCTTGGGGATTTCAACCTCTGGGCCAACTCCTCGCTGGACCCCGTAGCAGACGCCTGCATCGACCATCTGGAAGGATTAGGTCTGCAGCAACTAATACAAGGCCCCACTCATGCCTCAGGCCATACGCTCGATCTCATTTTCAAACAAGATTTGGAAATTGACGTCCTGGGAAATGAGCCGCAACCATGGACCGATCACCATGCCATCAAATTCACAATCACCAAAAATGCCAGCCCAAAAAAAACGACAAAACCGGTGACAACTCACTGGACTAGATCTCAGAAGAAGCTCCACTCAGAACTCTTCAAAACCAACACTAGGGAACAAAATAAAAACAACCCAACAAAAACAAACAGCCACAGAAACACTTGACACCATCAACAAGGCGCTACTACAGTCAGCTGACTTCGTAGCACCAAAACGCAAAACTTGCATCCGGAAAAACAACTCCAGCTGGTTTAATGACCAGCTGACGTTGCTAAAGCAAGAGCGTAGAAGAGCAGAAGCTGCGTGGAAAAGGTGCTCTTCAGATAAAAACCAAACCATTTACAATATAATAACAAAGAAATATCACAAAGAAATCTTCACGGCCAAAAAAAATAATTTCTCCAACATCATCGAAAATGCCCTTAACCGCCCCCGAGAACTCTTCAAGCTGGTCACTCAGACTATGAATCCAGCTTGTTTAGAGGACCCCAATTCTGATTCACAAGAATTTGCAACGAATTATCGGATTATTTCATTAATAAAATAAAAAAAATCCGTGAAAGTATTCAGCAAAATGGAACCGTCACCAACTCCCCCCCAAATCACAAACCTAATACCCACATAAATCCGCCGCAATCACCAAAATTCACTCTAAAACCCATTTCCATCAATGCCACTAAAAACATTATCGGGACTCTGCGTAATAGCACAGCACCCAATGATATCATCCCCACTAAACTGCTGAAAGAAAGTGCCGATATACTGGCACCAGCTATCACGCAGCTCATTAACCAATCATTCAAGGAGGGCATGGTGCCCACCTTGCTAAAACAAGGTACAATAAAACCAATTCTAAAAAAAACTACCCTCGACCCCAAAGACCCAAACAACCGGAGGCCCATAACAGCTCTAAATGTCTTCTCCAAGGTAATGGAGAAAGTAGTTGTACAACAGCTGCAACTGCATTTAGACACCCATAAATTACTTGATCCGTTTCAATCAGGCTTCCGTCCGGGTCACGGAACAGAAACAGCGCTGCTCAAAATATGGGATGACGCTCTAGAGGCCGCAGACGAAGGAGAATCTTGTCTTCTGATACTGCTGGACCTAAGCGCGGCTTTTGACACTGTAGACCACGGACTACTACTGGCTAGGCTAGCTGAAGTAGCCGGAGTCGCTGAATGTAGTTTACCCTGGTTCTCCTCCTTCTTGGAAAACCGATCACAAATGGTGAAACTGGGGTCTTTCACTTCTGAAAAACGTACGGTGTCATGCGGACTCCCTCAGGGATCTCCCTTATCACCCGTATTGTTTAATATCTATCTTCGCCCTCTCTTTGAAATCATCAGTAACCAGAAGTTACTTTACCACTCCTATGCAGACGACACACAACTGTATTTTCGCATCTGCAACAAAAAGGATCATTCTCTTGGACTAGAGAAATGCCTCACTGTAATAGATAACTGGATGACAAACAGTTATCTTAAACTCAATGGTTCGAAAACAGAACTTCTCCTGTTTCACGCTAACCGGAAAAATCACCCCGCGTCAACATGAACTCCCCCACCCATTCTGGGTAAAACTATCACCCCTAGCACCAAAGTCAAAAGTCTCGGAGTCATTTTCGATACCTACATGACAATGGATGCACAAATAGAGTCAGTAGTCAGCGGATCCCACCATCTGCTGCGCCTACTACGCAGACTCGCGCCCTTTATCCCGAAAGAGGACATTGCAGTTGTGGTGGGAACAATCATCAATTCCAGACTCGACTACACAAATGCCCTCTATCTAGGACTCCCCAAATACCAAATCACTCGTCTGCAAGTTGTTCAAAATACGGCCGCTCGACTAGTGACTGGGAAAAAAACATGGAAATCAATCTCACCTTCACTGAGATCCCTTCATTGGTTACCAGTAAAAGGCAGAATCACTTTCAAGGCACTCTGCCTAATACATAAGTGTATTCAAGGCAAAGCCCCCCCAATATCTTTGCGAAAAAATAAAAGCCCATAACCCCAATCGCATTCTGCGATCCACCAATCAAAACCTCCTCCAGATACCCAAGGCCAGATACAAGTCCAAAGGAGATCAAAGATTTGCAGTCCAGTGACCTCGCCTGTGGAATGCACTACCAACCACCATCCGACTGGAGTCGGACCACTTGGCCTTCAGGAGAAAGATTAAAACCCATCTCTTCTGAGGTCAAGGGGTTCCTTACCCATGAAATGGATACAGCGCCCAGAGGCGATTCAGTTTGCATGTGTTGCGCTTTACAAGTCTCTCTCTCTCTCTCACTCCTTTTTAAACAAAAACAGGGAGGGGGAGTTTAAAATATGATGGAAAATTATAGAGAAATTTTTATAGGGGTATGTATGTATGTATGTATGTATGTATGTATGTATGTATGTATGTATATATATATATATATATATATATATATATATATATATATATATATATATATATACAGGGCTTTTTTTCAGGGGGAACTTGGGGGAACTCAGTTCCACCACCTCTGGCTCAGACCCTTTGGTGCCTGCTCACCACAATCACTTGTAAACACAGAAGTCCGTTTTTTGTGTTTACAAGTGACAGCTCTACACTCTGTGTGTAACCCCCTGAACTCTGCACTCTGTATGTTATGCAATCCTGGTATTTAATGCCCCGTTAAGACCCTTCTACTGTTTGTAAAAACTGAATGGGGTCGTGGTTGAGTTCCTGCACCTATTTTCTGAGAAAAAAATCTCTGTATATATATATAAATAAAGGGGGGAAAAAATTCTCCCTCCTTGCAATAACACATTCTTAGATCATATTGTTGCCCCTCCTACTCTCCATTTGAAGCTTGTCATTCAGAAGATTGTAGGAAGTTAATCTAGAAACAGATTTGTGTACTTGAATGTATCAATAGATTATTAGATTTTTCTTTTTTTTTTCTTCAGTTGCCCAGAGATCATTTTTTTTTCTCCGTAGTTTTATTATAAAATTAGTGTAGCGCCTCGAGGCCTAAAGTTGACCTCCAGAGTTGGGGACAGCTGACATCCTTCTATGTAGTGGGTTGCAAGGCATGGTAGGTGCAATACAAGATAAAGGGATTGGCGCAAGACACTTTTAGAATGCAAAAAGGGATTTATTGTCTCTTAGGCCCCGTACACACGACCGAACATGTCTGCTGAAACTGGTCCGCGGACCAGTTTCAGCAGACATGTTCGGTCGTGTGTAGGCCCGAGCGGACAGGATTCCAGCATACATTTGCCCGCCGGGCCTTTTTCCAGCGGGCAAATATTTCTGGACTTGTTTTAAAACAGTCCGCTGGAATCCTGCCCGCTCGGACATGTTCGGTCGTCTGTACAGACCTATCGTACATGTCCGAGCGCCCGCCATCTCTCGCATGCGTCGAATGACTTCGACGCATGCGTGGAAGCATTGAACTGGCAGGGCCGCCCACGTCGCCGCGGCGACGGCACGGACACGCCCCGCGTATTGTTTACGCGCGGATTTCTGTATGATGATGAGTACAGCCACCATACAGAAATCCCCGGGCAGACATGTACGGTGAAAACGGTCCGACGGACCGGTTTCATCGTACATGTTTGCTCGTCTGTACAAGCCATTAAACAGAACTGTGGGAGAGCGGGTTAGGGCCAGGACACCCTTGGGTAGATGCAATGTTAATTGGCAGACTCTGAGACTTCTATGGGTAATCAGCTATACAGGTGAAGGCCTCCAGCCAGACACCACTTCTGTATAGGTAGGACCACTGTCTCCTATGGCAACAATCTTGTAGCTGTTGCCAACGACAACTGTAATCAACTATTTGCAACATGCACAGTTCTCAGCTTTCCCCACACTCTCTAAGGCTCCATTCACACTAATGCTTTTTTGGTGCATTTTGCAGAAAAGCAGGGACATTTTTTAACATGGGTTCCTATGGAACATGTTCACATCAATGCTTTTTTGTGCCTCTGCGTTTTTGGAAAGGGTCGGGGACTTTTTTCCCGCAAAAAGCAGCGTTTTGCATGTAATAGAATTCAATGGACCCGCATTCAAAACGCAAGTACCGCGTTTTTGCCGTGATTTTGCAGCGGTTTGCGTTTTTTCTTTACTTGTTTATAGCTGGTTTTTAACCTCTTCCATACAGGGCAGTTATACACACTTCCATACCAGGCCTATTCTGGCACTTCTCTCCTACATGTACAAATCATAATTTTTTTGCTAGAAAATTACGCAGAACCCCCAAACATTATATATGTTTTTTTAGCAGACACCCTAGGGAATAAAACGACGGTCATTGAAACCTTTTATCTTGCACGGTATTTGCGCAATAATTTTTCAAACGCCTTTTTTTTGGAAAAAAATTGTTTCATGAATTAAAAAAATTAAAAAACAGTAAAGTTAGCCCAATTTTTTTGTAAAATAGGAAAGATGATGTTACAACGAGTAAATAGATACCCAACATGTCACGCTTTAAAATTGCGCACACTCATGGAATGGCGCCAAACTTTGGTACTTAAAAATCTCCATAGGCAACGATTTGAAATTTTTTACAGGTTACCAGTTTAGATTTACAGAGGAGATCTAGTGCTAGAATTGTTGCTGGCACTCTAACGCACGCGGCGGTACCTCACATATGTGGTTTAAACGGCGTTTACATATGTCGGCGGGACTTGCGTGTGCGTTCGCTTCTGCGCGCAAGCTACCGGGGACAGGGGCGTTAAAAAAATAAATTGTATTTCTTTTTTTTTTTTATATATATATTTATTTCTTTTTTTACACTTTTTTTTTTATTTTTTTTATTTTTTTTTATCACTTTTATTCCTATTACAAGGAATGTAAACATCCCTTGTAATAGGAATGTGTGTGACAGGTACTCTTTATGGAGAGATGCGGGGTCAATAAGACCCCACATCTCTCCTCCAGGCTGGAAAGCATGAAATCGGTGAAAAAAAATTCACCGATCTCATGCTTACTGTTGCTTAGCAGCCGCAATCGCGGCTTTGTTTACTTACCCGGACACGGGCGTGACGTCATCACATCGCGCCCGGGTCCTCCGACGGTCATAGAGATGACTGGTGACCATCTGGTCACCAGTCATCTCTATGCTTCCTGCGAGCGCCGGACGATTCGTTCTCCGGGCCCCCGATGGCACGGGAGAGCCCGGAGAAGCACCGGATGGCGGCGGGAGGGGGGATGTCCCCTCCTGCCGCCTGTAAGAATGATCTAGCGGCGGAACCGCCGCTATGATCGTTCTTACGTTGTGCAGAATCGCCGGCACAAGAGAAGGATATCTGAATGATGCCTCTAGCTGCAGGCATCATTCAGATATCCCCCCCACAAAGCCCAGGACGTCATATGACGTCCACTCTGAACGGCAGAGGTTCTTTGTGGACGTCATTTTACTATGGGCCGGTAGGGAAGTGGTTAAAGGAAATGTAAAAAAATAAAAAATGATTTAAAAAAATGCAAATCGCGGTAAAAACGCACGTCAAAAAACGCCTCAAGCTCCGCAAAAACGCTCAAAAGCAACAAGCATAGGTGTGAATCGAGCCTAACTGTGAGTCTTCACTCAACCAGCTCAAAGTCTTTCACTAGACTTCAGATCCACTAGCCACTGGATCCCCTGAGCTCTTCCATTTTAGCACTCAGTATCTTCCTGAAGCATCACCCCTGCTTCCCTGCGGTCATCTAGTTGAGATTTTTTTTTTTTGCCTAGAATTCTACGTTATTATGCATTATCATGGCTAATGATGCTTGTGCTGTTTATTTTCCAGAAAGAAAAAGTGGACAAGTGGGTGATTCAGCAGCTTAGAAATATTGAGGAAGCAGCCCATCATAATCTGGAAGTGGAATATGTTTAAAGTTCAGCAAACTTTGGCTGCATTAATGTTAATATTTACTGTATGTATGTTCTTTACAGAAGTTTCTTTATTTTAAACACCATGAGATCTGCATGATCTATATGGAGACTAAAAGATAAAAAATGTTTGTTTTTTTTTGATGATTTTGCTTTTGGTAATCCCTAACAAATATTATATGAGGCGAGTGATTCAACTCGGTCCCGTCAATCTAAATCTGAGATATTGAATATATTAAGATGTAAATGCATACTTAACAATCTGACATAATAAAGTAAAACTATGGGCAAAATAAAAAGAGACATGTTACTATTTCACCAGGTACTATTTAACCTAGTTCCATAATTAAAATTAACTAGAATCCTGCCAGAGGTGCATTATTGTTCACCTTAACATGGTGAGATCACTATATATATATATATATATATATATATATATATATATATATATATATATATAAATATATATATAAATACTGGATGAATGTAACAAGCATTCACCTAGCCATTAGGAATTCTGACCATATTTTGCTTAATATGTTTGATTTTCTATGATAGTCTGGCCACTAGATGGAGCTGATGATTATAGGAAATCACTGTATTAGGCAAAATACAGTCAGAATTTGTGACAGCTAGGCAAATGCGTGTGATATTTGTCCAGCTAATTTTATTTTATTTTTGTAAATTAACCCCTATTTGGATGTGTTGCTGCCTGGGATGCCGCTAAAGCCATTTTCCCCACACCACCTGAATACATAAGGACAAGAAAAGAGAAAAACAGATGCCACCAGGACAGCACAGGTAGCAATACAAACTAGACAGCACATGTCCTTCTGCAGAATCCATGTCCAGAGCATGTCCGTTACATAAAAAAAAATTGAGAAATGCATTGCATTTATCTATAGGTCTTTGTCCTAGAAAATGTAAGTGATTTGTAGCACAATTGCTGTGCAATTGATTCTACAGCAATTGGAGCTGGCATCAGAATCTCCAGCATCAGTGGCTATCCATGTCATCCGGTGCAGCTGCTGATAATGACATACCAGCAATTTATGGATGCGTAGTAGGCAATCACTGTAGATATCAAGAGCAGCACCTCACCAAAGAAATCATGCATAGAGGTGCACAATAATATAAACGTCATATAAATGCCTAAATATGATACAGATACTAACCAAACACCTTCTACAAATATACTTATCATGCAGAGCAATAAGCTGGAGGTGTATGAGTTGTTTGGATGATCACAAACAACTCGTACACCTCCAGCTTATTGCTCTGCATGATAAGTATATTTTTAGAAAGTGTTTGGTGATCTTTGGTGATGTTTTGGTATCTGTATCATATGTAGGCATTTTTATGATGTTTTTAGATTATTGTGCACCTTAAAAAAAAAAAATTTTAAACGTTGTAAATAAAGTTTATACTTTTTATGGAATTTGTTTCATTCTCATGCGATGCTAAAACGTCCATTACAAGCAGGGTGAGTCCCTGCAACCTTTTTTTCTACTAGAGATTTGGATGTGGCATGTGTAGAGGGCTCCCCTTTAAAATGCATAGAGACTTGGAGCTGCTACAACGTTCTAGTGTGATGTGGCCCTAATTGTTTGATTTAGTATTATTTAAAGAAGTACATTTTGTATTTAGTCCTGTGGTATATGTAGCACCCCATGCCCTGTGGTACTGAAGAGCTGTTCCTGTTAGGCCTTGGCATGCACTTGCCTGAATGTCTGGAGGAGCCTGGATTAAGGAGAACTTGTTGGCAGAAAATGCCTGTGGAAGCTTGGCTGGAGAAGTGGGGGCTCTTTTGCCTAAAGCTTCAAGTTGGAAGTTAGATGCAAGAGGTTGCTGCGGTGTACTGGTATTGCTCTTTTAGAGTCTTAGATTGCTGTCTGCCTCTTTTTCTCTTACTGCTGGAACCAGGATCTTCTAATGGCACCCCAATCGTGGTGCAATTTTGCCACAAGATAAATCGCAGCGAATTGCGATGTGATCACCCAAAAGAAGCTCCAGCAAAATCGCACCGCAAATGGCATGCCATTAGAAGTAATGGCATCGCAAGCGCATCCCACGATTTTTGAATTGTGGGCAAAATCGCCCACGATTCCTGAACGCCCAGATGTGAATGGAGTCTTAAGGAAGCTGTCCTTCTATACGGTAACTGTGAGTGCCAACAAAATCCTGAAACTTCAAAAAGACACTCCTAAACTGAGCCTGGATTTTGTTGATGTGCTCTAGTATTGGTGCCTTGATTACCAGCCTCTGAACAGGTAAAGGTGACCTGTTTATTTCCATTGGCCCAAAATGACGCCCCACGGATCTGTGTCACGGGCTGAGTATTTGGGCCAATTGTAACTCACTAGGCGGATGCATGTTTCTGGTGGGGGTTGTCCTGACTGTTTAGTGTCATGGGCGTTTCCGGATGGAATTGCAGGAGACCCATATAAAAGCACACACAGCAGGACATACACCAGCTGTGTGCTGCATTAAGGAGACGCCTATGTATCTCCCCTGTCACAAATGGTAAGTTTTAAATCCACTCGTCTTGACTTTATTTGAGGCAGTTACCTGATTGACGTAATGGAAGATCTGGCTGGAGGATATATAATTTTACCCTTCACACCAACACAATTTCCATTAAGGTAACGTTGCACTTTGTAAAGGCAGAATAATTAAAACAGCCCGCACAGAGCTTGTCAATAGTCCTGCAGCAGCGCTGCAAACTCCTGGTTTGATAGGAAAAATGGCTAGTGTAGGATGGCCAGATCAGATGTAGCCAGAGTATGTGCTCCAATCACCAAACAGGACAATCACCACGTGGGGGGATATAGGGTCCCCTTCGGGGGAAACACTCAATAGCGTTTCAATATATATCTCCTTGTGTGTTGCCCTTAGATGTTGAAATCTGCATACCCCTCTCACTTCTGGATCACCGTTTTGTCTTTTCACTCTCAAGGTATCATATCCACAGATGTATAAGGGAAGGAAAAATCCATATAGTGCAGTATCGTTTATAAAGCTTTAATGTCACCCCAAAAAATACATATACACCAGTCCCCTTATAAAACATGCATACCAGATAGTAAATTAGTCAGGCATATATATAACATATGGATGATTTGTGCAACTCTCACTGTTTGGGTCTGGACCCCTGAAAACCGCTCTGAAGGCTTTCCTGCAGTGTTTCACTTCCTGGTTTCATAGACAGTGGAGCGCAAATGTCACTTCCGGTTGGATGCTGGATCGCAGCGCTCGACGTTTCGTCCGTTCGGACTTTTTCCAAGAGCGTGCTGGTCCCTTGCATCCACCGGATAGATATAGTGTACAGCGCTGTCTGCCCACCAATGACAGACACAGCTGGGGATGACGCTCCACCTGTGTGTCATCCGATTCTCCTTCCCTCCGAGCGCCGCACAAGGCCACGCCCCTCGGCGGGGAGGAGATAGCTGGGGTTTCCTTCCATGCTGCGCTCTCATTGGCCCACATTGCTCTCACCATAGAGAATATGGCTGAGTGTTTTATGGAGCGCAGCGGACAGAGCTACTACTAGTATTAATACTGGGGCTGTTAGGATGTGAAGGAATCAGGGTGTTTTACATGTTGCATAAACACTTTTGTAGATATGGTTGTCCTGGGCTCACTGTCTCTCTCTTCTCCGAGCGCTGTGTTAGGCCACGCCCCCTGGAGGGGAGGAGAGCACCCAGGCATCATTTACTTTGTACTCCGCTCCTATTAACATTCACTGCTCCCACCATAGAGCAGACCGAGTGTCAGCCAGTCTGTAGCTGTAGAGAAAGCCAATTTATGCTAGTGCTAAATGTTTTATGAGTTGTTTGGTGATCTGTGCCTATATTTTGAGGGCACAGATCCACAGACATCTCCCTGATATATTTAGTTAATACTTTAGCTTGGGCACAATATATTCTATGTGTCACCTAGTGGGTAAATTCTGTCCATATGAGCCCTGTACTTATAGACGAATATAGTGCATTATATTGGAAATGTCACTGGATCATATATCCAAGACCACCAAACTCAGTGCACTAACTGATCGTGCGGAAATTAAATATTTCGGTTAAAAAATGAATAAAAAATATGAAATGAATAAAATATATAAAATATAAAATTCGACTAGAGGCACATAAATGTGTAAAATGCATACAATTTACATATATATATATATATATATATATATATATATATATATATATATATATATATAAAAAAAACACCTAAAATATATATATATATGTATACATAAACGTAATGTAAATCTAAAATATAACTATATATATGAACACACAACAATCAAAAGATAAAACCATATATATGTGTATATAAAATCCCTATTGTGTGTATACAACCCACATATGTGTGATATGTAAATCCTTATAAAAAACATGCATTTAAAACACATGTCTAAAATAAGGAGAAATACACATATGTGTCCTAAAAGCAGCACTCCTATATGATATACAATATATCTATACCTAGCCAGCCCCGTGGTATAGGATATGATAGTATGCTGGATAAATGCTCTTTTTTGGGTACCATTAGAGAGGGACAATATACAGTAAATGTCAATCTGTGTTTCAGGGGGATTTTTTTGATACTAGATGAATATATGTACCCGTTCTAATATATGACCCCTTTTATGATGCTCCACATTTTCCTCAATGAGAACCTAACTTATGTATCATTTATTATGTTAATTATGTGTCACTGATGAAGCAATTGATATCGAGTTCAACATTGAGCCCTTTCGGAACTAAAACATCTGTTAGAAAAATCCAATTAGTCTCTCTCTTTGACAGTTCACGTATTCTATGTGAACCCCTCCAATGCGTTTCAACCTGTTCAATGCCCCAGAATTCCAAACCCGATGGATCCTGATTATGTTTTGTTTTGAAATGGAGAGACACATTGTGATCAGTGTACCCCGACTTAATGTTTTTTATGTGTTCCCCTATTCTGATTCTCAGCCGTCTTTTCGTTCGACCGATGTATAATAAACCGCATGGGCATCTTAATGCGTACACTACATGGGTACTATTGCAGGTAATGAATTGTTTTATTTCAAACTCCTGTTTGTTGGATGGTGATGTGAAGCGGTCAAGATTTCTCTGTACTTTCTTCACCTCTTTGCAGGGTTTGCATTTTCTGCAAGAGAAAAAAACGTTCTTATCCCAAAAACTCTGTGGTTTCTCCGGTAGGTCCAGGATTTTTTTCACTATGATATCACCGTAGGTAGGGGCTTTTCTATAGATAAACTGGGGGCGTTGTGGTATCAAAGGTCCTATTTTCTTATCCATCCACAGAATATGCCAGTGTTTGGAGAAAATGTCCTCCACCTCCTTATATTGACTGTGGAATTGCGAAATGAATCCCCATTCATTGGGATTGCGTTCTTGGGCTTCTTGATTATTCTTATCGCCTTTCTCTTCCAGGCATTTGCTCCTCGGGATCTTGTCCACCTCTTCCACACTTGTGTCCAAGAACTGCGGGTTATAGCCTTTAGCCTTGAATCTTTCTGTAAGGATTTTTGATTGGCTGAGGTAGTTATTGGTTTCTGAGCAGTTGCGCTTAACCCTCATTATTTGTCCCTTTGGGATGTTTTTTAGCCATCTTGGATGGTGTCCACTGGTTACTGGTAGATAGCTATTTCTATCTGTCTGTTTGAAATGGACCTTAGTTTCCAATTTATTATTTTTCCGATAAATAGTAATGTCTAAAAAATTGATAGTGTCCTCGTGCCATTCTGATGTAAGCCTGATGTTGTTGTTATTATTATTTAAAATGTTTAAAAACACATTTAAAGACTCTTCTGATCCTGCCCAGATAAAAAACAGGTCGTCAATAAAACGTTTATAAAAAATTAGTTCGGCTTTCTGTTCCTTAAAAATGGACTTGTCTTCGAATTTAATATTTTATATATTTTATTCATTTCATATTTTTTATTCATTTTTTAACCGAAATATTTAATTTCCGCACGATCAGTTAGTGCACTGAGTTTGGTGGTCTTGGATATATGATCCAGTGACATTTCCAATATAATGCACTATATTCGTCTATAAGTACAGGGCTCATATGGACAGAATTTACCCACTAGGTGACACATAGAATATATTGTGCCCAAGCTAAAGTATTAACTAAATATATCAGGGAGATGTCTGTGGATCTGTGCCCTCAAAATATAGGCACAGATCACCAAACAACTCATAAAACATTTAGCACTAGCATAAATTGGCTTTCTCTACAGCTACAGACTGGCTGACACTCGGTCTGCTCTATGGTGGGAGCAGTGAATGTTAATAGGAGCGGAGTACAAAGTAAATGATGCCTGGGTGCTCTCCTCCCCTCCAGGGGGCGTGGCCTAACAGCGCTCGGAGAAGAGAGAGACAGTGAGCCCAGGACAACCATATCTACAAAAGTGTTTATGCAACATGTAAAACACCCTGATTCCTTCACATCCTAACAGCCCCAGTATTAATACTAGTAGTAGCTCTGTCCGCTGCGCTCCATAAAACACTCAGCCATATTCTCTATGGTGAGAGCAATGTGGGCCAATGAGAGCGCAGCATGGAAGGAAACCCCAGCTATCTCCTCCCCGCCGAGGGGCGTGGCCTTGTGCGGCGCTCGGAGGGGTGGAGAATCGGATGACACACAGGTGGAGCGTCATCCCCAGCTGTGTCTGTCATTGGTGGGCAGACATCGCTGTACACTATATCTATCCGGTGGATGCAAGGGACCAGCACGCTCTTGGAAAAAGTCTGAACGGACGAAACGTCGAGCGCTGCGATCCAGCATCCAACCGGAAGTGACATTTGCACTCCACTGTCTGTGAAACCAGGAAGTGAAACACTGCAGGAAAGCCTTCAGAGCGGTCTTCAGGGGTCCAGACCCAAACAGTGAGTTGCACAAATCATCCATATGTTATATATATGCCTGACTAATTTACTATCTGGTACGCATGTTTTATAAGGGGACTGGTGTATATGTATTTTTTGGGGTGACATTAAAGCTTTATAAACGATACTGCACTATATGGATTTTTCTTTCCCTTATACATCTGTGGATATGATACCTTGAGAGTGAAAAGACAAAACGGTGATCCAGAAGTGAGAGGGGTATGCAGATTTCAACATCTAAGGGCAACACACAAGGAGATATATATTGAAACGCTATTTAAAAGAAACCGTCTGGTGAGTGTTTCCCCCGAAGGGGACCCTATATCCCCCCACGTGGTGATTGTCCTGTTTGGTGATTGGAGCACATACTCTGGCTACATCTGATCTGGCCATCCTACACTAGCCATTTTTTCTATCAAACCAGGAGTTTGCAGCGCTGCTGCAGGACTATTGACAAGCTCTGTGCGGGCTGTTTTAATTATTCTGCCTTTACAAAGTGACTTTTAGATTTTAAGCAGCTGCTTTTTTATTGTTTTAGTGTGTTTTATTTGGACAGAATTTCATTGTCTCGGACTTTGTGGGTTATCCTAAAGCGCAGGGCTGTACTACAATTAGAGGGCCAGTGATTAGTACTTTTGCAAACGTTGCACTTTATTTTAATCTATTAATATATGCAGGTCACGTATATATGTTAGGTTATCCTATCCTAGTTTTGTTTTTTCCATATATATTTCAAATTTCCTGGCCAGCCTCACGTCAGCACACCATGGGTTAATCCCTCCTCCGGTCCTCCAGTACCACCTTCTTCTTAGCTGGTAAATAGGGGGCCCCTCCTCCCATACCCTTGTTCCTTTTTTTTGTTCGGACTCCAGGCCACCAGACACGCTGAAAGAAATAAGCTGCAGACAAGAAAAAAAACCCCTGTCGAACCAACCCACCCAGGTTCAAGCCTCTCCTGGGACTGGAAGGTCCAGAACAATAAAGGTAGTTCCTTTTTATTACACTGGACGCTCCATTTGCAGGAGCTATGCGGGCAGATTAAAGGAGTTCTCTGACCTAAAACTTTTAACCCCCGCTGTGCCCGGGCTGTAAAAATATAGAAAATAAACTGTCACTTACCTGCCTACGATCCCCCGTTGTTCCGATATCGCCGTCCCGTTCTCCGGGCCCGGGCCCCTTCCGCTTCCTGTGTGTCGGTGACTCATAGTGCGCTCAGCCTATCAGCAGCCACGACGGGACATTGCTGAGGCCGCTGATAGGCTGAGCGCACTATGAGTCACCGACACACAGGAAGCGGAAGGGGCCCGGGACCGGAGAACGGGACGGCGATATCGGAACAACGGGGGATCGTAGGCAGGTAAGTGACAGTTTATTTTCTATATTTTTACAGCCCGGGCACAGCGGGGGTTAAAAGTTTTAGGTCAGAGAACTCCTTTAAGGCTTAAATAGCTTACCATTTCCTGGGCTGTGGTGCTGCTCGTAGGCGTACACAGCCTATAGCATTAGGGTGTGCACCCGAAAGCTCAAGCACTATATATATAGTCAAAAATATTGGGACACCTGTCTTTACACACACTTGAACTTTAATGACATCCCAGTCTTAGTCCGTAGGGTTCAATATTGAGATGGCCCACCCTTTGCAGCTATAACAGCTTCAACTCTTCTGGGAAGGCTGTCCACAAGGTTTAGGAGGGTGTTTATGGGAATGTTCGACCATTCATCCAGAAGAGCATTTGTGAGGTCAGTCACTGAAGTTGGATGAGAAGGCCTGGCTCGCAGTCTCTGCTCTAATTCATCCCAAAGGTGTTCTATCGGGTTGAGGTCAGGACTCTGTGCAGGCCAGTCAAGTTCCACCACCCTAAACTTGCTCATTCATGTCTTTATGGAACTTACTTTGTGCACTGGTCCAAATCATTTGGTGGAGGGGGATTATGGTGCGGGTTTGGTTTTCAAGGGTTGGGCCTGGCCCCTTAGTTCCAACATGACTGCGCACCAGAGCACATGGACTTAGCAAGGTTGGTGGAAAATTAACTTCAAGTGCAATAATTCACATTATAATCGTAACTAAAACATATACAATAAAGTGTAACAATCAAAAAAAATAATAATCCAAAAGTGATATAATGATGTGAATTCCCCGACTAAAAAGTTGTTGCACTAGAAGGAAATTTGTATTGCATTTATCTGTAGAGGAGTTTCCACCATCCCTGCTAAGGCAGCACTGATAGGCGGCACTGATAGGAGGCATTGATTGTCAGCACTGATTGGCATGGGTAGGCAGCACCGATGGGCACTGAACTGCAGTACTGATGGGCTCTGATTGGCAGCACTGATGGGCACTGATAGGCAGCATTGATGGGCACTGATGGGCATTGATTGGCAACACTATTGGTCATTGATTGGCAGCATTGATTGGCAGCATTGACACTGATAGGCAGCACCAATTGGCACTGATAGGCAGCACCGATTGGCACTGATAGGCAGCATTGATTGGCCCAGGTTGGCACCGATAGGCAGTAATGCAGCATTTGTTGGCACTAATAAGCAGCACTGATAGGCAGCATTGGTTTGCACTGATATGCAGAACCGATTGGCAATGGTTAGCACTAATAGGCAGAAATGCCACATTGGTTGGCACTGATAAGCAGCACTGGCACTGATAGGCAGCACTGGTGGGAACTGATAGGCAGCATTGGTTGGCACTGATTAGCAGCACTGGCACTGATAGGCAGCATTGGTTGGCACTGATAGACGGCACTGGTTGGCACTGATAGGCAGCATTGATTTGCACTAGTTGGCACTGATAGGCAGTAATGCAGAATTTGTTGGCACTTATAAGCAGCACTGATAGGCAGCATTGGTTGGCACTGATATGCAGCACTGGTTGGCACTAATAGGCAGCAATGCGGCATTGGTTGGCACTGATAAGCAGCACTGGCACTGATAGGCAACATTGGTTGGCACCGATAGTGGGGTAAACCCTCCTCTAGAAAAAAAAAGAGCCTGCAAGTCAAAGGCATAATGAGCTAGTATGCATAGCATACTAGCTCATTATGTAGTACTTACCTGAGATCGAAGCCCCCGCAGCGGTCCTTGTTCGCCTCCTCCGACGCCGCCATCTCTCCCGGAGTGACTTCCGGGTATCGCTGTTCCGGTGCTGTGACTGGCCGGAGCAGCGATGATATCACTCCCGCGCATGCACATGGGAGACAGCAGTGACGGCATGATTGCCTTCACTAACGGCACGCTCAGTGCGCCTGCGTCTCATGGAAAGGGTCAAAAATATTTAAACGTTAAGTTGTATATTATAGCGGTGGTTCACCCTAAAAACGACTTTCCCCTATTACACTGCCCCCCCGCATTACAATACGATTATGCCTTTAATTTTTTTTTTTGCTGCTGTACATACCTGGGTACAGCTATTCACCCGTGTCCTCCGGGTTGCGAGTCCCGCGGGAGTGAGCGTTCCTAACATGGCGGTGATTGACGTTTTGACTAAAAAAATAGCTCCCCCCGTCGCGTAAGCCGCGTCACGATTGGCGAAAGGAGCCGAACGGCGAGTCGGCGCTATACTGCGCCTGCGCATCGCCGTTCGGCTCCTTTCGCCAGTCGTGACGCGGCTTACGCGACGGGGGGGAGCCCGTTTTTTTGTCAAAACGTCAATTACCGCCATGTTAGGAACGCCCACTCCCGCGGGACTCGCAACCCGGAGGACACGGGTGAATAGCTGTACCCAGGTATGTACAGCAGCAAAAAAATAAATAAAGGCATAATCGTATTGTAATGCGGGGGGGCAGTGTAATAGGGGAAAGTAGTTTTTAGGGTGAACCACCGCTTTAACAAACATCACATTTGGTGCTTTATAATAATAAAAAAGCCTCACAGTACAAAACCTACCATCATGCTTTCCATCCAACAATGACGACCCATGGATGACCGCTGGAGATGATGCGCTCCTAGAAGAGGAGGAGTTTTACAATCAGCAGATGCAGATCTTGATTTTTGCCAGAGCTGTTCAGTGTATGAAACTAATGTCTAATGTCACTGCATGCAGGGAGAGAAACCAGTTGTCAAAAGTCGGAGGGGATGTGGGGTGAGCGGGACCGAACAGTTAAAAAAAATAGTCAATGGGATGGGTCTGGGCGGGCCGGTACATTCCTCTGGCTCCGCACCCTCTCTGAAGCATCTCCTGTAGACTCGGGACCAAGCTCCTGTAGTTGAGGGAGCTTGGTCCCGCCCACCCCCGACATCGCAGCTGAGTTGTAAGTCACAGATCAGCTGCGATGTCCGCGATGTCGGGGGTGGGCGGGACCAAGCTCCCTCAACACCAGCCAATGATTGAGATGCTTCAGAGAGGGGTCAGAGGAATGTAGCGGCCCGCCCAGACCCCCATCTCATTGATTGTTATTTTTAACTGTTCGGTCCCGCCCACCCTGACATCACCATGACAGCTCGTCTCTCTTCCTGCATGCAGTGACATTAGCGGACAGTTTCATGCACTTAACAGCTCTGGCAAAAATTACGATTTGCTGCCTGTGAAACTGTTTCACAGGCAGAAAAGGTTACACACTCTCTTGGATGCAGAATTTGGGGGCAGATCTCTGGAGACAGCATGGGGTGATTAGGGTGTGCCCAGACAATGGACACAGAATGTAATCACAGCAAGATACTTTAACATCCCATAATAGCCAGCCAGGCTGACTCTTAGTTTCAATCCACATCACCACAGTAGCAGACTTATAGCTGGATTCAGAAAGATTTACGCTGGCTTATCAGTAGATACGCCGTCGTAACTCTGAATCTACGCCGGCGTTAATTTAAGCGTATTCTGGAAACCAGATACGCTTAAATTAGGCTAAGATACGAGCGGCGTAAGTCTCCTACGCCGTCATATTTTAGGGTGCAATTTTCCCGCTGGCCGCTAGGTGGCGCCTCCGTTGAGTTCGGCGTAGAATATGTAAATTACTAGATACGCAGATTTGCGAACTTACATGCGCCCAGCGCATTTTTTTTACGTTGTTTACGTATGGCTTTTTCCGGCGTAAAGTTAGTCGAACAAATAGCTGGCCTAGTCAATGTTAAGTATGGCCATCGTTCCCACGTCGAAAATTGAAAATTTTACTTTGTTTGCGTAAGTCGTCCGTGAATGGGGCTGGACATAATTTACGTTCACGTCTAAACCAATACGTCCTTGCGGCGTACTTTGGAGCAATGCACACTGGGATATGTACACGGACGGCCCATGCGCCGTTCGTAAAAAACCGTCAATCACGTCGGGTCACCACCCATTTACATAAAACACGCCCCCTCATCCTCATTTGAATTAGGCGCGCTTACGCCGGCCCCATTTACGCTACGCCGCAACTTAGGAGGCAAGTGCTTTGTGAATACAGCACTTGCCTCTGATTTACGGCGGCGTAGCGTAAATAAGATACGCTACGCCGCCGGAAAGATGCGCCGCCGTACCTGAATCTAGCTATTAGTTAGCATCTCAACAGTCTATTGACCTGTTCATAAGGAACAACTTGTAATATGTCCAGATCTCTTGCAATACATGAATTATTATTTCTCAGTCACCCTATGCCCAGGATGACCCTAGACCCAAGAGTCATTAGTGACGCTGGCACAGGAGTACCCCCACATCCTTCAAAGGTCTCTGGGTGTAACGGGCCATTCCGTTACATCTCTCCCCCGTCGGTGGGAGACGAACACAGGAGGGAACCCCAAACGGGTTGACTCCGAAGTTAGTCAGTAGTTCCAGTCCTCCAATGCGGATATCCATACCCCAAATAAATTGCTCCAAACAGAGCATTACTTACCCAGACAACCTCTGCCTCTCTCAAAGGACATGCCTGCCGCTGGGGAGAGGCCTGGACTGGCCCTTCTCGCTGGAGTACTTTCAGCCGCTGGAGAGAAGACAGGGTGACTGGGCTCAGTCCATCATGCTGTTGTGGATCTGGGCCAACTGCCCGCCATCCCTGGGGTATACCAGTGGAGACTGAAGTCCCATCCACTGGTGGTAGGTGAACATCCCCTGGTGCTTGCAAAGCAAAGCTGACATCCTCCTGTCTCAGTGCCGCGCCAATTTCTGGGGTTGTGTCAGTGAAGACTGAAGTCCCATCCACTACGCCAGGAACTCCCTCTTCCGTTAGTTGAAAGCAGAGGCTCGTGGCACTCTGCTCTGTTGCCAGCGCTTCTGCTGGGTTGCTGTGAGTGGAGACCACAGTCCCATCCACTACCACAGGAACTCCCTCTCCTGCCAGTTGAGAGCAGAGGCTCGTGGCACTCTGCTCTGTTGCCAGCTCTTCTGCTTGGTATGCATAAACCGTAACATCCTCTGAACGGTCCATTAAGTCCATACGTTCTGTAATCCTGTGGCTGGGGAGATGAGCCAACTGCCCTAGCCCCCTGGAACTCCACAGCTCTCTGTAGGCGATCTCCAGCTCCCATTCCTGAATGGCCAGAAACTCCAAATCTTCCTGTAACCAGTGCCCTTCCGAGACATTCAGTTTTTGTTCTCTGTGCTCCATTATGTCCTCCAAGCACCACTCCCTATCATCCCCGAAGTCAGGATCACTGGACATCCTCCAATACAATAATCCCAGGCCATCATAGTCATAGCCTTCCGTGGGGCTGTCATCCGCTTACCACGGGCACTCTTGGGCTACACACCACCAGGGGGCTCTGTAGCTTTCGTCCAACCGCATCTCTGCCCGGATTAGCCTGCTTAACTCGGCTGTCCACTCCTGCTTCGGTTGTTCCCCCAACAACGGTATTCGTGCGTCATATTGCGGCGAGTAACTTACATGGATGGAGGGGAGGACCTTCCCCTGGTGTTGCTGCTCAAGAGCTAGCGCTTTCTTCCAGAGTTCGCAACGGATCAAATCAGACCATCCCAGCAGGGCCTCCTCTGATACTGGTCCTCTGTGCTGTATCCACATCTCTTGTAACCTCCTTCTGAATTCCTCTTCCATGGAGACTGGTATCTGTACCTCTCCTCTCTCTTCAGTTGGTGCTACTGTGACTTCTGCTGCTGCAGCACCTCTTTGATGTAGCCAAGTGGCATCCACAGCCGCTATAACCAGGTCTACGATCTCCGGTGGAGGATTAGGACCATACTGTGCCAGTCCTCGTTTAACAGCCCAATCAAAACTTTCTTCCTCGGGTGTCCTGTCTGTTACGCTGGGCCTCTCAGTTCTATCCATTTCGACAAGTTCTGCGATAAAGTCCCATTTCTTACGGTTGCTGGCCGGTCTGCCCCGGCTCTCCAGTTAGTCTTTGAGGGAAGAGAGCTTTAGCCGTGCATACTGAGCATCCATTGTCCTGTGTCCTTGTAGCTGTTCTTCTGGCGATGGAACCATCCCACTGCTGCCACCACTTGTAACGGTCACCACCGTTTACGATATTCCATTCCATCGCCCCATCGCTTATCCAACAATCCAGCCGACAGGCACGACCCATTCCATTTCCCAGAATAACCGAGGTTCTGGTTCTGGTTCCAAAATGAATCAATCAATTTAATGGTACACTCTCAGCTTTTTATGCAGTTACAGGCATGTTACAGGGACAATGAAACTCTCCACCCCCAAAACATCACACAATGGGGCTTTATACACATTCTTTTAGATAAAAACATTTAGATGAGTTAATTATCCCCCAGACGTCCTGACTCTGACAATAAGCGATTCACCTGCATAATACACATTCCTATGTCAGACGTTCTGTCTCCGACAATAAGCTATTCACACCTGATCATCAATAGGCTTTTCACACAGACAGTGTCATTAGCATCACACAATGGAATGTCTTTCAGGAGCCAGGCTCAATTAACACCTAAAAGTTGACATCTGATCTTTACAGACTTAATTGGTACAATGAACACAGAATGTAATCACAGCAAGATACTTTAACATCCCAAGACATTTGCGGAAGAAAAAGTCTTGCCACTGTTCAAAATCTCCACATGCGTCTGGGTCACGCACAGTACATAGATCCCAATCAATGGCCTGTCCAGGCTGCAAATCTGATCAGACCGCGATGGCGGCAGAACCTAACACGACAAGAGGCCGTCCCGACAAGGGCCGCTGCTGGGCATGTTTAGCGCCATCTGCCCCTGGAAAACTCTGATACGCAGATCCACAGATGATTCTATGTTTCCGGCATCACTGGATCTTTCAGCGATGCCGGAGTACACGAAGAGGGCATGAATAGTAATCATAAGTCCAAATATGTACTAAGTGAAGATGCAGACTCCTACTTCCTTTCATACGCCCAGGAGAATGGAAGGAAATCACCAGTATGTAAGGAAGAAAAAAGTCATTGCCCTTCCATCCCTGCTCAGAAAGACGAAGAGAGAGACTCACCCAATTCAGAACTAAGTGAAAAAATAGAATAGGATAATTCTGTTCCTAGATGTCGCTGCAATGATCAGGAGAATGTTGCGACCATTGTCCCAGCAAGACGACAGAGAACAGTCCCAGCAAGACTTCCCATTCCAGAACCTACTGTATTTTCAGGAGAGACATACTGAAGTTCATAGAGTGGAAGGCAAGTTTTGAAATCATTAAACATCATTGCTCCAGTCCAGTTAAGTTATTCTACCTTCAGAAATATGTTGGTGGAGAAGCAAAGAAAGCTCTTGAAGGTAACTTCTATAGAACAGATGAAGAAGCCTACAAGCGTAACCCAAACGGCGTCCTCCGATCTACCAACCAAAATCTACTCCAAATACCCAAGGCCCGATACAAGTCCAAAGGAGAACGAAGATTCGCAGTCCAAGGACCTCGACTATGGAACGCTTTACCAACCAGCATCCGAATGGAAGGGAATCATCAGGCCTTCAGAAAAAACTCAAAAACACATCTATTCTGAAGGCAAAAAATAGTAGCAAATGGATACCAAGCACCCTGAGGCGATTCAGTTTGCATATGTAGCGCTATACAAAGTTTCTCACTCACTCACTCGGCAAGTTTGGGAAAAGTTAAATGCACGAAATGGTCATCCTTTCCTAGTACAAAAAGCGTTTAGGGAGAAATTGAATAACTGGCCTAAAATAGGTCAAACTCCAAGAGTATGGTGACTTCCTGCAAGCAGGCAGCAATGTCATCCCACATACACGAGGACTAGAAGTACTGAACGACTAGAAAACCACAGGATGCTAGCTAAGCTACCTGAAAAAGTGGCTTCTAGATAGAAACGCTATGTGACTGAACAGTTAGATCTAAGTAAGAACTCAGAAGTTTTGAAAAGTTCTCCGAGTTCGTTAATAAGGAAGCACGAATAGCATGTAATCCAGTAACAGCATCTTACGCCTTAAAATCCTTAGAAGAAAGGCCTGCGAGAGATACAAGACGTGCAAGAGCAACTAGCTTTGCAACCGACACAACATCTAAAGGTCTAGATACCTACGAGAGCAAGTTCAAAGTCCCTAATGGGATCAGTAGAGAGACAGAACCGACAAATCCTCAGACTACTTTTAAGTGTATGTTCTGTGGAGAGAACCACTCTATACACAAGTGCCAACAATTTGAAGGAGAAATCCCCCAAATGAAAAGAAAACTTTTGTACTTGTTAACCTACTGTGTTTTGGGTGCCTAAGAAAAGGCCATATTACTAAGGAGTGAAAGAAAAGGGACACAGGATTATTTGAAATTCATGGAAGGCATCCTTGCAGAAGGACATGCAGAAAGAAGAAGTGTGGTACATCCCACATCAAGGTGTTTACCACCCAAAGAAACTAGATAAGATTAGAGTAGTATTTGATTGCTCAGCAAAGTATGACGATGTTGCATTGAACGATCATCTACTAAAAGGTCCCGATCTTACAAACAATATGCCTGGAGTACTCTGTAGATTCAGAAAGTATCCCCTTAGCGGTCATGTGTGACGTTGAAAATAGTTGTTGTAGATGATGGTCTTATAAGTCTAGAGTCCACAGAATGTACAATCAAACTTGTGAAAGAAAGCCAAGAGTTATGCACAAGAGGAAACCTGCGCCTTCACAAATTCATCTCAAACAACAGAGAGGTACTGGAATTCATCAGTGACTCTGAACGTGCATCAACAATGAAGGATGTAGATCTCAAATATGACCAGTTCAGAATGTACTTGGATTGGGATGGAATGTAGAGAATGACGAGTTCTTCTTTGAAACATCCTTGAAAGAAAAAGTTGCAACTAGACGTACCATTCTTTCCACAGTGGCTTCTATATATGATCCATTGGGATTCTTGGCACCAGTAATCCTCAAAGCAAGAGGAACACTACAAGAATTATGTAGACAGAAGTTAAGATGGGATGAACCCATACCTGAAGATTTGAGGCCAAGGTGGGAGGCATGGATAAAAGACTTGCAAAATTTGAGAGAAGTTCGGATACCTAGATGTTTTGTACCTCATGATTTCGGAGAGTACAAGAAAATAGAACTTCATCACTTTTCAGAAGCCAGTAGTTATGGTTATGGACAGTGCTCCTTCATCAGAGTGATAGGAGAAGGAAAAATACACTGTGCCCTGGTTATGGGAAAGACCAGAGTCGCACCTACCAGTATTCAGACAATGCCAAGACTTGAACTGACAGCAGCTGTTTTAGCATCAGTAAGAAAGTTTCTGAGAGAAGAATTAGAGTTAAAAATAGATGAAGAATATTTTTAGACAGACTTGCAAGTTGTCCTAGGATACATAAACAACGAAGCTTGAAGATTACATGTTTTTGTCGCCAACAGAGTTCAGAAAATTTGGGAAATAACAAATCCGGAACATTGGCATCACATTGATACAAAGCATAACCCAGCATATCACGCTTCAAGAGGCCTGAATGTAACAGAATTGAAAAATGTTAATTGGTTCACCGGTCCAGAGTTCCTTTGGGAAAAGAAAATCATACCCAGTGAAGGTTACACAGAATTGTCTATGGGTGATCCAGAAGTAAAAGTTGTACAAACATTAAGCACTGCTGCCTAGTGTCAAGATGACATACTTGAACGACTAGCCAGATGTTCAAAAGGGAAAACGTCTCACTATTCCACTCGAGTTGGAACGTCCTATACAGAAGATAGTTGTTCTACTTGAGAGTGATAAAAGACACTTGGAAGTTGAGAACCTGATGGAAAATTCCCCAAATTCATGTTCAAATTTTACTATAGAGAACATAGAATTATAGGTAATTTTGGTGGGAGTGTAGCTGGCCAGCTAAGATCTGTCCTAGGTTGCTAATGTGACTTACATGCATATACAGCTAGACCTGCTAATAACCTTAATACAGTTCATATGCTCATATGTGAGAGATAAAAGCAGAGTTATTTACTGTGACTTTATATATGGATGTCATGTAACAGTTGTATATTGTGTTCACAGAAGCAAAGAGAGAGAATATGCCTTTTAAGAATTGTTGTTTGACTGTAAGGTAAGCTCATTGACACAGTGGAATTGAAACCAGAAAGCATAGAGTTAAGCTTTTGTTATTCAGCAGGAGTCTTGGCCAATCACAGCCAATCTCACATTGAGCAGGAGTCTTGGCCAATCACAGACAGCTTTACACTCATTCTGTCTGGAAAATTCCCAGCACACTGCTAGAATTCATTACACCAGAGAGAGAAGAACTGAACAGACACACACCAGTCACAGTTCTGTTTTATGGAAGCAAGTGGCCAAAATAGGTATTTAATACAGTTATATATGTTCCTATTGTTAATAGTGTGATTAGAACTGTATACTAACTAGTTATGTGTTCACTTGTAGTTCCGCCAAAAATCACAGCAAACTTCAATTCCAAACATCATAGCAAATGTTCAAGCAAGCTATCAAACTGCAAACAGCAATATAGAGCGAGTAAAACTATTGATTAAGCCTCAGAGAGATCATAAAGTGTTTAAATAACTTAAGTGAGAGTACAGATACTGAAGAAAAAAAATATATCTACCATTTTATGTAGAATGACAAGATTGAACAGTTGAACAACCATTTGTTATACTTTATTCAACACGTATTTGTACATGGACTGCCTGCTGCGAAATTGTCAGTGTTATATATGAAGAAAAGCTGAAGTTAATAAAGAAGTTATCTCAAGAGCTTGGTGTGCTCTTTAAACCTACTGTTTGCATAGAACGGCGCTAGAGGAATTATAGAGTAACAGATAGTCTTGTTTGGACTAAAATCAAAATTCTTCTAATGCCACAGCACATAAAGGCATTTCATAGTGCTGAGCCTGCCACAAGAACGATTCTTCATTAATCCATGCCGATTACTGCTAATGATATCGTTCTTATTACTAAAATCTTGTATATAGTCCCTTATCATCCCCTCCAAGAGCTTTCATTCTATTGATGTTAGGCTAACTAGTCTGTAATTCCCAGGGATGTATTTTGGGCCTTTTTTTAATATTGGTGATACATTGGCTTTTCTCCAATCAGCTGGTACCATTCCAGTCAGTAGACTGTAAGTAAAAATTAGGAACAATGATCTGGCAATTACTTGACTGAGTTCCCTAAGTTCCCTCGGGTGCAAACCATCTGGTTCCGGTGATTAACCACTTAACCCCCGGACCATATTGCTGGTCAAAGACCAGGCCACTTTTTGCGATTCGGCACTGCGTCGCTTTAACTGACAATTGCGCGGTCGTGCGACGTGGCTCCCAAACCGCGCTATAAACAAAAATAGAGCGAAAATTTTGAAAAAAAATAATATTTTTTACTTTTTGTTACAATAAATATCCCCCAAAAAAATATATATATATATAAAAAAAAATTCCTCAGTTTAGGCCGATACGTATTCGACTACATATTTTTCGTTAAAAAAAAAAATCGCAATAAGCGTTTATTGATTGGTTTGCGCAAAAGTTATAGCCTTTATAAAATAGGGGATAGTTTTATGGCATCTTTCTTAATATTTTTTTTTTACTAGTAAAGGCGGCGATCAGCGATTTTTATCGGTACTGCGACATTATGGCAGACACTTCGGACACATTTTTGGGACCATTGGCATTTCTATAGAGATCAGTGCTATAAAAAATGCATTGATGACTATAAAAATGCCACTGGCAGTGAAGGGGTTAACACTAGGGGGCGAGGAAGGGGTTAATCATGTTCCCTGGGTGTGTTCTAACTGAAGGGGGGGTGGACTGACATGGGGAAATTACAAATCGCTGTTCATATATTGTATGAACAGACGATAGGTCATTTCCCCCCCCGACAGGACCTGTGTGTTTAACGATCGATCGCGGGTGCCCAGCGGTGATCGCAACCGCCGGGCACACGCATCAGGGGCAAGCGGGGGGCGCGCCCCTATTTGCTGCTCGACGAGAGGACATATAGCTACCTGATCTCGCCCAGCAGAGCCGACCTGCCGCCGTATAACTGGTCGGCAAGCAGTTAATGTTACGTGTCCCAAGTCTATTTCTAATTCTGTCCTCTGTTAGCCATGAGGGTGCTTCCTGTGATGTGTCATGAGGATAAAAACTAAAGTTTTGGTTACTGAAGCCCCCCCCCCCCCCGATTCTCTTGTGAAGACTGAGGAGAAGAATAAATCCAATACCTTCGCCATCTCTACATCCTTTGTAACCAGATGTCCTTCCTTATTCTTTATGGGGCCAATATGGTCTGTCCTCCCTTGTTACTATTTATATACTTAAAGAATTTCTTGGGATTTTTTTTTTTGCTCTCCTCTGCTATGTGTCTTTCGTGTTCTATCTTAGCTGCCCTAATTGCACCCTTACATATCTTGTGGCATTCTTTGTAAAGTCTGAATGCTGATGATCCCTCAGCCTTGTATTTTTTTAAGGCCTTTTCCTTTGCTTTTATATACATTTTTAGAGTGAAGCCATTCAGGACTTTTGTTCTCTCTTTTAAATGTATTTCCCAAAGGGATGCACTGGCTAATGCCCTTATTTAATGTGCTCTTAACCACTTCAGCCCCAGAAGAATTTACCCCCTTCCTGACCAGAGCACTTTTTGCGATTAGGCACTGCTTTGCTTTAACTGACAATTGCACGGTCGTGCGACATTGCACCCAAACAAAATGGACGTCCTTTTTTTCCCACAAATACAGCTTTCTTTTGGTGGTATTTGATCACCTCTGCGATTTTTCTTTTCGCTATAAACAAAAGAAGAGCGTCAATTTTAGGGCTGCAACTAACGATTATTTTAATAATCGATTAGTTGGCCGATTATTGTTTCGATTGATCGATTAATCGGATAATAGACAAAAATTATCCGATTGGGGCCAATTTGTTGGGCAGATTACAAAACACAAATTGCCGCAAAAAACACATTACATGCTTTTCTGCAGCTTCTCCATTAAAGTCTATTGAACAAAAAAAAAACAAAATACCACCGTTTTGCGTTAAAAAGTCCTTGCCCTTTGCAAACACGCAGCAGCTGAAAAAAAAATCATGGATGTGAATGTGTCCCATAGGAAAAAATGTAAATGAACTGTAGTGTGTTTCTGCAAAAAGCACCAAAAAACACAGAGGTGTGACCCAGACCTGAGATGTTTAGTAACATAATGGGGTTAAAAAAATAAAAAGTACAAAAAGAGCAAATAAACGCTACTGTAAGGGGTTAATTTTTTTTACTGTGGGACAGTGAAAGTAATATTTACAGTAGCGATTAGCTTTTTTTGTACTATTTATAGTAATATAAATTATTATATTTGTACTAATTTTAGTTTTTTTAACCCCATTATGTTACTGGCCGATTAATCGATTATGAAAATTGTAATCGATTAATTTCATAATCGATTAGTTGTCGATTAATCGATTAGTTGTTTCGGCCCTAGTCAATTTAAAAAAAAAGCAATATTTTTTACTATAATAAATATCCCCAAAAAATATATAAAACATGTTTTCCTCAGTTTAGGACGATATGTATTCTTTTACATATTTTTTGTAAAAAAAAAAAAAAAAAACGCAATAAGCGTATATTGATTGGTTTGCACAAAAGTTATAGCATCTACAAAATAGGGGATAGTTTTATGACATCTTTATTATTCTTTTTTTTTTTTTTTTACTACCAATGGTGGCGATCTGCGATTTTTATCGTGTCTGCGACATTATGGCGGACACATCGGACACTTTTGACGCTATTTTCGGACCATTGTCATTTATACAGCGATCATTGCTATAAAAATGCACTGATTACTGTGTAAATGACACTGGTAGGGAAGGGGTTAACCACTAGGGGGCGAGGAAGGGGTTAAGTGTGACCTAAGGAGTGATTCTAACTGTGGGGGGATGGGCTACCAGTGACACAACAGTGATCACTGCTTCCGATGACAGGGAGCAGTAGATCACTGTCCTGTCACTAGGCAGAACAGGGAAATGCCTTGTTTACATAGGCATCCCCCCATTCTGCCTCTCCGTGACATGATCGCGGGCCGCAGGCGAACATAGAGTTTGCGGGGCCCGCGGGCATGGTCTTGGAGAGGACGTACCTGTACGCCCATTTGCCCACCATTGCCATTTTGCCGGTATATATCGGCGTGCAGCAGTCGGCAAGTGGTTAAAGCAAACCCATCTCTCCTCCGTGTTCTTTGTTTCTAAGATTTTAGCCCAATTTATATCTTCTAGCAAGGTTTGTAGTTTAGGGAAGTTGGCTGTTTTGAAATTCAGTGTCTCTGTGTTCTCCTTGTGTTTCCTATTTGTGTGATTTATACTGAAGTCAATTGACCTGTGATCGCGGTTTCCTAAATTGCCCCGCATTTCCACATCCGTGATCAGGTCTGTATTGTTGGTAATCAGTAGATCTAGTAACGCCTTGTTTCTAGTTGGTGCATCTACCATCTGACCCATAAAATTGTCCTGCAAGACGTTTAGGAACTGGTGAGCCTTAGACAAATGTGTCGGTTCCCTCCCCCCAGTCTATGTCTGGATAATTAAAGTCCCCCTATTATGATAACACTTCCCATCCTTGTTGCTAATCCAAAATTGTGATAGAAGATCCATCTCCCCTGCCTTCCTCAGGTTAGGGGGCCTATAGCATACTCCCAGTATTATTTTTCCCTTAGCTTCATCAATTTAAAAATGAACACATTGCAATAACCAATATATTTTACCACTGCATGCCTATCAGCATTACTACCAACACACCACAAGGTGGCAGCCACATACCTACATACAAATAAGAAATGAGCTGTATAATTACAAGTGAACTATTGTACAACATTAAATTACTTTAATACATGTATACATCCTATCTGTAATTAAAAAAAAATATATATATATATATATATATCTATACCTCTCAATGCAATCTGCCTCTGTAGTAGCAAACTTAAAAAAAAATTCTCTTGTGCAAACTGACACCTAACTTAATACATGCCAACATGCTCGTAATATATTGAGCAGAGGGGCATATTTTTAAGGTTCAAGCAAAAATAAATAAAAAAACTTGTGCAAAATGTTGCTCCATGTTCACCGTGGCTTTGGGTATATTTTATGAAACAGCTGACATCATTGTATGCAGTTATGTATCTACTGTATTATTGTAATGCCCTGTTCATCAGAAGCCAGACTGGGAGGGGAAATAGCATTACTTTCAAGGCCAAATATGTGTCCTGCATTCACATGTGTCGACTTGTAAAATTCTGACAGTAAGAGCAAGCAGGGAGATTACATAATCAGTCTGTTGCTGCTTCTTTATTCCCCAGTTAAAGGCTGGGTGCATGGAAGATGGCAGGAAAATAAAGGAGCAGCAAAAGATTATTGCCTAACTTCAACAGAGAAAAGTTACTAGACTGGCTATGATTGGTGGCAGAGCTGTATATATTTCAGAAACAAATTGACAGAAATACCAATTGTTTGTCAGCTCCCATTTATGTATTCCATAGCTTGTTTAGCAGTTTGCCTGGAGTTCAGCTTTAAAAAACAATAAATGTACAAACTAACTTCTAAAATCTGAACCGTAATTTAAAGCAGAGTTCCACCCAAAAGTGGAACTTGCGCTGATTTGTCTCCTTCCCTCCTCCTGTGCCACATTCGGCACATTTCGGGGGGGCGGATACATGTCTTCTGGGTGGCGGCGCATTATGTCAGCAGCTCGGCTCCCTCCTTCCCTCACCGCCAGGCCAGTAGAAGAGCGCATGGGCAGTAGGGACCCCGCCGTAATGCCACACTGCTGGATTCCCTTACCTGCAATGGCGGCGACAGCTGATGGAAACATCAGCTGCGGTGCCGACATTGCTGGACTCCAGGACAGGTAAGTGACCTATTATTAAAAGTCAGCAGCTGCAGTATGTGTAGCTGCTGGCTTTAAATTTTTGCAGGGGTGGGCGGACCTCCTCTTTAAGGCCTCTAGCTTCTAGTTAGTAGCAAGATGCTGATATTGAAGGGTGCTCATGGTGAACTGGTAATAGGATCAAAATTAAGATCAAGTCAACCACTTGGTCTACAGAAAATTTACCCCCCTTCATTACCAGGCAATTTTTCGCTTTGCAGCGCTGCGCTACTTTAACTATTCACAAATTAAATCACTAACTAATTTACAGCTCATGCAACGCTGTACCCAAAAACAAATCTTGTTTTTTTTCCCCCCACACAAATAGAGCTTTATTTTGGAGATATTTGATTACCTCTGTTTTTTATTATTATTATTATTATTATTATTATTATTATTATTATTATTATTATTATATAAAAGAAATAGACTGACAATTTTGAAAAAAATTAATATATATGTTTTACTGCTTGCTATAAAACATATCCCATAAAAAAAAATCGAATACATTTATGTATATTGATAGGTTTGTGTGAAAGCTATAGCGTCTACAAACAATGGAATATGTACTGAAATTTATAGTAATGACGGCGATCATCGTCCCTCTGGCACACCTGGTAAACAAATATTACTGCAGACAATGGTAAAAGGACATCAAACTGTAGCAAGTCAAAAAGTATGTTATGGAAAGACTTTGCAATAAACAAGACAGTAATAACGGAAATAGGTAGTTATCAATAGTGAACTCTGATATTAGGTAACAGGGGCCAAACAAATATGCAATGTGATGAAAACACAAGATAACCAGCCCACAGGCCCTAAGATGACCTAAGTGTTCAGGTATGAAGGGGAGTAAGAATGATACTAAGGCCTCATTCACAGGCGGACTCCGTCGCTACGGAGTCCGCCTGCTCCCGTCAGCTCAGCGGGAGATCAGTCCGCAGATCTCCGCTGAGCCGACGGATGACAAGCTCCTCTCTGCTCACTGAGCGGGGAGGGGCTTGTCGGGCACCGCTGTCCTCCTATGGAGCGATCTGATGAAAACGGACAGCATGTCCGTTTTCATCAGATCTTACCCGATCCGATCCGCATGGACGGATGGGGACGTGGCCCCCATACGTCTGTTTTTAGCGGATCAGATCAGGTCGGATGTCAGCGGACATGTCTCCGCTGACATCCGACGCTCCATAGCGATGCATGGAGCGGCCGTTCGGGTCCATCTGTCACGGACCTGAACGGCCGGTAGTGTGAATGAGGCCTTAGAAAGTAATGGCCCGGAGCAGAAAGAGCAACTGGGTGGAGGGCCAGCATGACTGGGGTGGGCAGTGAGGAGGAAGAAGAACTGGGAGTAGGGGGGAGTTATTATGGCACTTACCAGGATTGGTGGGTCCCGAAGTGTGGGGGGTGGTTCAGGGAAATAGAGGGGCGTTTTTGTCCACTAGTCCTCAGTCTGAGCTTTTGCCACAGAGTAAGTAATTTCCTGGCACCTGCAAAAACAGAAAAAGTGGTTAGGGACTTAGTTGTAATGGGGGATCTTGAGGCCCTGCTGTCCCAGATCCGTGCCAAGGCGGTGGCCAGAGGCACTGGCTGGCTGCAGGCCACAGCGTGTGTAAGGGGGGGGTTGCTTTTCTGCGTTACGATGAGCAATTCCGCCACAGGAAGGCAGTCCGCCCTTCTCTGCGGTGGGACCATAAGGATATCAGTCTCTGGATGAAGCGGATGTCCTCTCCGAGAAGTGCGGTAGCTCCTTTTCAGGGTGGGGCCAGGGGTGCAGCCTCCACTGCACAACAGGCCGGTAGTTGCATGGGTTTCTGCTGGCAATTCAATGCCGGTAATTGCAAATTCTGTGTTAAGTGCTGTTTTCACCCCACAGTCTCTGTGTTTTAAGTAGGGGTTTGGAAAAGGGGGCGACTCTGGAAAAAGGGACGACGCCGGTGAGGGTAAGAAGAATGGCTCCTTTTCCAAGGAGTTATCCTAATCGAGAAGCGGCTGTGTTATTAGAGTTGGGTTTTTCTGAGGGTTTCAAGTTGAACAGTCATTTACAGGTGGTCCCGTCCCGGTAAGCGCATCCGGAGGTTGTTACGTAAAAATTTTTAAGGTTTCGTTGGGTCGCATGGCTGGCCCCTTTGAGTCACCTCCAGTGCCCAATCTGGTTGTCTCTCCTTTGGGTGTTGTCCCCAAGAAGGAACCAAAAAAGTTATGTCTCATTCATCATTTGTCCCATCCGAGGGGGGGGGGGTCCGTTAACGATTCCATTGACCCGGACCTTTGTACGGTGTCCTACACCTTGATACGGTGGTGGCTTGGGGGCGCTGTTGGCTAAGACTGACATTGAGGCTCCCTTTCGTCTGTTGCCGGTGCATCCCAGTTGCTGCCATCTGTTGGGATGTCAATGGCAGGGACTGTTTTTTGTTGACAGATGTTTACCCATGGGGTGCGCTTTTTCCTGTTCTCTGTTCGAGCAGTTTAGTGCCTTTGGACAAACTTGAGGATCTGAGGATGGAGGTTTCTGCAGCCTTGCAGGGCAAGAAAATTTGGCTTCGGTCCTTACAATCTTGAGCAAGTTGAATTTTGCTTGCCGCATTATGCCCATGGGGCTCGTTTTCTGTAGGCGTTTGGTGGCGGCCACGGCCACCGCATTACATTGGTACAGGATCATCTGACTTGAAAGTGTGGGATTCTTTATTGGCCTCCTATAATGGCCGCTCTCTTTGGTTGGGACAGGTGGTTTTGAATTTTGACATGTAACTTTTTAAAGACGCGGCGGGCTCAGCCGGGTTGGGGGCTTTTTGCCAGGGGCGTTGGAGTGTCGGAGAATGGCCGACAGTGTGACGGGAAGTTGGTTTGGCACACAATCTGGTGGCTTTGGAGTTGTTTCCCATTGTGCTGGCTGTGGAGTTGTGGGGTGAGGGTTTCAGCAATCGCCACGTACGTTTTCATTGCGATAACCTGGGGGTGGTGCAGGCTATTATTAATAACACGGCTTCTCCTCCTGTTGTTCGCTTACTGCGGCACCTGGTGCTCGCCTGTTTGCGGCTTAATTGTTTTGTGTCTGCTGTGCATGTTCCAGGGATTGATAACTCAGTGGCCGATGTGTTCTCGTTTCCAGTGGGACAGATTCTGTCAATTGGCGCCGGATGCGAAGCTACACAGGATTCCCTGCCCCGAGCAGCTGTGGAGTGCTGCATTGCCACTTCCCAGTTTTTGATCCGTAAGTCAGTCTCTGCGGCTACCTGGACGGCATACAGCAAGGTTTGGCAGTAATGGGGGACCTGGTAAGTGAGCTTGGGGGGGGGGGCTCCCAAGATGAGGGCAGGGTTCATTTGTTACTCTATCTCATTGGTAGGAATTTTGAAGCCGGGGTCTAGGCTTCCTACATGTCGGCTTGATTCCGTTCGTATGTCCGCCCTCATTTATTGTAGGTACACAGGGGTGTACCGTGTTGTTTGTTACTGGGGATCCTTGGGTTTGTTTGAGGGGCACAATCTTCCTCCCACTTTTTCCTTTCAGATTCAGAGGCCTGTCTGGTGTGGATCCTGGGACACTCATATGTGCATTGAGGTGCCAGAAGGGCTGATGTACGGGAGGCAGGCTGCTGGGTTTACCTGGGGACGAGGTCATGGTACAATGACTTGGGGTTCAAGGCATGCTGTGGTCCAGGGTCGTGCCTGAAATGTACAGGTACGCTCGCTTGGATCAACCCCTGATGTGGTTCTGTTTTATGTGGTGGGTAATGGCCTTGGTTTGCGTTGCTCGCGCGAACTGATCAGGGACATTAAATTTGATTTATTGCGACTCCAGTCTTTTCCTGGACAGCATTTTTGTATGGTCCTATATAGTGGCCAGGTCTGTTTGGCTCACTCTGTTGCAGGTATTAACAGTGCCAGGGTCAAGGTCAACAAGGCGGTAGTCAAGTTTTTTGTACGTAATGGGAGCTTGGCTGTTCGTCATCGGGATTTGAAGGAGGAGACATGGCGTTTTTTTGCGTCCGGATGGTGCTCACCTGAATGCCATAGGCATTGACCTATGGCAGCTGGGTTTGCCAGATGGAATCCAGCGGGCCTTCCGAATATGGAGGGCGACACAAACGTAAGGTGTCATGTTCATGTGTTGTGGCGGGGAGGTCTATGGGGTCTTTGAAGGCAGTGCTGGAAAAAATAATGGAGGTTTAGGGGGGTTGGGCCTATCTGGAGGTATGGGTGTCCCTTCCCTTACTAACAAGACAATGAAAACAATGGTTTTGTAGTTGTTTGTATCTGGAAGGAGGTAACTGGTAATTATCACTGAGCTGGCGTAATATGCGGCATGGGGCCTTTATAGGGTGTATAGATACAACTAGTTGGTCGGCAAAAAATGCCCTTCAAAGATCTCTAGACCGGATAGGTTTAAACTGAGTTTTATTTGGTTTAATTGATTATGTAAAAATGTATTATATGCATTACATTGTATGTTGAGAGTTTTGTATTTCATTTTGTTGTAATAAAAAGGCTGCTATGGCCATTCGACTCCAAAAAAGAATGTGTCGTCTGGTCAATCATAGGGTTTAAGGAATACGGTGGTTGTTAGTCTTGTAGAAAAAAAAAGAGAGCCTCAGTAATCTGCACATCCCTTAGTCATGTCAATCTACTTCCTTAAAATCCTGGGATTACGGGCCCAGAACATAAATGTACAGTGCAAAACACAACATGCAATGTTAAACTTACTTTACATTTTTAAAGTGAGAGTTTCCCCTTAGCGTTGTAGCAGAAGAAACGTGGGAGTCCTTATAGTGGAGATATCCAGAAACTTCAGCTAGCTCAACAAGGGCCCAAAGAAATCTCTATGCAATAAGGCCCAGTAACTGGGGATAACTGTGTAAAGTGTCTCCTGTAAGGGCTCTGATGAAAAGATAAGGTAAAAGGTGTCTGCATGATGTATCTCATATGCTCAAAGTGGGCTTCTGCCCTCTCACCAATCCTAAAGATACCAAAACCCCAAAGGAATGGATGTCCTGGAACAGGCTCTTGAAGGATAGCGAATAGCAACCGGATAACCGAGCGATGTCTGTACAGATGAGCCTGGAGTTGACCCGGGTTTCCTTGCAGCCGATAAGATGCCTGCTACCGATGACCTGTGTCGACAAATGAAACTGGCAAGCTGAGACGGTCACTACTCTGTCCTGTGGCTTCACTTCAGTTCAAAGGGAAATCAAAGGGGCGAGAATGCCTTCTCCTGCATGTCTCTCTGCCTCGTGGTCTTTCCCTCCTGCTACCATGGTGTCACTCCTCCTCCTCTGCCCCTGTCCACCTCTCAACATGATGTGGCCTGTAGTCTGCCCTCAGGAATCACAATGGGGCTTTTTGTTTTTTAAACCAAAGCAATCGCATGGCCATGGAAAGTGCACATTTTGGTACCAAGGTACAATAAGGAGAAACAGGGGACCCCACAGATCAGGTAAATCTTGTGGATAGTCGGGTGTCTGCAAAGATACCCATTACAGGATGAATCTTGTTTCAGCTGGATTAATTCTCTCATCTCCAACAGAAGAAAACAAACAGGCTGAGTGTATTTAGGTAGCCATGGTTTTCCCAGAAAAATAAACCAAAGATTAGCCTTTAATCCTTTCGCTGCTAGAGCTGTTTTTTGCACACGTTTAAAAAATCATTTAAGGCCTGAAAATTTTACAAAATACACAAATATTATATATTTTCTGAAAGCAGACACCCTAGAGAATAAAATAGTGGTAGTTGCAATTTTTTATGTCACACACTATTACCACAAAGGTCTAGGAAATGCAAAAATTTAGTAAAAACACACTATTGTGAATTTTAGGGCAAACAAACACATTAAATTATTCACATTTTTGGTAAAATATAAAAGACAAAGTTGCACCAAGTAAATAAATATGCCAAACATTTAAATTTATGTGCGCCTGTGAAATGGCAACAAACCTCAGTACGCTGTATTTTCTATAGGAGACGCTTCAATGGCCCCCTATAGGTATAAGTTTAACGTTACTTTGAAGGTCTGGTGTTAGAATTATTGCTCTCACTCTGGCATACACAGCGATGTGTATCGCAATCAATGTTTTCACGCGTAGGCGCCCTGACGCATGCATTTATGTTCCTGCGTGTGTATATATTAGGGGTGGGGGGCCCTCACATTTTTTTGGGGGGTGGAATTTTATGTGAGTGTAAAAAATATTGCGCAAACTGAAATATAATATGGATAGGCAGCCAGCACACAAAATGTATTTGTGAAAGAATGTAAAAATATAAAGTGTAGCGCCAATGACTCAGCTCTACTCGGGATGCCCCAAATGGAGTAAGACACTCCTAAAAGGAATGAAAAAAACAACGTGTATCCACACAGTGATAGTGGGATAATGTATAGTATCACAATGTGAAATATCAATCACAAAAAATAAAAATATTACATAAACCTGTAAATAGAACAAAGTGCAATACACAAATTCAACCCAACACCATATTTTACATAAATCAATCTGTGTTGTTATGTGTCCATAGAGATCAATCCGGCAATCAAAAAGGTATTTGATAGCAAAAAGGGGAGGTATCAACTCTCCCAATTTGGCATGTAAACCAGACACCCAGCATCAACATAAATTAATATGTAGAAGAATCTCTATATTCCTCTGCAACAGTCTGCATAGAAACAAAAGATGTAAAGTCCGTCCCCCTATCGGTGGTGATATACAAGTATAAACTCTTTCCACTCGTATGGACTTGAAGAGATGAATATCTTCAGCAACTCATTCCAATCACTATAGTAAGGTAGTAAATGGATACTCTTACCAGATTCCAATGACCCACTGCTCATCGTACGATGGGTGGGTCTCCAATGCTTGTATGGGCCGGTTGCCCTCTCTGGTTATCCTTGCGGTGGTACCCTTCCGAGGCTATTTCAAAGCCTATGTGTCATGGTCTTACCTCTCTCCTGTCTCCTTCGTTTGACATGTGCTGGGGGACATCTTGGTTTCTGGGTCTCTTGTAGCCTCCCACCCTGCGGCTCCTCCTTCCCACTGGGAGGAGCTGGATGCCTGGCTCATATATATAGGAGGTCTGGCTTCAGTTCCTTGCTCGGTCCGCCTGTGTTCACATGCTTCTAAGACTGCTGCTGGCTTCCCTGCTGGTGCCTGATCCTGGCTTCGTCTGACTTCCCTGCTGGTTCCTGATCCTGGCTTCGTCTGACTTCCCTGCTGGTTCCTGATCCTGGCTTCGTCTGACTACCCTTCTGGTTCCTGACCTCTGGCTTCGCAAGACTCTGCTTCGGTTTTACCATCCGTTTGGACTTTTGCTTTACAGCTTGATTTTCAATAAAGCCTTCTTATTTTCACTTATCTCTTGTTGTACGTCTGGTTCATGGTTCCGTAACATTAGGACCAAGCCATGAATTTTGACGGTACAGGGCCATCCTCGCTACCCACGCTGGTTGCCAGACTTGATCAGCAGGAGTACCTGTTGGGTCAGTTCGCCGTGGCGTTGCAAACCCTGCTTGAACGCACGGCTCATTACGCTCCCGTTGCCGATGGGTCGGTTGTCGCTCCTGGGCCCGCTCCTACTGCCGCTCCGGTTGTTGCGTCAGAGTCTACCCCGACACCTGTTGTTGCGCCTGCGTTGTTTCGGGGTATGACCGGTTCTGCCCCCCTTCCACAGCGATTTGGGGGAGAGCCAACTCAGTGCCGAGGTTTCCTTAACCAAGTGGGCATTTATTTCGAGTTGCTGCCACATGCCTTTCCCACTGAGAGATCAAAGGTGGGCTTCTTGATCTCGCTGCTCTCGGACAAGGCCTTGGCCTGGGCCAGCCCTTTATGGGAGAACAACAATCCGGTGGTTGCCGAGTTTTCCGGTTTTGTTGCTTCTCTTCGGAAGGTATTCGATGTGCCGGCTCGCGCCGCCTCTGCTGCGAAGCTCCTTATGTCCGTCAGACAGGGTTCACGATCCGTAGCAGAATACGCCATTGAGTTTCGTACCCTGGCAGCAGAGGTAGGCTGGAATAATGAGGCTTTCTCTCATGGTCTCTCGGATGCCTTGAAGGATGAGGTTGCAGCTAAGGACCTACCAGTGGAGCTCGAGGCTCTTATTTCTTTCCTGATTTTGATTGACACCAGACTCAGGGAGAGACCTTCCTTTAAGGAGAGCCTGCGGAGGCCTCCTAACAGTTTGGCACCTACGTTTGCTGTCCCACCCGTACCTCCCTCTCCTCCCACGCCTCCTGGGGTTGACTTGTCTGGGGGTGAACCCATGCAGCTGGGGTTTGCTCGCCTGTCCGAGGGGGAGAGGGTACTCCGGAGACGCGAGGGCCGATGCATGTACTGTGGTCTCGGTGGGCATTTTCGGTTGGCATGTCCGAACCGTCCGGGAAACGCTCGCACCTGAGATCCTGTCGGGGGCAGATCTTGGGTGGAGTCTCCTCGTCCCCGTTTTCCCGTGTTGATAAACCACTGATCACTGTTGTCCTCTCCTGGGTCGGGGGCTCGGTGACGACCCAGGCGTTGGTGGACTCTGGTGCTGGTGGTTTTTTCATTGATAGTGAGTTCGCTGCCGCCAATTCCATTCCTCTGCAGGCTCGAGGTTCCCCGCTGGCTCTAGAGGCGATAGACGGCAGACCCCTCCAGCCATCACACGTGACTCATGAGACCCTTCCAGTGGGGATAGCCATTGGTGCCGTTCACAGAGAGTCTGTCTGCCTCCAGGTTATTTTGTCTCCACACTACTCGGTGGTCTTGGGGTACCCCTGGCTCCAGAGGCATAATCCGACTTTCGACTGGAGATCGGCCGAGATCCTCTCATGGTCACCACAGTGTGGGGCTAGTTGCATCCATGGGCCTGTCAAGTTGCTGTGTACTTCCTCGGACTCTCTGTTGCCTCCTGAATACGAGGAGTACCGGGATGTATTCGATAAGGTGCGCGCAGTTGCCCTACCTCCGCACTGCCCATACGATTGTGCCATAGAGTTACAACCTGGTGCCGTTCCTCCTCGCGGCAGGGTCTATCCACTGTCGGTTGCGGAGAATGAGGCCATGGAGGAGTACGTGATGGAGGCGCTGTCCCGTGGTCACATTCGCAAATCCTCGTCCCCGGCAGGGGCTGGATTTTTCTTTGTGAAAAAGAAGGGCGGTGAGTTGAGGCCTTGCATCGATTACAGGGGCCTTAATCGCATCACGATCAAGAACGCTTACCCGATACCCTTGATTTCCGAGCTGTTCGATCGCCTTAAGGGGGCCACGGTCTTTACCAAACTCGACCTGAGGGCGGCATATAACCTGGTAAGGATCAAGGCGGGCGATGAGTGGAAGACCGCGTTTAACACCAGGACCGGTCATTATGAATCCTTGGTTATGCCCTTTGGGTTGTGCAATGCGCCCGCAGTCTTTCAGGAATTCATCAACGATGTTCTGTTGCAGCAGTGTGTGGTGGTCTATTTGGATGACATCTTGGTATACTCTGAATCCATGGAGGCCCACATTCTGGATGTCAAGCGAGTGTTGCAACGGTTACGAGAGAACAAGCTGTTCGGTAAGCTTGAGAAATGCGAATTTCACCGATCCCAGGTAACCTTCTTAGGTTACATCATTTCCGCTGAGGGGTTCTCCATGGACCCTGAGAAGGTTTCGGCTGTCTTACAGTGGCCTCAGCCCAGTGGTCTTCGTTCCTTGCAGCGCTTTTTGGGCTTCGCCAATTATTATCGGAAGTTCATCAGGGACTTCTCCATGCTGGCCAAGCCTCTCACGGATCTGACCAGGAAGGGCAGTAATTCCCAGGTCTGGCCGCTCGAGGCCATCCGGGCTTTTGAGGCCCTAAAATCCGCCTTTGTGTCGGCTCCGATTCTGTCTCATCCCAACCCTGGGTTGCCCTTTGTCCTCGAGGTGGACGCGTCTGAGACGGGAGTAGGCGCCCTTCTGTCTCAGCGTAGAACACCAGAGGGTCCGCTGCTTCCTTGTGGGTTTTACTCCCGGAAACTGTCACCCGCGGAGTGCAACTATCAGATTGGTGACAGGGAGTTATTGGCCATAGTGCAGGCTCTCAAAGAGTGGAGGCACTTGCTCGAGGGCTCGGTGGTTCCGGTTCTCATCCTGACGGACCACAAGAATCTGACCTACCTTTCTGAGGCCAAGAGATTGACACCACGTCAGGCCAGATGGGCTCTGTTCTTGTCACGTTTTAATTACGTGGTCTCCTACCTACCCGGTTCCAAGAACATCAGGGCGGATGCCTTATCACGGCAGTACTCCGAGCTGTCCAGGGAGGAATCTATACCGACTTCGGTCATACCTCCGAATCAGATCCTGGCCGCCATTCGCACCAGCCTGACCTCTCCCCTTGGTGAGCAGATTTTGGCGGCTCAATCTGGTGCTCCCTCTGGGAGACCCAACGGCAGATGTTTTGTGCCTGAGGAGTTGCGCACTCGGTTGTTGCGAACCTACCATAACTCCAAGACCGCGGGGCATCCTGGTAAGAATCAGCTGTCCTGGGCTGTTTCACGTCTGTTCTGGTGGCCTTCCCTACGTTCCGACATCGCCGCATATGTAGCGGCATGCTCCGTTTGTGCCCAAAGTAAGTCCCCTCGGCACCTTCCGTTGGGCCTGCTGCAACCCATAGCCACCGGGGAGCGCCCATGGTCACACCTGGGGATGGATTTCATTGTGGACCTCCCTGCATCCCGAGGCCATACGGTCATTCTCATGATTGTGGATCGGTTTTCCAAAATGTGCCACTGTGTTCCTCTCAAGAAGTTACCCTCTGCACAAGAGTTGGCCACGATTTTTGCCTGGGAGGTCTTCCGGTTGCACGGTTTGCCCAAGGAGATAGTGTCGGATCGGGGGAGTCAGTTTGTGTCCAGGTTCTGGCGCACCTTTTGCTCCCAGTTGGGGATTCATCTCTCCTTCTCCTCGGCCTACCACCCTCAGTCCAATGGGGCCGCAGAACGATCCAATCAGGCATTGGAGCAATTCCTTCGTTGCTATGTCTCCGATCACCAGGACAATTGGGTTGACCTCCTGCCTTGGGCTGAGTTTGCCAGGAACACGGCGGTGAACTCTTCCTCTGGGACGTCTCCATTCATGGCCAATTATGGGTTCCAACCTGCCGTGTTACCGGAGGCATTCTCTCCCCAGGATATTCCGGCTGTGGAGGATCACCTTTCCGTCCTACGCGCCTCTTGGGTACAGATCCAGAAGTCCCTTGAGGTCTCTGCGCAGCGCCAGAAACTCCAGGCTGATCGCAGACGAGCGCCTGCTCCTTCCTACCAGGTCGGAGACCGTGTATGGTTGTCCACTCGCAACCTCAACCTTCGAGTGCCCACTCCCAAGCTGGCTCCTCGCTTTGTTGGTCCCTTCCGAGTGCTTTGCAGGGTAAACCCGGTAGCCTATGCCCTTGCGCTTCCTCCTGGCATGCGGATCTCCAACGTGTTTCATGTCTCCCTGTTGAAGCCACAGGTGTGCAATCGCTTCACTTCCTCGGTTCCTCGGCCTCGTCCGGTCCAAGTGGGCAATCATGAGGAGTATGAGGTGAGCAATATCCTGGACTCACGCCTGGTCCGCGGTCGGGTGCAGTTTTTGGTCCACTGGCGTGGTTATGGTCCAGAGGAGCGTTCCTGGGTTCCCTCCGCAGATGTCCATGCTCCTGCCTTGCTCCGAGCCTTCCACGCACGCTTCCCTCAGAAACCGCTTTTTGCACCGCGGAGGAGGGGTCCTTGAGGGGGAGGTACTGTCATGGTCTTACCCCTCTCCTGTCTCCTTCGTTTGACATGTGCTGGCGGCCATCTTGGTTTCTGGGTCTCTTGTAGCCTCCCACCCTGCGGCTCCTCCTTCCCACTGGGAGGAGCTGGATGCCTGGCTCATATATAAAGGAGGTCTGTGGCTTCAGTTCCTTGCTTGGTCCGCCTGTGTTCACATGCTTCTAAGACTGCTGCTGCTTCTGGTTCCGATCCTGGCTTCGTCTGACTTCCCTGCTGGTGCCTGATCCTGGCTTCGTCTGACTTCCCTGCTGGTTCCTGATCCTGGCTTCGTCTGACTACCCTTCTGGTTCCTGACCTCTGGCTTCGCAAGACTCTGCTTCGGTTTTACCATCCGTTTTGGACTTTTGCTTTACAGCTTGATTTTCAATAAAGCCTTCTTATTTTCACTTATCTCTTGTTGTACGTCTGGTTCATGGTTCCGTAACACTATGTGACATCAGGACGGTTGCTGGTGGGAGATTATACTCGCAGTCCAGGGGGGTTCAGATGTTTTGGAATGTGATGGAATTTTATGTGCTTGGGGGTGGGATTTTATATGCTTGGGTGTAACTATTATTTTGCAAAAAAAATAACAAATTATAATTTTTTTTACTTAATTTTTTCTCCCCATCACATAGCGGACAAACAGTCCCCTATGTGATGATTTTTAGGTGATAGTTTCTCTTTGAGATATGCTCTCCCGAGATCTGTCGGAAATCTCGGGGGAAAACCGAGAACCTACTCTGTAACTTTTCCCCCGTACACACGAGAGGTTTTCCCGTCAGGAAAACTCCGATGAGAGATTTGGTCGGGAATCCCGACCGTGTGTATGCTCCATCGCAGTTTTTCCCATAGGAAAACTGCCCACCGAAAAAAAAAAAAAAAAAAGAGCAGGTTCTTTTTTGTCCGGCTGTTTTTCGGCAGTTTTCCCGTCTGAAAAACTGCGAGGAGCATACACACGGCCAGGATTCCCGACCAAAAGCTCCCCTCACATTTTTCCAGTCAGGAAACCCGGCCGTGTGTACGAGGCTTAGCAGTATGTGCACTACCTAAATATTGTATTCTTGTCCATAATCTTCAAAAACTAATTTTGCAGCAGAGAAAATAAGTTAACAGTTCATCATGCTGCCCCCTTTTTTATCCAAAAGTTCAAACATTAATAACAATGAAATGAAGTGTTGCCCAAATAAAAAAAATAGATTCTAACCATTTTCATTCTAATGTAAATAGTTGGATGAAACCAAACACTTGACTAAAACGTATGGGAACTAAGGAGACCAGTTGTTGGAGTTTTGGTTGAGGAATGTTGCCCCATTCTTGCCTGATATAGAATTCAAACTGCTCAACAGTCCTGAGTCTTCTTTGTCATACTTTTCTTTAAGATGCGCCACATACAGTATTTTCTATTTGTGAAAGGTCTGGACACAGCACCTCTGATCGCCACTTCCCCCCAGGCCGGGAACAAGGCAGGGGCGGATGCCCTGGGCGGTACAATTTGCGGGCGGCAGGAGGGCACAGGTAAAGTACCGGCAGTGTGTTTCACAGTACACACTAGCCGGCTCCGCGTTCCCCCTTCTGCAGCTCCAGCGCTCCCCCTCCTGTGTATATCACGGAGCTGGCTGTGTCTGTGTTCGGTGGGCGCGTTGTAACAAAGTCCCGCCCTCCTAGATTGGCTCACGTAATAGTAGTGTTTCGCCTATCACACAAGCCGGTCTAGAGGGGGTCGATACTTGTTACAGCGCGCCTGCCTAAGTCCAAACACAGACCCAGCCAGCTCCGTGATACACAGCGAGAGATGGCCACTGTGTGTGTGTGTGTGTGTGTGTGTGTGTGTGTGTTACTAACCAGGCGACAGTGAGTGTGAATTAGTCGGCACAGTGAGACTAATGGTTGGGCAAGTCGAGGCTGCATTTGATGGGCACAGTGAGACTGTAATGGTGGTCACAGCGAGACTGCATAAATGGGCACAGTGAGACTGTAATGGTGGGCACAGGGAGACTGTAATGGTGGGCACAGTAAGGCTGCATTCATGGGCACAGTGAGGCTGCAATGGTGGGCACAGTGAGGCTGCAATGGCGGGCACTTACCGGAACAGACCGGCAGGAGGCGATCGCCTCCTCTCCCATCTGTGGTATGCAGCTGAATGGCAGGGGTTGCACAGGCAGGGATTGCATTGGCAACTATCATCTTCGATAAAGTATTCATATTGGATTAATGGGAAGGCCGGCCGTAGGCGGGCCTGAATTTGTAGGAGGAGTCGGGGGGTTCATAAACCCGCCCTCCTTTCTCCTTCCCCACGGCCGGACCTTCTCGTTTGTGACGTGACGCCGGCGTGACGTCATCAGCAGCCGACGCATCGGCTCCACGCGGCGGAGAGGCGGCTTGTACGGACCCGAGCCTTCACGGCTCCTCGGCTCTTCGGCGCTCTCGGCCCCATCGAACGCCAACGACAGGTGCTCAGGGCTGTTCCCTCTCCTCGCTCGGCCGCTACGTGTCAGGTATCGAGGGGAGGTACTTCTCGGGCAGTGCTGTGTCTGTCATCAGCAAGGGGGGGGGGGGGGGTTCTGTGGCTCCCCGACGGTAGGGCAGGTGAGGAGACTGTGGGTGGGAGGGAGGGGGGGGGGGGGGGTCCTGTGGCGCTCTGGCTGGGTCCTGTGGCTCTCTGGCTCTGGCTGCATGGAGATGAGGGGATCTTGGTGGGAGGGGGGGGGGGGGTTGTCTGTGGTGCTCTGACTGCCTGTTTAGTGAGGAGACCTGGGGGGGGGGGGGGGGGCGCTGCTGTTCTCAGGGTAACCAGGGGTTTTTTCTGCAGTATTTTCCTCATTTGACGGTGGAGACCTTTTTTCATCCTTAATTCATGCCTTTCATTCCCTGCGCAGGATGTTTTCTGTCAATGTACGCCATGTGGTTAAAAATTTCATACATGTGTCCCAGTTAGGGGTTATATCTTGATCCTCCGCATCCCTCCAAGCTGCAGCTGGTGAAAGTGTTTTGCTGGGACTGAGCCCTATAGGGTGTCACTCTGAGGTCCTGGTCTCCCGGGGGTGAACCACTCCAGGTGTACGAAGTACCTTTTCCAGGTAAGCCAGCCGAGCGCATGCGTTCGTACGTTGTTGATACGCCAATCGTGGCTCAGTTTACTTTTTGTTTGTTATCTCTCTCAGCAAATATTGTCTGGTTGGTACATGTCCATCGTTTTCCTTCATGGCTTTCGTTTGTTTTTCTCTTCTTTCTTTTTCTCTGCTCCAGGACTGTTTTCGTGCAGTCTCGTTTCACGTAAAGTTCAGGGGTCGTGTCAAAACCGTTGCAGTGAGTGTCAGGCATATCGTTCCTTTTGTGCAATTGTTCACACGCAGGGTGCGGGTTCCACGTCACTTAGCGGGCACGCAGGTGTCACCAGCAGAAGGGGGGGTGGGTTTCCGCAGGTTTGGGGGGGGGTGGAGTCGCACAGAGTAAGGGGGGGGGGGGTCGTGGTTCCACTGGGTTGTCACCTTCCACAAACGGTGGGCTGGTACGGTTTGAGATGTCTCGTTCGTAATTGACTTGGTCAGTGGCAAGTTCTCCTCAACCGGCTGGTATGGGTCACCTTCTCCGTTTTTCATGCTTACGTGGCACTTCGCGGCACACTCGTTGTGCCTGGTTCGTCCAGGGGGGACTGACGCACTTCAGTCCTTTTACGTCTATTGTTACAGGTACCAGACGCAAGGTTCCTGTTAGGTGTGGGATTTCCGGTAAAGGTAAGCCGGGTTCCGGGAACTTAACCTGATCTGTCCACGGTCATCAAGGGTTGCCTACCACTGAGGGTCGCCTAAATCGTTTAGGTTGCAACGGGTTGAGTTACTTCGTTTTTAATTGACTTGAGCAGTGGCAAGTCTACTCACCCGTTCGGGTCCTCTTTTTCGTCACCCATATAGTTACTCAGCAGCTCCTAAAGCGTGGGACCTGTCTCGTTTCAAGGTCCGAGGGGGGGGGGGCCTGAGTGTTTCGTTTTTAATTTGTCTGCGTCGGCAGATGGCTCGGCCCTCCCAGTGGAGGGGGAGGGGGGGGGGGGGTTTAGGTTTGTTCCGTTCCAGGTCAGGTGGGTTCAAGAGTGGGGAGGAGGGGGGGATTAGGCGGGGTTTTTCTCATTGGTCTATGTAAGGCTCTATCACGGTGTTTGTCTTTTCATCAATTTTTTAGGACATGTCGCAAGCAGCGGATATCGAGGAGTTCGTCTCGGGTTCCCCTGCTTCAGCTAGGGGGTCGGTGAGGGGGTCAGATCGGGGCTCCACGCCTACCTTGAGAGCCTGGACCGTGCCAAGGTTGATCGCAGAGTTACGGCGCAGGGGCATTTCCCACCCGGCTTCGGCTCGCAAAGCTGAGCTGTTCAGACTTTTGTTCCCCTCCCCGGCCAGCACAGACAGCGCGGAACAGGTCACTCTGCGGGCCATGGCCGCATCCTTGACGCAAATCCATTCCACCCTCAACTCCCTAGCGGGCTCGTTTCAGGACTTGAGGGCCAGGGTGGAAGTGCTGGAGGCCAGCCCAGTTCCTGCCCCAGTGGTCCCGGCTGTTCCGGAGGTCCTGGTAGTCCCTGAGGCTCCCTTGATTCCTGGGCCTCCGCTATCAGGTACTAGTCCCGGTGTCCCTTCTGTCACCCCAGCGCATTTCATCCCGGCAGGCATCAGGAAGGACATCCTTGATGGGAAGGACGTCAACCTGGCGTCCTTGTTGATAGCCACCCATGACATGGCTGACAACAAGTCCTACGCCTGTGGGGACGTTTCTGTGATCATCAAAGCCAGGGATCATAGACTGAACCGGAAGCTTTCCATCCCCGAGTTCGTGCTAGCGTTCAGCTTGTTTAGGGATGTGGTCTGCTCTGCGAACCCCCTCAGAAGAGAAGAGTTGGACCACTATCTCTACGCTGTTGTAGAGTTGGGTCACAAATTCGGAGGCTCGGCGTTCTATGACTACCACCGTTCATTTTCCGCCAAAGCAGCCGCTTTGTGGGCCCAGCACCAGGTGGTGGCAGTTTGGAGCCGTGTGGATACGGAACTGTTCTGTCGCCATTTTGCGGGGTTAAGGTCACCAGTTTGCGCTACCTGCCAGTCATCTTCCCACACGGCTTATTGGTGCCCCAACTCTGAAGCTTCGGCCCTTCCAGGCACTTCCAGAGCCTTCCCCGGGTCACTCCCAGCACCAGCGCAGGCACCCACTGTGGACAAGTTGGGCCGGCCTATTCAGTATTTGGGGAAATCCCCTATTTGCAACAACTTTAACCACGGGGTTTGCAACTACGGTCAGTGCCGGTTGCTACACATCTGTTCGGGATGTTTCAGGGCCCATCCGAAATCCACCTGTTCTCTGAGGTTGTCAAAGAATAGCTGACTAAGCCACATCAACGTTGGGTTGCTGCAGGACTGGCTGTCCTCCCACCCATCCACAGAGCTAGGCCCCTTTTTGGTGAAGGGTTTTACTCAGGGCTTTCACACCGGGTTCATTACCTTACCACTGCAGACCTTCGAATGCCCCAATCTCAGGTCATGTTGCGGGGACTTGAGGGCGGTGGACACCTTGCTACAGTCCGAACTGGACAAAGGTTTTGTAATTGGCCCTTTCGCTGTATCTCCTTTCCAGGCTTGGAGGGTCAACCCGTTGGGTCTGGTCAAGGGGAAATTCTCAAATAAACAAAGATTAATTTATGACTTGTCCGCCCCTCATTGCTCCGCTGTTCCCAGCCTCAATTCTTTAATTCCATCAGAGGAGTTTTCCCTTAAGTATGCGTCAATAGATCACGCCATCCAGAGAGTCATCGAGGTAGGGCCAGGCGCCTGGCTGTCCAAGGCAGACATAGCGGACGCCTTCAAACTCCTCCCGATCACGCCGTCACTTTGGCAGTGGCACGGGATCAAGTGGAGAGAGTTGTATTATTTTGCCACTAGACTCACCTTCGGGTCCAAAAGTAGTCCTTGGCTTTTTGATGTGTTTGCCCAAGCGCTCGAGTGGATTCTGGTACACAAGGAGCGATGTCAGGCGGTCATCCATTACCTGGATGACTTCCTCCTCATCGAGAGTCCCCAGCGCACCCCTTTGGATTTGCAGAAACTAGTGGCTGTTTTTTCTGCGCTAAACGTGCCCCTGGCTACCAAAAAACTTGAGGGCCCAGCGTGGACTCTCACCTTTTTGGGGGTCATCTTGGACACTAAAGCCATGCAAGCCAGACTCCCGGCTGACAAACTCGCCAGGATCAGGGATTGTATTCATACCTTCTCGATCTCTCAGGTTTGCACCAGGGTGGAGTTGTTGTCTCTTCTGGGCATGTTAAACTTCGCCATGCGCGTCATCCCACAGGGTAGATCGTTCATTTCCAGGTTGTTAGCCTTGCTGCCGTCAGCACCAGATTCAGACTCACGGGTCAAACTAGACGCAGCCGCGTTGGCTGACCTCCGCATGTGGGACGATTTCCTCCGACATTGGAATGGGGTCGCCATGTTTATTCCTGGGGAGTCTTGCTCCTCTCCCCAGGTAGGAACTGACGCGGCGGCCACGGTGGGTTACGCTGCTATTTTTGGCACTCATTGGTTGGCAGGTCCGTGGCCGGAGGAGGTTTTGGCCATTCCGGGGTTCACGGAATCATCTGCCTTGTTTGAGATCTACCCCATAGTAGCCGCAGCCTGGGTGTGGGGCGGTTCATGGGCAGGGCAGACAGTGGTGTTCTCCACGGACAACCAGGCGGCCGTAGAGATCATCACCAAGGGTAGGTCCCGGTCCTTGGTCATTATGTCCTTGGTACGCAGGTTGATTTGGTTGTCCCTGCGTCACAAGTTCCATTTCCTGTGCAGGTTCATCAGTGGGGCGGAGAATGGCGCGGCTGATGCCCTTTCTCGGCTCAATTTCCCTTCTTTTTTCCTACAGGTCCCGCAGGCCGATGCACAGGCCACACCATCCCCGCGGGCTTCCCTGCTGATGCTGGACTAGACACCCTCTTGCGCGAAGCGGCAGATTTAGTTGGGGCGTCTCTGGCAAGCAACACCAGGAAGGCTTACGCCACGGCCTGGAAGGCCTTCCTGGTCTTTCAGTCTTTGCACCCCTGTGGCAACGGCATCGATGTCAGGTTCTTGTTGGCATTTGTCACTCACTGCCACACTCGGCTGAGGTTGTGTCATGGCACCATCAGGACATACCTCGCCGGGGTGCAGCACCACCTGTCCCTGCAGGATCCCAATCGTACTTCTCCTTTTTCAGCCCACATCATCAAGGCTGCGTTAAGGGGTGTACAGAGGAGGTGCCCTCCAGTTATCACTTGTCGTCTCCCAGTCACAGGGCACATTTTCCGTGGCATGTCCGGGTTGCTGGATGGGCTACCGTTCGGGCGGTTCCTCAGTGGGGTACTCAAAGCGGCCATTTACTTAGCCTTTTTTGGGTTCCTCAGGCCAGGCGAATTTTGCCGTACCGGTCCTGGTTCCCGGGTCCTCACGATCGGTCAGTTGGCCAGACATCCACACTGTTATAATTTGCTTATGACAGCCTGCAAGACCCAGCAGGTGGGGGCTGGCACCAACGTGACGTACTTCGAGACTGGTGGGTCGTGGTGTCCTGTGATGGTGCTAGATCAGCTCAGGATGTTGATTGGCAACAAACCCATGGACAGTCCCTTGCTCCCTTTCCCGGTGGCTCCTCTCACGACGGCCCAGTTCACCAGCCATTGCCGCACGTTGTGGGCTAGGTTGGGGTTGAACCCAGCTAACTGGTCAGGTCATTCATTCAGGATTGGGGCAGCCTCGGCAGCATCCCGTCAAGGAATCCCGGCCCACATCATCAGGAAGTTGGGGAGGTGGAATTCGGGTTGCTATGCCAGATATATTCCAGATCCGCAGGTTGAGATGGCTCGGGCCTTTATGCACCTTACTGATTAGGTTGTCTTTCATTTGCATTAAACATTTTCATCACGTACCCCTGTGTCCTTTGCTTTTTTGGCCCCTTTTAGGCATACTGACCACGTGACCATTCGGCACACTCTCAGGTCTGGTTCAGGTTATCTTTCCATATTCGCATCCTCAGTCCATGTGGAGACTCCAAGTACAAATGGGAAGGCCGGCCGTAGGCGGGCCTGAATTTGTAGGAGGAGTCGGGGGGTTCATAAACCCGCCCTCCTTTCTCCTTCCCCACGGCCGGACCTTCTCGTTTGTCCCCACCCTCCCATTCCCCCTTTTTTATTTCATTTCATTCATGCATTTCATACTTGGGTATGCCCCCTTTTAGGCATACTGACCACGTGACCATTCGGCACACTCTCAGGTCTGGTTCAGGTTATCTTTCCATATCCGCATCCTCAGTCCATGTGGAGACTCCAAGTACAAATTATTACACAGCACCATCTAAAAAACTCTTCTCTATTACTACACAGGTAATCTATGCTGCCTTCAAATTCCACCTTTAACGGCACCATTGTTTTAATCATATTGTTCATATTGGATTAAGTATGATGCCCCGTACACACGACCGGTTTTCCTGTCGGAAAAAAAAACGATGGTTTTCCCTGACGGAATTCCTCTCAAGCCTGCCTTGCATACACACGGTCACACAAAAGTCCAGTGAACTTTTGACTGCCAAGAATGCGGGGACGTTAAAGACTACGAACAAAATGAAGTTCTATGCTTCCGAGCATGCATTGAATTGTTTCCGAGCATGCACGTTTTTTCCCGTCGGAAAAGCATACAAACAGTTTTCCCGCTAAGATTTTTTTCCGATGGGGGAAAAAAAAGAGATCCTGCTCTTTTCCCGTCGTGTGTACGGGCATTACACTTCGGCTCAGCACAAAGTGAATATCCACAACAGACTTCTGCAGAACACTAAACAGACTACAGGTGACCTGATTCTCCATCAAACTTTCATCTCTCATCCAGGCTTCCTTTCAATCTAAACCACTCTGTATCATGCACTCCCTACTTTTCCTTCTCACAGTTGCATCCTCTCTCCTTCACCCATCTTCTCCACCCCACAGCTTACATATATAACCCTCAATCCTGTCTTCACCATATTACTGCACGTATCAGCGTCTGATAATTCTGAACCCATACATCAATAAAACCTGCAGGGCACTGGGACATGTCCCCCTAAGTCAGTCACACTCCCATATCACCTCTCTCACCCTTTTGCTTCTCCTAACTTCTGGAGATATTTCCCCAAATCCTAGCCCGCCATCATTTTACCTTCGGCCAACATACCCAGCACCCTCCATCCTCTGATAGCAGCCACAATCGACACATGATCATTTCTATTGCTCTTCAGCCTAGAACCAGCCTCCCCTTCTCCTGTGCCCTTTGGAATGCCCACTCTGTTTGTCACAAACTCACGGCCGTTCAGGACCTATTTTTCTCCCTGAACCTACAGTACTTGCAATTACTGAGACCTGGATTCAAGAATTTGACCTTCCTTCTCCCGGTACTCTCTCCTATGGTGGCCTCCTGTGGACTCACTCTCCCAGGCATAGTGGACGGAAAGGAGGTGGTGTTGGAATAATCCTATCCCCTCAAAGCACTTTTCAGGTTCTTCATCCACCCCCCTCTTCTTGTCCTGCCCCAAATTGGCCACTTCTGTCTACAACAGTTCACTGTCATCCACCCTGGATACCTTCTCCCCCTCACTACACACAGAATCAGGCCCCGACCCCTACAACCCTGGAAGACAGACAATACCAGAAGCGTCAAAAAATGTAGCCGCGTTCTTGAGCGTCATAGCAAGATTTCAGCCAATATAAATCTCCAAAAATACCATTCCTGCCTCCACACTGCCAAACATAGCTACTTTATCACTCTCATTAACACCCTCTAACGCAGTCCCCGTCAACTCTTTTCTACCTTTACTACTCTACTTCGTCCTCCATTATCTCCACCCACTAACTTACTCACTGCCCAGGAGATTCATAATCACTTAAAAAATAAGATTGAGACAATTTGTCTTGCGATCTCCGCTCTACAGATATCTCCCTCACTTTACACTCCTTGTCCTCCTGCGCAATCAATACTTCCTTTTTTAACCCAGCTACAACAAAGGAAGTCACTTAACTTTTTTCTAATGCCCACCTAATCTCCTGCCCCTGGACCCCGTTCCTTCACAAATACTACGATCACCATCTGACTCTATCCCACACTCTAACTCATATCCTCAACCTCTCACTCGCTACTGGCATCTTCCCCAACCCTCTAAAACATGCGCTAGTCACTCCTATACCAAAAAAGGCCTGACTAGACCCCACCGACTAGACCCCACCAATCTTAACAACCTAAGACCCATCTCTTTACTCCCTGTTGCCTCCAAACTCCTTGAACGCTAAGTCTACAACCGACTGAGCGACCACCTCATTGAGAATAACCTTCTTGATCCCCTTCAGTCTGAATTTCGCCCACAACACTCTACAGAAACTGTCCTCCTAAAACTCACAAACGACTTACTAACAGCTAAAACCAATGGTCATTATTCTGTACACCTTACTCTTGGACCTTTCCGCTGCCTTTTATACAGTTGACCACCCCCTCCTCCTCAAAAAACTCAATTAGCTTGGTCTCCATGGCTGCACTCTCCGTTGGTTCGAATCTTACCTATCTCAGTGTCACTTAAAACTCCACTTCCTCCTTTCCAACTCCTCTTACCGTTGGGGTCCCCTGCTATTCTCGATCTACACATCCTCCCTGGGTCAGCTGATAGCCTCCCATGGCTTCCAGTACCATTTATTTGCTGATCTCTCTACCCCTCAGCTCACCCCATCAATCCCCTCACGCATCACTGATTTACTAACAGACATATCAGCCACTTCCTCAAACTGAATCTATCGAAAACTGAGCTCTTAATATTCCCTCCCCCACGTGCCCCTTCCCCTGACTTCTCTATCAAGATCAATGGCACATCTATCAGTCCGTCCCCACATGCCAGGGTGCTAGGGGTAACCTTAGACTCTGAACTGTTCTTTCAGGCCCACATCCAATCCCTGTCCAAATCATGCTGCCTTATCCTCTGCAACATTTCCAGAATATGCCCCCTTTTAACTCATGACACCACCAAGCTTCTAATTCACTCCCTGGTTATCTCTTGCCTAGACTACTGCAACTCCCTCCTCATTGGATTACCTTTACATAGACTATCCCCCCTTCAGTCATGAATGTCGCTGCAAGACTCATCCACCTTACCAACCATTCAGTGTCCTCCACCCCTCTTTGCCAATCCCTCCACTGGCATCCACTCACCCAACGAATACAATTCAAAGTACTAACAATTTACAAAGCCATTCACAACTCAGCCCCCAGGCCACATCACTAACCTAGTCCCAAAATACCAACCAAGCCGCTCTTTACGGTCCTTCAAGGACCTCCTGCTCTCTAGCTCCCTTGTCGCCTCATCCCATGCTTGCCTCAGGATTTCTCAGAGCTTTTCCCACCCTGTTTAATGCCCTACCCCAATCTGTCCGACTGTCCCCTAATCTATCCATCTTTAGACGATCCCTGAAAACTCTTCTCTTTAAAGAAGCCTATCCTGCTTATAACTAACACTGTTTTACTTCCACCATCAGCTCACCCCCCACAGCTATTACCTTTTGTATCAATTGACCCTCCCATTGTAAGCTCTATTGTGAAGGTCCCTCTGATTCATCTTGTACCAAAATTGTAATGTAACTGTAATGTCTGCCTTTATTTTGTTAAGTGTTGTGCAAACAGTTGGCGCTATATAAAACCTGTATAATAATGAGGGGAAGATGGCCCCCTCCTATCTCCATACCATTGCAGGGCAGAAGCGATGTCAAAACGTCACTTCCACCCATAGCTCTTAAAGCAGAGTTCCACCCAAAAATGGAGCTTCCGCTTTTCAGAACCCTCCAACCCTCCAGTGTCATATTTGACACCTTTCAGGGGAGGGGGGTGCAGATACCTGTATAAAACAGGTAATTGCACTACTTCCTGGTATTGACTCCCGTGGAAGTCACGCCCCTTCACGTCAACCCCCCCCCGCTGTCTTCTGGGAAACACACTGTTCCCAGGAGAGAGCGGGGACCAGTGACGGCGGGTCGCGCTACTCGCGCATGCGCAGTAGGGAACAGGCAGTGAAGCTGCAAGGCTTTACTTCCCGATTCCCTCACCGAGGATGGCGGCGGCGGCATCCGAGAGACGAGCGATTGCTCGTCCTTGTCTGCCAGCATCGCGGGCGCGCTGCACAGGTAAGTGTCCATTTTTTAAAAGTCAGCAGCTGCAGTATTTGTAGCTGCTGTTTTTTTATAAAAGAATTCAGGTGGACCTCTGCTTTAAATAGAAATTTTTTTAACTACTTTTTTTTCCGCCCACATATGAAAACGGTGTTAAAACCACACATGTGAGGTATCAACGCGATCGTTAGAGCAAGAGCAATAAGCCCTAGATCTCCTTTGTGACTCAAAACATGCAACCTGTAGAATTTTTTAAACCTTGCCTATGGAGTTTTTGAAGGGTAACGCCGTACACACGATCATTTTTCGGCATGAAAAAAAACTTCATCATTAAAACGACGTTGCCCACACACCATAAAAAAAATGCTCTAGAAAAGCGCGGTGACGTACAACAACACTATAAAGAGGAAGTTCCATGCAGATGACGTCACCCTTGGGGCTGCTTTAGCTGATTTCATGTTAGTAAAAGACGATTCGCACTTTTCTGTCTGTTACAGCGGGATGAATGTGCTTACTCCATTACTAATGGTAGTTTTACCAGAACGAACGCTCCCGTCTCATAACTTGCTTCTGAGCATGCGCGGGTTTTTAACATCGTTTTAGCCCACACACGATAATTTTTTACAACCCGAAAATCGACATTGTTTAAAACGTCGTTAAAAAATGCAGCATGTTCGAAAAAAAAAAAAATGATAGTTTTTCAGAACCCGAAAAATGATGTGAAGCCCACACACGATCATTTTAAATGACATTTTTTAAAAACAACGTTTTTTTCATGCTGAAAAATGATCGTGTGTACGCGGCATTAAAAGTCTTTCGCCATTCCACGAGCGGGCGCAATTTTTAAGCGAGACATGTTGGGTTACTCGGCGTAACATTATCTTTCACAATATAAAAAAAATTGGGCTAACTTTACTATTGTCTTATTTTTTCATTAAAAAAAATTAGGATTTTTGTACCATGTAATGACACCAGTTTGTTTACAAGTGATCACTCCATCATTTGACGGAAAGCGATCACATGGTAAACGGCCGCTATCAGCATGGCTGGGTATGGCTGAGTACGGCTGGGTAATGCAGAGTATGGCAGGGTATTCAAGAGAATTGCAGAGCATGGCCCGGTATTGCAGCGTATGGCTGGGTATTGCAGCGTATGGCTGGGTATTGCAGCGTATGGCTGGGTATTGCAGGGGATGGCAGGGATGGCTGAGCATGGAGGGATGGATGGCTGGATCTGTGACTGCAATGTCTCAGAGCAGCGCTGCTGCCACCGATCCCTCCCTCTCTCCTCTCACATTGTACAGATCAGTACAGAGAGGGGAGAGAGGAACCAGTGTCATGACGTGACGCCGGTTTGTTTACAAGTGATCGATCCGGAGCGATCACGTGGTAAACAGCCGCTATCAACGTTTTGGTAATGTAGCGCTATGTGTGAGCCTAAAGGCAAGGGCTGTATACACCTAATGGGGTGTGACCATATATTGTGACACAAAGAATGTAATGGCAAAAATTGCACCACAACAAAAATGTGAACAATATAAACAAAAATGTAATGTCCTTAAAAAATAAAACGATGAAGATGTCATGAGATGGTAAGGAACTTCCCAACAGAAATCTTCAAATATGAGGTGGAATACATATGCGCTTACCGCAACCGTTGGACCCAACCGTATGACTAAGCACTAGTTTCAGTGCGAAACGCGTCAGGATCAGGTTTTATTTTATTTTGCTGTGACTTGTAGTCCTGTCCTTCTTTTAATAAAAGGCTACAATTTGTTCAGAGTGCGGCTGTCCTGAGACAATCTTTGTTCCTGCTTTGCTAAGTGCATTTCCTGCACCTGAGTTGTCTGCAACGGAGGATATTCATTGGGGTTCCCACCTGGAGCGGCTATTCCCTTTCCCCAGAAGGAAATGGAGTCTGCCTCCTAGGCAGTCAGATGTCGTCAACCCAGGAAAAGGCAGGAAGACCAGATGTTCATCGGCCACCGACCACTCCAATACTGAAGATCCTAGTAAACTGTGGGTATGGCAATCATAAAAGATCCTCCAAGATTCCAAACACAATCTGGTTCAGGTAAGTGAGAACCCTGGCATGGGTACTGGAAACGAACTGGAGAGGGCTCAAAAAAAAACCTTATCTTCCACAAATTCATGTGAAGAGAAGAAAAAAATGGGGGCTCCAATGGTGTAGGTCATAAAGAGGTTTTAATGAAAAAAACACCAGGGTTTGACAAATTTGCTTGGAATCTAGGAGCCAGCTAAAAAAGTTAGGAGCCAGAAAAAGGGGCCCGTCCTGCCAAGCTCGTGTGCAGAAGTGAACACATACGTGAGTAGTGCCCGCATATGTAAACGGTATTCAAACCACACATGTGAGGTAACACCGCGATAGAGTGAGAGCAATACATTCTAGCTCTAGACCTCCTCTGCAACTCAAAACATGCAACTTGTAGAATTTTTTTAAACGTCGCCTATGGAGATTTTAAAGGGTAAAAGTTTGTCGGAATTCCATGAGCGGACGCAATTTTGAAGCGTGACATGTTGGGTATCAATTTACTCTGCGTAACTATATCTTTCACAATATAAAAAAAGTTGGGATAACTTTACTGTTGTCTTATTTTTTAATTAAAAAAAAAGTGTATTTTTTCCCCAAAAAAGTGCGCTTGTAAGACTGCTGCGCAAATATGCTGTGACAAAGTATTTCAACGATCGCCAATTTATTCTCTAGGGCAGGGGTAGTGAATTAAAATTCAAGGAGGTCCGGTCACTACATTTTTTTTACAGCCGAGGTCCGAATCACAAGTCTGTGCCATCAACGATTGTACGCGCCTTTCTTTCCTTTTTTGGCACAAGCCTCACACTCTCTGGTGCTTTTCTTACGGTTTCCTCCACACGCTCTGGTAATACTCTGTGAATGTAAATGTCCCCAATAGTGTTTCCCCTTACATCAAATACCCCTACCAGAGTAATTCATTACATTGGGTGTCCCCATCATAACACCCCCATAAATCAGTTGCCACCGTCAGGATACCCCCTTATATCAGGTATTTCCATCAGGTTTCTTCATCACACAGCTCCCCAACATCTGGTGTCTCCAATCAGTGTGCCCCCTTACATCATTTGTCCCCTTTAGAGTGTTCCCTCACAGTCGGTGCCATCATCGGAGTGCCGCTTTACATCAGGAGTGCCCCTTTACATCAGGGTCCCCATCAGAGTGTCCCTGTTACATCAGGTGTCCCCATCACAGTGCCCCTTTACATCAGGTGTCCCCATCACAGCGCTCCTTTACATCCGGTGTCCCCATCACAGCGCTCCTTTACATCAGGCATTCCTGTCAGAGTGCCTCCTTACATCAGATGTCCCCATCAGAGTCCCCTTAACATAAAATGTGCCCATCAGCGTGCCCCTTAACATAAAATAAGGATCATGCTGATGGGCACAGTTTATGTTAAGGGACACTCTGATGGGCAAATTTTATGTTAAGGATAACCCTGATGTGCACATTTTACATTAAGGGGCACTCTGATCGGCACAACAAAACGTGCCCCTTAACATAAAATATGCCAGAGTGGCCCTTACCATAAAATTTGCCCATCAGAGTGGCCCTTAATATAATATATGTCCAACAGCGTGTCCCTTAACCTAAAATTTACATGGGCACATTTTATATTAAGGGACACTCTGATGGGCACAACAAAACGTGCCCCTTAACGATTTATAGACGATATATTAATCGTTTGGAAAGGGAACGAGAATGAACTAAAAGAATTTATTGACCATATCAACACCAATCAGTACAGAATAAAATTTACAGTAAATATACAGAAAACCTGCACACAGTTCCTGGATTTGGAGATATTTAAAAAGGAGAACAAATTACACACTAAAACGTTCTTTAAGGACACTGACAGAAACGGGTATATCCCGTATAGCAGCTGTCACCACCCGCAGTGGAAGCAGGCAATCCCTAAGGGACAATTTATTCGCATTAGGCGAAACTGCACCTCAATTGAGGATTATGTCACACAAACAGACATACTGATTGGCAGATTTATGGACAAGGGATATGAAAAAAACAAACTTGAGAAAACCAGAGACACAGTCGGATTAATGAATAGGTGTAATATATTGAAGAATAAGGGACAGAGGGACGAAAGGAAGAATGGCCTGTCCTTCATAACAGGGTTCAATACAGAATATAGAAAGTTTGAAGAAATCATATGAAAATTTTGGCCAATAATCCTGGAGGATCCGCACTTGAGAGATATCGTACCCAGTAAACCAGAAGGGCTGTACAGAAGGGCAAAAAGAATCAGGGACACTATCGTAAGAAATGTCCCTGATCCCCCGAAAAAGATATCAACATTCCTGGACCAAAAAAATGTTTTCAGATGCGGAAGGTGCAAACCTTGCCGCACAGTCAAGGGCCCTAGGAAAACCATGGAATTTAAATCAAACACAACTAATGAAGAATATAAAATAAACAAACTAATAACTTGCAGCAGCACTCATGTAACGTATGTACTAGAGTGCGATTGCGGTTTACAGTACGTGGGCAGGATCACACGAAAGTTATCGATAAGACTAGGAGAGCATCAAAAAGGGGTTCAAATACCACAGCGTTTCAATGCACTTTAGGGAAAAGCATAATCGAGACCCGACAAAATTAAAGATTTATGCAATAGACAAAATAGGAAGAAATTGGAGAAACAGCAACTTAAAAAGAGAAATCTCAAAAAATGAAACCTACTGGATTTTTAAACTAGATACCTTTAAGCCAAAAGGAATGAATATAGAGCTGGACATCAATTGTTTCTTGGAAAATTATTAGAGGGGTTTCTTATATACAACCTACATACATATAGGTTTGGGGAATTTTCATTTATTTTTTATTTCTATTCTATTTTATTTTTATTTTTTCTATTTTCATTTTTATTTTTATTTCCATCCTTATTTTATTTTATTTTTATTCATTATTTTAATTCAACAGACATATATGTACAGACAAACAAAATAGCGATGCACAATAGCTAGTACACCAATAGAAAGTCTTTTACCCATAGTATTATATTTAAAAAAAAAATTATATTTGCATTTACATTTCATATAAAGTATTTTAAATAGAATGTTTAAAACTAATGAAGGCTTATATATGAATGTATGTAATGTTTGTCCATAGTCACTTGCTTTACCACATCAAAAATGGCGTTAGCAGTACTTCCGATACTGGCTGAGCTATAGCTATCGTTTTACCATTACCAAAATGGCGCCAGCGGTACCTCCGGGACTGGCGGAACCATTTCCGGCCGCGACTAATCAAACAATGGAACGCAGTAGAACTTGGGGTATAAATAGCAAACTAAGGGGTACAACCATAGCTTCCTGAAGACGAATTTGAACATTCGAAACGCGTCGAGGCCTAGGGGTACCACACGTTTGCAATACGGCACACGACTTTGACCTCCGCAACGGTACCGAAATAGGAGGTGGTGGTGACACTTACATTTAAGGTGGAAAAGTCACGAATATTTTGCAGCAAGGCACACATTTCTGCACATACTGGAAACACACTTTAAGGACTTTGCATTTTAATGCACGATTACACTGGACCATTTCTTATATAGATTGGTTATAGTTTTTTGTACCCATTTATTTATTTATATTTATACACATTGATTGTCAGCGCATTGGCGCCTCTGAGTTTGCAGGAAAAGGGTATATATATATATTTTTTTTTTTTTTATCTATCTTTTACATACATGTGATCACATCACAATATATGCTTTAGGGACCACGTTGGTACACTATATGAGTTTGTTTATGATTGCTACGTGTAGTTTAGCCATATATATTTATTTATATATGTATTTATTTATTAATTTTTTGATGTCAGCACAGTAGTACAATTGTACGAACATCTATATAAAATTCTTTAACGTAAAATCTGCCCATCAGAGTGCCCCTTAATACAAAATGTGCCTATCAGTGTTGCTTTTCACATAAAATGTGCACATCAGCGTGCCCCTTAACATAAAATAAGGGTCATGGGGACCTTTTATGTTAAGGGGCACTTTGATGGGCACATTTTATTTCAAGGGGCACGCTGATGAGAATATTTTTAATGTGCACACTGATGAGCACATTTTATGTTAAGGGGCACTCTGATGTGCACAACATAATGTGTCCATCAGTGTGCCCCTTAACAAAATATACCCATCAGCATGCCCCTTAAAATGAAATTTGTGCATCAGAGTGTCCCTTAACAAAAAAGGTGCCCATCAGCCTGACTTTTAACAAAATATACCCAGCAGTGTGCACAAAAAATAACAATATAATAATTAGTGATCAGTACATGTGGCCCACATACCTTGCATGCAGGAGGGCACAACTGAAATAACCAATGGGCGGAAGCTGCAAGATTGCCAGGACTCGGGGAACGGGGCGGGGCTTGCATGTGACACCACGCCCCTACTTTCAAGGAGAGCCAAGAGCCACGAGCAGCAGGGGGCGGGGCACACACACACACACACATGACGTCACGCCCCTACTCATGGCCCGTGTCAACTCCGAGACCTGCGGTGAGGAGCAGGGGGCGGGCGCACGCAAGCAGCGTCACTGGTTGCTGGGGAAACCAGCGGTCCCAGTAAACCAGCGCTGACATTTACAATTACACTGGTGGTCTGGCGGTCCGGGGAAAAGCGTCACTCAGGCCGGACTCGGACCGCGGGCCGCCATTTAGTGACGGCTGCTCTAGGGTGTTAGAATAAAAAAATATACATAAATGTTTGGGGGTTCCAATTAGAGGGAAGGAGATGGCAGTGAAAACAGTAAAAAAAAAAAAACACACATTAGAACTGCTGTTTTACTTGTAATGCCAACAGCCACCACCAGATGGCGCCAGGTCACAGAAGGCAGCTTGGGCCTTCACAAGGCTGCAAAGCTGCGGCTTAAAATTACCGGCCGTCGCGGGCCCACCGCAATCGCGCGGAGGTGGGGGCGCAGGGAGACACAGGATCCTGTGCCTCCGTGCGCCCCCACCTCCCCCGCCGCACGATCGCAGCGGGCCCGCGATGGCCGGTAATTGAGGCCGCGGCTTTGCAGCCTTTTGAAGGCCCAAGCTGTATATACATAATAAAATATAAAAAAAAAAGGTGATCACAATTCATGAGTATTAAAAGCAATATGGGGAGCAAAATGCATTTATCCGACGCGTTTCGATCCAATAGGACGTCTACAGGGGCGTTATCCTGCTCCCCATATTGCCATATATTTTTACATGAACATAAAAGGCCATACTCAATGGCCAGCTAATCAAACAGGATGTAGTATGTGGAACCGTGTGGTTGAACAGAATTCAGTCACGTGATATGACCATGGTCCAATTTCCTGTTAACGGACCAATCACTACAACAAGCAAAAGTCCTTCCTGGTTCAAAGTGAATCGAACCAGGAAGTAACAACAGCAGCACATGGCAAACAACCTGCCAAAATGAGGTCATTCTCTCATGTGACTGTCTCTCATGAGATTGTCCCTGCCCAATCACCATTAGTTCAGGTAGACATGTCAGCAACAAACTGTGTCAAATGTCAAATCTGAGAGAGAAAGACAAGGAGGGCTCCCGATTGAATCCCAATCTGATACACACTCCAGTACCTCGCATTGTATACTATATTGCCACACACATGGCCAATAGTGCACGAATGCCACAGTCACGGGACACAAATTAAATCACTGACGTGACGATCATGTGACCCAAAGGAACCAGGAAGAACATCTGACCGGATGAAATCGGACATGTGCCCAAAGCCTAGCATTGCGCACCGCATCATCACGGCGATCAAACAACAGCCAATGGTGTGCGGGCTTCGCATGACATGGATGACTTTGTCAGCGTAGCAATCATGTGACGAAAAAGACATGTCAGAACGACATGGAAGAAAACAGCGCAGACGCAGTCATCTCTACAACTATCACGTGATAGGAATGATGCCCAAAGCTATCTAAATAGAGAAAATGGGCATCATCTCACTTCCTGCTATGCACTCAAATGGCCATTCTCACCCACTGTCTCAAAATAGAACAGCAAGTAAAACGAAAGCCACAGAGGCCAAAGCAGATTCAATACATACCACAAACATTATAATAAAAACTGAGAAACTAGTCAGACATCTCAAATACAATGACCTACATCGAAGTCCTATGTATAGTAAACCTGAAAGGCTGCACAGTGCCATCCAGAGGTGTGTGAATACAATACACTTGAATGAACCAACAATAATGAAAAAAGGGACATTTACATATATGAATTTGGCCAGAACACATCCTACATTTCCCTATCTATACATAAATCTATACATATCTATACATAAAAATTGGAGCAGGGTTGAAGCAATGATAAATAAAACAATGAAACAAACCTCAAAAGTAAATGGATAACTATTTAGACTGGCGTGTAGGTACGTAACTCAAAAATCCAATAGGTTTCTAAACGGGAGACACCCCGCACCCGAGATTCCCCTCTCCGATGTGGGACGAACTGGTCTATCGCCAAAAAGTGTGTCTCTGTAGGGTCGCGATTGTGACATTGCAAATAATGAGGGACACTGCGATTGATTTGACCTTTTTTGATCTTAGCAATATGTCCGTTAACACGAGTGGAGAAAGTCCTAATGGTACATCCAACATATTGTTGTTTGCAAGGACATGTCAGGAGATATACAATATATTGACTAGCGCATGTTGTAAAGAGCTTCATTTGGTAAGTGCGTAAAGTGACAGATGATTGAAAAGTATCACTTTTGCGTTTGCCGCTGATGTTTATTAAACATACTTTGCACTTACGGCAAGGGAAGTAACCCTTGCAAACCTGAAAAAGTTAAACCTTCTTGGGTGGATCCATCACATTGGGGGCTATTTGACCCTGAATTGATTGTGCCCCTCTAAAGATCACACCTGCCCTCTCAGGAAGCACAGGTCCCAGAAGCCTATCGTTTTGGAGTACCCTCCAGTGTTTCTTGAGGATCTCCTTCACCTGTCTGGATTGTACAGAATAGGTAGTGAAAAAAAGACCACCTAAACTTGATGTCCATTTTCTCTTTAGGCTGAACCTGTAGTAGTGAATCTCGATCAATCCGTAAGATTCGATCGATTTCACAATCAAGGTCGGCAGGCAAATACCCTTTCTCGAGGAATCTCCCCTTCAAGATACTAGACTGCACAATGTAGTTCTCCACCCTGGTGCAGTTTCTCCGTAAACGGAGAAACTGGCTACATGGCACAGATTTACAACAGGACTTTTGCTTTTTGTAGTGATTGGTCTGTTAACAGGAAATTGGAACATGGTCATATCACGTGACTGAATTCTGTCCAACCACACGGTTCCACCTACCACATCCTGTTTGATTGGCTGGCCATTGAGTATGGCCTTTTATGTTTTAGTATAAATATATGGCAATATGGGGGAGCAGGTTAATGCCCCTGTAGACTTCCTAGTGGATCGAAATGCGTCACTCCATGCATTTTTCTCCCCATATTGCTTTTAATATTCATGAATTGTGATCACCTTTTTTTATATTTTATTATGTATATTGTTTTTTTCCATTAAAACCTCTTTATGACCTACACAATTATTCTCTTTACATGAATTTGGGGAAGATAAAGTTTTTTTGAGCCCTCTCCAGTTGGTTTCCAGTACCCATGCCAGGGTTCTCACTTACCTGAACCAGATCGTGTTTGGATGCTTGGAGGATCTTTTATGATTGCCATACCCACGGTTTACTAGGATCCTTAGTATTGGAGTGGTCGGTGGCCGATGAACATCTGGTCTTCCTGCCTTTTCCTGGGTTGACGACATCTGACTGCCTAGGAGGCAGACTCCATTTCCTTCTGGACATTCGGTGACATCTCTGTGGGACATTCCAAGCTCGATCGATCCACTGTTGTACGACATTTGGGTCCAACGGTTGCAGTAAGCGCATATGTATTCCACCTCATATTTGAAGATTTCTGCTGGGAAGTTCCTCACCATCTCATGACATATACATCGTTTAATTTCTTTTGGACACTACATTACATTTTTGTTTATACTGTTCACTTTATTGATTTGAATCTCACATTTTGTTGTGGTGCAATTTTTGCCATTACATCCTTTGTGTCACAATATATGGTCACACCCCATTCGGTGTATACAGCCATTGCCTTTTGGCTCACACATAGCGCTCTATTACCATACACATTTGTCTGAGTTTTGTCACATTCCTTTGTAGCTGCTTCACTCCCGTTCAGGGTTCATTCTTTGTTAAACGTATTTTTGTTTTTGGGTAGCGCACATATTTTTTCCCTTTACATTGAGCCGCTATCAGCAGCCATTTACTGTGATCTGTGATGCGCCGGGTCCATGGGCACTCCCGTGTGCGCACCCCAGGGGGCACACAGGAGTGCGATTCTGGGAGGACCTCAATGTACGCCCTCCCAGAATTATCGACCTGCCTTGTAGCCGTCATTCGGCTATGGGCGGATCGGCAAGTGATTAAACTTTACATATTAACTAAATTATACACCACACTTTTGTTAAGGTTATTATCCGATTAATCAAAAAAATAATCAGTCAACTAATTGATTATGAAAATAATCGTTAGCTGTAGCCCTACATCCAGTATTTAGTTTCAACATTGCCCCTTGTGCACAGAGATTTTTCCAGATTCTATGAATCTTTTGATATTATGTACTGTAGATGATGATATATTTAAAGTCTTTGTAATTTTACATTGAGGAACAGTCCGAATTGTTCAACAGAATTTAGCAGCAGCTTTTTACAGCTCTTTACGTCTGAGATAATCCAACTCCCTAAAATGCTCCATTTATATGTTACTGACCTGTTACCAATTAACTTAATCAGTTGTAAAATGTTCTTCCAGCTCTTCCTTGTCGGGCCCTCCTCACACCACTGCAACTTCAAAGTCGTGCGATTTTACCACAATTTCGTGTCTTCATCATGTCTTCAGCTTGAAACTCTGCCAAAATAGACAATTATACCACACTTCCAAGCAATGTTTCATATTCCTATTTCTGGCCTCAAATATCTGAGTGCTAAGTATACCTTTTGGTTAATTCTCACAGGTGAGCAAAGATTCGGGACATCTGAGGACACCAGAAACCCCACACATCCTAAAGAAGGGGACCAGAGAGAACCCCAACCTTAAGATGTGGAGGGAGGAGAGGTGGAAGAAGTGTTTAAAATTGTCACCACAACAGGTCAGTGTCTGACACCACAGATTCAGGTAAGAGATGTAGGCCTGCATATTTATAATACATGTTTTTTTTGTTTTTTTTTTTATGGTGATGTGCATGTTGTGGGAGAAGAAACTCCTCGTTTCACAAGTGCTAGTGAACAAATACTAATCCAGGAAATCATGGTGTGTATTTGGGAACTAGACGACATGAGGAATAATCTCAATGTTCTAAAACAAAAATTTAAGGACATGATTGATGTAATGGTGCGAATCTAAATAACCACAAAATTCCCCCCCCCCCCTTTTGTTTTGCCCTATTTCCACAGATTTTTCTACATTTAAAAAACAAATTTTGAAGATGCACACAGTGTGTCAACATGTGCTATCTCCCATCAGGGGATATCAATGTACGCGTTTTGTGGGTGCAACCCCTTCCTCGCAACTCAAGTAGGTGAGGGGAAAGGGGTTGCACCCCCAAAACACGTCCATTTATCCCCCATGATGGGAGATAGCACATGTTGACTTTAGGCATGGGATCAGGAGGAAAATCCCCATTTTGCATCTCAATTTTTGTGCATCTTCAAAATTTGGCTTTTTCAGGGGTGACATCACCCCATCTGATGAAGGCAAGATTAAGACAGTTTGGACACACTATAATGTCTGATATTGCCCTCAGTTTTTCAATGTTAAACTTTGTTTGTAGTAATTTGGTGTATACTGTGACAATGGGGGTTATTTAATACTTGAAAATACACTTGGCACTACAAGTGCACTAGGAGAACCTAGGAGACAGCTAAAAGAAACACAAGCAATAAATAAAATTCAAGATAATTTCAGATCAAATTTTTTTTTTATATTAACCACTTGACACCCGCACGCCGTCATATGACGTCCAAAACGGGGACCTGTTATCCCGGGTGGACGTCATATGACGTCCTGGGCTTTGCGGGGGGATATCTCAATGATGCCTGCACCCGGAGGCATCATTGAGATATCATTTTTTAGCGGCGGCGATCCTGCGAACCGTAAGAACGATCATAGTGGCGGTTCCGCCGCTAGATCGTTCTTACAGGCGGCGGAAGGGGACATCCCCCCCCTCCCGCCGCCATCCGGTGCTTCTCCGGGCTCTCCCGTCCCACCGGGGGCCCGGAGAGATGATCGCCGTCCGCCGGATGTTTGCCATAGAGAAGACTGGTGACCAGTCGGAGGCCCGGGCGCGATGTGATGACGTCACGCCCTGGTCCCCGTAAGTAAACAAACCGCAATTGCGGCTAGTTTGAATGAGATCTGTGAATTTTTTTTCACGATCTCATTCTTTCCAGACTGGAGGAGAGATGTGGGGTCTTATTGACCCCGCATCTCTCCTTAAAGAGGACCTGTCACACACATTCCTATTACAAGGGATGTTTACATTCCTTGTTATAGGAATAAAAGCGATTGAAAAAAAAAAAAAAAAAAAAAAGTGTAAAAAAATAAAGAAATAAGTAAAATAAATAATAATAAAAAAAATTAAAATGCCCCTGTCCCCGGTAGCTCGCGCTCAGAAGCGTACGCACATGTCAGTCCCGCCCACGTATGTAAACGTCGTTCAAACCACACATGTGAGGTGTCGCCGCGTGCGTTAGAGCGTGTGCAACAATTCTAGCACTAGACCTCCTCTGTAACTCTAAACTGGCAACCTGTAAAAATTTTAAAGTGTCGCCTATGGAGATTTTTAAGTAACGAAGTTTGGCGCCATTCCATGAGTGTACGCAATTTTAAAGCGTGACATGTTGTGTATCTAGTTACTCGGCGTAACATCATCTTTCATATTTTACCAAAAAATTGGGCTAACGTTACTGTTTTGTTATTTTTTAATTTATGAAACCATTTTTTTTACAAAAAAAAAGCCGTTTGAAAAATTATTGCGCAAATACGGTGCAAGATAAAAAGTTGCAATGACCGCCATTTTATTCCCTAGGGTGTCTGCTTAAAATACATATATAATGTTTGGGGGTTCTGAGTAAATTTCTAGCAAAAGAATGAGGATTTGTACATGTAGGAAAGAAGTGCCAGAATAGGCCCGGGAAGGAGGTGGGTTTTAAAGCCCGGTATTGAAGTGGTTAAATTCAAGATTCACAAATTGTCTGGCATAGCAATGGCCCCCCTACCCGAAAAATATTCTACATATTTTTGTCGCACATCATGGGCGCTTTGGGGGGGCAAGCCAGGACGGCCGTCAAAGGGCCATCATAGGATTTTCTTGAAGTCCGGCCTCAGGCCCAACTGTGGCCACATAATTCGGAGCATTTCTTCTTAAAAAGTTATGTAGTATACAACGTGCTAAAATTATGTGATTAACTTTGTACTCTGCCATATTGATAGCTGTAAGGAACAGGCGGAACCGGCTGGCCATTATCCCGAAGGCATTCTTGGCCACTCTTCTGGCTCTGGCCAGCCGGTGCTTAAAAACCCTATTCTCTGGGGTGAGGGTCCTCTGGGGGGAATGGCCCCATCAGGTGATCACCCAGAACAAAGGCTTCATCTGCGACAAACACAAATGGGAGTCCTTCAATTTTGTCTTCATCAGGTGGCAATGCCAGGCCACCCCTCTGGAGATGCCGTGAACTTCACCGTCCGACGTCTGGCCATTCTTCCCCACGGCTACATACAAGAACTCATATTGTGCCGCCACCACCACCATCAACACAATACTATTGAACCCCTTATAGTTGTAATAGTATGACCCTGAATGGGGTGGTGGCACGATGTGGACGTGCTTACCATCTATTGCACCTCCACAGTTAGGAAAGTCCCACCGCTGGGCAAAATGGGATGCCACAGTCTGCCATTACTGTGGCGTTAAAGTAAACCGTGAAGTCAAACCAGAAAAAATAATATTAGTACGTTTGCACATAACATTGCAAGCAGATTATACAAAAACATTCTTGGCCAACATCAGTATAACATTTATTTGAAGGAGTATTTAAAGCACTAAATATAATAGGGGGGGGGGGTTCTAGCTGAGTTTGGGATCCAAAAAAAAAGCCTCTGCCACTCTGCTTGAAATTAATGAGAACAAAAACATTTGTACACATTTTTAGGGGGTATTTAGAGTAAAGCACTACATTGGAGCTGACAAAATACAGTGATACCTCGGTTCACGAACTTAATTCGTGAACTGACTCTGGTCGCGAACCGAATTGGTCGCGAACCGAGGCACATTTTCCCATAGGGTTCAATGTAAATCCAGTTAATCCGTGCTGACCTTTTTTTGGGGGTTTTTGAAGCACAAAAATATGAAACAAATTACAATACACATTAGTACAGTATAGTAATGTATAAAGAGAGGACACTAACCTTGCTTGAGATGACTTCTGGCATGGAGGAAGGCAGGTGGGAGGCAGTTATTGTTTGGAGGGAGAGTCCCCCTCCATAAGGACATCAGGGGGATCTCCTTCAGTGAACTGTACAATACAGCAAGGACAGTACTGTAGTACAGTACAGTACTGTATGTGCTAAAAAGCACACCAAAAATCAAAAAATCACTCAAAATGTTTGCAGAGTACTCACAGTACTTCTTTCTGTGTGTCTTCTTCTCTCCACGGTCTTCCTACAGAAAGTCACGACCATGTGACAGCCTGGAAATAGCATTAAAATGGCCGCGGCTCCTGTTCGTGAACCGAGGCGGAGTTCGTGAACCGGAGCATATTTTTATGAACTTTCCTGTTCGTGAACCGAGTTGTTCGTGAACAGAAGCGTTCGTGAACCGAGGTATCACTGTACATTGTTAAGTGACTAGGCTAGGTGTGTATGGGCCAAGGATAGCATGCTGGAGAGGTTAGTGAAGGGAAATGCATGTAGGCCAAAAAAAGAGCATTAAAAGCTTACAGCATGCATGAGGACAAAGGGGACATTCACAGCATATTACAATCATGGTAATTAAGGAATGATGAAAGAAATACAATACATTAGCAAACATTAAATACATAGAATGTGATGTTAAAGGCGAAAACTTAACTTAATATAGTCCTTCTGCAGGACTTGGATGATGGCAGAACAGGTCTCTGGGATAATGATCCCCAGAGCCTGGGGGGAGATGCCTGTCGAGAACTTAAGGTCCTGAAGTCTTCTCCCTGTCGCCAAGTAGTGCAACGTGGCAACTAGCCTCTGCACGAGAGTGATGGCTTGCCGCATGCAGGTGTCCTGCTTCGTGATATAAAGGAACAGCAAAGCCAACAGACGGTGAAAAACAGGGTCCGTCATACAGACATAATTCCTGAAGTCATCAGGATTATTCTCCTGGATCTCCCGCAGCAAAGGCATATGACAAAATTGGTCACGCTGGAGCAACCAATTCTTCGTCCATGAACTCCTCCTCACCCTGTTCATGGACTGAGCTTGGGTCAAAGCGAGAACCCCAACACCAAGCCTATGCACAGCACAAACTCAACAATGAACTCTAGCAACATAGCTAGAAAAGGTTTGGCTGGTCAGAACGAACTAACGAAAAGCGCTGAAGAACAGCAAGGCCTACGAAGAACGACCTGAAAATCAGAAACAAGCAGACAAGAACGCACTGAAAAACAGATACAAACTCACTACACACACTGAAAGACAGATACGAACCCACAAGCACCAACTGAACCGCAGAAAACGATCTGAAAATCGCGAATCGTCTCTCACCAAACTTTTACTAACACAAGATTAGCAAAAGTAGCCCAAAAGGGTAGCGCCGTTGGAATGGAACTTCCCCTTTATAGTGCCGTCGTACGTCACCCTGTTTTTGACGGGCGGAATTTGGTGTGACCGTGTGTAAGCAAGACAAGCTTGAGCGGAATTCTGTCGGGAAAATCATTGTTTTTTCCCCCCCCCGACGGGAAAACCACTTGTGTGTACGGGGCATAAGTATTAGTTACTTTGCCATTTTTTTGTCACCCTCTCCCAACTTTTGAGATGTGTTGCTGCCATCAATTTCAAAATTACCTTTTTTTTTTTTAAATGGTGCATTCTCTCAGTTTAACCACTTCAGCCTCGGAAGGATTTGCCCCCTTAATGCAGGGCCGGATTAACATAGGGGCTATTGGAGCTGCAGCTCCAGGCCCCTTCCTCAAGATAGGCCCATTTGCCCAAAAAAAAAAAAGAAAAAAAAAGATCGACTTCGAGGATTGTAGCTTGGCGACCAGGGGCCACAAAGACCCCACATTGGGGGGTATGTAGCTGAAGACCCACCCCACAGCTGGTCAAAATATGGGGCTCCTATCATTTATGGTTCCGGAGATTTGGGGCTGCTTGCGCAGTCTGTCAGAAGCTACATACAGAACGGCCGGTTTAAATACAGGCTGACACACTCTGCAGCAGCAGACTGAGAGGATGAGATCACAGGGCTTATAATAATTATTTGTATATTACTTATGGTAATTAACCCCTCACCACCCAGGCGGATTCTGACACCTACATGTAAAAATCATCATTTTCTTTTTGCTAGAAAATTACTCAGAAACATTATATTATATATAATATATATTAAAAAAAAAAAACACTAAAGTTAGCGATTATCAACCCTGTCCTCAGGGCCCACTAACAGGCCAGGTTTTATGTATTACCTTGGGGAGATGCAGACTAGAATACTGCAATCACTGAGCAGCAAATGATATCACCTGTCATGCATTTCAGTTATCTTGCAAACCTGGCCTGTAATGGCCCATACACACTATCCGAATATCGGACGAAAACGATCGTCCGAGGAAGAATCGTACGATTTTCGGATCGTGTGTACACTACTTTCGAGAGCCGATCACGACAGTCCATCCGATATTATTCGATCGAACAAGCACGAAAATTTTCCTCGTACGATTTTCGTTTAGTCAGTATAGTTGTCGTCCGAAAATACAATACAAATACATTACAACACATGACATCACTTCCGATTATTTTTTTCTGTCGTACGAGAATTTTCGTGACTTTAATAACCTATTTCATTTTACTTGCGACTATTAAGCGAAAAAAGTCGTACGATCCGCCGTACGATATTCGGATCGTGTGTATGGGCCATTAGTGGGCCCTGAGGACAGGGTTGATGTCCACTGTCCTAAGCGATGCTTTAAATTTTGTTTACAGGTTACATGTTTAGAGTTACAGAGGGGGTCTAGTGCTAGAATTATTGCTCTCACTCTAACGATCGTGGCGTATGTAACCTGTGTGTATCTGGCTCTGATACTAGCCAGGGCCTTCCCAGGGACTGACTAGTATCTCTCCCCAGCCTGTCCCCCACACACAATATCACCTGCTGACCTGTGGATGGGGGAATCACTTGTGTTCTGCCTGTGAATACAATGATCAGTGTTGCTAACTATAGCTGGCAGCACTGATTGTTTTGGGAAAAACCTGACAGGTTGGTTGTACTCAAGTCAGACAATAGATTGACATGTGCAAAACCAGCTAGCCCATACATAGATCGACTATGGCTGGTCTCTGCTTAACCACTTAAGGACCGCCTCCTGCACATTAACGTCGGCAGAATGGCACGGCTGGGCACAAGCACGTACAGGTACGTCCTTTTTTAAGTGCCCAGCCGCGACGCGGTCCGAAGCAACGTGACCGCAGGACCCGATTGCCGCTGGAGTCCCGTGATCGGTCCCCGGAGCTGAAGAACAGGGCGAGCTGTGTGTAATCACAGCTTCCCCGTTCTTCACTGTGGCGCCGTGATCGATCGTGTGTTCCCTTTTATTGGGAAACACAATAGATGACGTCACACCTACAGCCACACCCCCCTACAGTTAGAAAACAGACATGAGGTCACACATAACCCCTTCAGTGCCCCCTTGTGGTTAACTCCCAAACTACAATTGTCATTTTCACAGTAAACAATGCATTTTTAATGCATTTTTTGCTGTTAAAATGACAATGACAATGGTCCCAAAAATGTGTCAAAATTGTCTGAATTGTCCGCCATAATGTCGCAGTCATGAAAAAAAAACGCTGATCGCCGCCATTAGTAGTAAAAAAAAAAAAATTCATAAAAATGCAATAAAACTATCCCCTATTTTGTAAATGCTATAAATTTTGCGCAAACCAACCGATAAACGCTTATTGCGATTTTTTTTACCAAAAATAGGTAGAAGAATACGCATCGGCCTAAACTGAGGAATTTTTTTTTATATATATATAATTTTTTTTTTTTTTGAGGGATATTTATTCTAGCAAAAAGTAAAAAATATTGAATTGTTTTCAAAATTGTCGCTCTATTTTTGTTTATAGCGCAAAAAATAAAAACCGCAGAGGTGAACAAATACCACCAAAAGAAAGCTCTATTTGTGGGGAAAAAAGGACGCCAATTTTGTTTGGGAGCCACGTCGCACGCCCGCGCAATTGTCAGTTAAAGCGACGCAGTGCCGAATCGCAAAAACTGTCCGGGTCCTTTAGCTGCCTAAAGGTCCGGATCTTAAGTGGTTAATTGGCGAAATTTCAATCCATGTATGTACTGCTTAACCACTACGCATTTCCTAAACATCTTTCACAAACCTTTAAATTTTTCCTTCCCAGATTCCTTAATCCACCTGTACATACTCTCCACACTTCTCTCCTGTACATACTGCTCACTGTCATACCCTCCACACGTCTCTCCTATACATAGTGCCCGCTGTCATTCCCTACACACTCCCCTCCTGTACATAGTGTCTGCTGTCATACACTTCTCTCTCTCCTATAGATAGTGCCCACTGTCATACCCTCCACACTCCTTTCCTATACATATTGCCCACCATCATACTCGCCACACTGCTCTCCTGTGCATACTGCTCACTGTCATACCCTCCACACTCCTCTCCTATACATATTGCCCATAGTCAATACCCTCCACACTTCTCTCCTGTACATACTGCCCACTGTCATACCCTCCACACTCCTCTCCTGTACATACTGTTCAATGTCATACCCTCCAAACTTCTCTCCTTTACACAGGGCCCACTGTCATACCCTCCACACGTCTCTCCTGTACATACTGCCCACTGTCATCCTCCCCACTCTTCTTCTGTACATACTGCTCACTGTCTTACCCTCCACACTCATCTCCTGTACATACTGCTCAGTATCATACCCTCCACATTCCTCTCCTGTACATACTGCCCACTGTCATCCTCCCCACTCTTCTTCTGTACATACTACTCACTGTCTTACCCTCCACACTCATCTCATGTCCATACTACTCAGTATCATACCCTCCACATTCCTCTCCTGTACATACTGCCCATTGTCATCCTCCCTACTCTTCTTCTGTACATACTGCTCACTGTCTTACCCTCCACACTCATCTCATGTCCATACTGCTCAGTATCATACCATCCACATTCCTCTCCTGTACATACTATTGTACATACTATTGTCATATCCTCCACACTCTTCTACTGTACATACTGCCAGGGCTGTGGAGTCGGTAGATAAAAGTTTTGACTCCTAAATGTTTTGACAATCTAAATTTAGGAGGAGTCAGAGTTGGAGTCGGTGCATGGTTTGCTGACTCCGACTCCATGTACCCAAAATTTCCTCCGACTCCACAGCCCTGCATACTGCTCACTGTCATACCCTCCACACTCCTCTCCTGTACATACTGCCCACATTCATAAACTCCTCTATTGTACATAGTGCTGGCTGTCATTCCCTCCACACTAGTCTCCTGTGCATACTGCCCACTATCATACCCTCCACACTCCTCTCCTGTGCATACTGCCCACTATCATACCCTCCACACTCCTCTCATGTGCATACTGCCCACTATTATACCCTCCACACTCCTCTCCTGTACATACTGCTCACCATCATACCCTGCACACTCCTCTCCTGTACATACTGTAACCCAACCCTACCCTTCACACTCTACATACTGCCAACTATCTTTCTCTCCACACACCTCTTCTGTACATACTACCATACCATCCACACTCCTCTCCTGTACATAGTGCCCACTGTTAGACCCTCCACCAGTGGCGGCCCGTCCATAGAGGGCGCCCGGGCGCGGCCCCCCCTTCTGTAGTCATAAAAAAAGAAGGGCCCTTTAAGGCTTTTAAAAATTCGTTTTGCAGCGCCGCGTAAATAACATACACTCATGCATTCCATGAGTGTATGTTATTGTGGCCAGCCTATTCAGATAACCGGACATTGGGCGCCGATTATCTGAATAAGAACAGCTGGTTGGCTGTGCGTAAGTGCCTATCAGAGCCAGCTTCAGCCAATCAGTAACCTGATTGGCTGAAGCGTCATCGAGGGCGGCAGAAGACATCGAGGGACCGTGGAAGGAGGATGGCGAACCCCAGAAAGGTAAGTGCCGGGCGGGGGGCAATCTGACTGGCAGCATTTTACAGGGCACATTGGGGACAATTGATGTGGGCACAGTGGCGACAATTGATGTGGGCACAGTGGCGACAATTGATGTGGGCACAGTGGCGACAATTGATGTGGGCACAGTGGCGACAATTGATGTGGGCACAGTGGCGACAATTGATGTGGGCACAGTGGCGACAATTGATGTGGGGACAATTGATGTGGGCACAGTGGCGACAATTGATGTGGGCACAGTGGGGACAATTGATGGCATGGCGCAGTGGCTGCATTTGATGGCACAGTGGCTGCGTTTGGCATGGCACAGTGGTGACAATTGATGGCACAGTGGTGACAATTGATGGCATGGCACAGTGGCTGCATTTGATTGGCACAGTGAGGCTGCAATTGTCTTTTTTTTTATTATTTGTTTGCGCCCCCCTACAAATTTTGAGCACCAGCCGCCACTGCCCTCCACATTCCTCTCCATCACTCCACATAATCCCCAGTTTTATACCATCCATACTCCGCTCCTATGCCTCTTACCCACAAAAACAGTTCTTTAAAATTATACTGAATATCCTCAATGTTACCAGCTCTAGAATGGGAACACCTTTGTTAGTTCAACTAAAGGAAATCTTCTCAGTCCTCATATTTGTTCTGCCCATTATTAGTACTTATTTAATTTTGTGATTATGACTGTGGTGTATATTGAAACTAAAGTTCATAAGTGATAATTCCTTCCAGGGTCTTCAAATGTTCTTCCACCACACCACAGTGTTTAAGTGATTCCATAACCCTTCAGAAATGCGCACTCACTGGTCCGCCATGACCACTGGTTCATCTGGAGAAGCCTTTTTCTTGTGCAAACACTTTGGTTTATTTGGAGTTATTCACTGCTTGATACAAATAGATTGTTTGCGAGTGCATCTTTTGGAGGATTTTATGGTGTTTTATTAAAGTTGCTTTGCAGTATTACACTATTGTGCATTTTTTTCTTCATTATTTATGTGGCAACCCTCTTGGAGTTTATTGCTTTGATACGGATTCCTACCTTTTGATCTGAGTGATCCTGTTTAAGCCTATTTGCCAAAACACGAGAGTGTGAGGCCCATTGTTGCGGTGAGTGCGCATTTCTGAAGGGTGGTGGAATCACTTAAACACTGTGGTGTGGTGGAAGAACATTTGAAGACCCTGGAAGGAATTATCACTTATGAACTTTAGTTTCAATATACACTCATCAAGTTCACGGATTATAGATACTACTGCCATATTACTTTGTGTATTCATTTGCACTGTTTATTTAAATTCACATATAGGGGGTTTATTCATTCATTTAAATTATATGTCGATTTATTTATTTATTTATTTATTTATTCATGTGAGCGCTACTTCATACAACTATTGACACATTGTTCACAGTTAGGTGTCACTACACGTATTTATTCAATACTACCCGACTAGCCTAGTTTCGCAAGATCCAGCTCGCTCTTCAGGGGTGCGTAACACTGTACCTAGAATGAAAAAGTATAGGTTTGGCAATCTGGCATAGTATTCGTTGTAAAGGCACAGGGCAGGAGGGGTTGTAAGTCCCCATACTCAACAAAGACAAATCTCCTGCGCTCCGGTATTTTTTGGAAAAGTGTTTGAAGAAAAGGTGGAACTCAATTGCAACTCAATTAAAAGGTATCTTCCAAAGTCTTGCAGCCCTCCTCTGAATCGTTGGAATTCATAGAACTTAAAGAGATAAAAAAGAGGAAAACGGAGGGCGCACCGACCTAGTGTGATACTGATTGGTGGATTTTATTAATATAGTAAAAACAAATCATAATACTCACAAAGGGAGTGTTAAAAACAGGCCTTGAGTAACAATGCAGCAAAGAACCAACACCATCGGCATAACACGATATTGTTTCGATCCGTGGCTAGGGCTGACGCGTTTCAGGGGAGAACCCCTTTCCTCAGAGCTTGGTGGTCTGCAGTGCTTCCTCACCATGGGACTTGTCTCAATAAATACTAACTTAGGTAAGTGGAAAGAACACCCCTCCCATAAAGAAGGAGGTGCATAGCCGGGAACCCACCCACATGTCCACCACCCTTCCCTTCCCCTCCCTCCATGTCTATATCCAGCCATCAGTAATGTAATTACACCATCCAGAATGCACTAGACACAGCAATGTATAAAGGAATGAAAATACAGATATATACCACAATATGACTGGCTTTTTCAGTAGGAGCACTCAGCGAGTTACTGGCTCCAGGTCAATGGTTACATCCAATCTGTAAGGTGCAAAAGTATAGTGGAGCGTCTCAGCGTCAGCACTTCCAATAAGGGGCTATATGCATGCCCACATGTGCCACACAAGGACCACTTGCAGTGCTATGCCTACCTTTCCTATAGACGAGGTGGCCTGAAGTGGCTGCTGGAACGCACGCCCATCGTGAAGGAAGCACGGTGCGTTCCAGCCGAGTCTGTGTTTCACTGCGCATGCGCGTGACGTCATCAACGACGCGCGCAGGGCATATACGATGACAATGCGCTCCAGCCTGTAGAGCCAGCAGACTGGAGCGTCTCATTCCCTGCTAGATGGCACGTTCCCATAGGGGAGAATTAGGCCGTTGCCATCTAGTGGTGGAAGGGCAATGCTACCACTCAGTGTCGCCTCTGTGCAGCAAAGATTGATTGCCCACGCAGGGTGAGGGCCCATAGATCCTAAGGGGACTGAAGGCTCCTACGAGAAAAATGGGGTGTCATCACTGGATGACCACACGCCAAAAGGAAGGGAGGGGGGGGGGGGGGAGGAATTTTGGGGGGAAACATATTACGTGGAGCGAGCCACCAGCCTTGTGCAAATATAATATTGCACACCCATTACATAATATTATATTAACATTATATTAAAATCTAAATTTTAAAATGGACACATAATACATAAATTATAAAGAATTGATTATTAATTATTAAAATCCAGTTAAAAATGAAACACAATTTAATCCAGTTAAAGTGGGAGTTCACCCATTTGTTAAAAAAAAAAAATTCTCTTTTTCTTTCTCCCTTAGATTCCTGCTCGTTCGGTCTAGGGGAATCGGCTATTTGTATTAAAATATGATCCGTACTTACCCGTTTTCGAGCTGCATCTTCTTCCGTCGCTTCCGGGTATGGATCTTCGGGAGCGGGCGTTCCTTCTTGATTGACATTCTTCCGAGAGGCTTCCGACGGTCGCATCCATCGCGTCACTCGTAGCCGAAAGAAGCCGAACGTCGGTGCGGCTCTATACTGCGCATGCGCACCGACGTTCGGCTTCTTTCGGAAAATCCTGACGCGATTGATGCGACCGTCGGAAGCCTCTCGGAAGACTGTCAATCAAGAAGGAACGCCCATTCCCGAAGCCCATACCCGGAAGCGACGGAGAGGATGCGTCTCGTAAACGGGTAAGTACTGCACATATTTTAAAATAAATAGCCGATTCCCCTAGTAAAAACGAGCATGAAGCTAAGGGGAAAAAGTGCCCTCTAAGGGTGAACCCCCGCTTTAAAAACCACACAATTTAAAATGATAGTAATAGTGTTACCTATGGTCATATGCTCAGCCTTAATGGTATGGATACACACTCACAGAAGTCCCCATACTCACCACTGAGCTTGACCATGGCTACAAATGTGCGGCCCCAAGACGGCAGCAGCAGGTGCCTCACCTGGGAGCTGATGGGGCGGAGTCAAAACGGGGACCCCTCCAGGGGCCAAACGGAGAGCAGGCATGGCATAGATATAGTGATGTACAGGGGAGGGCTGGCAGCCTTAGGCCTGGGGGGCAAGTCCAGTCAAGTGGCCCATAGAGCGTGGAAAAGTGATAGATCAAGGAAAACTGTCTAAGATTTTTCATGATCACAAGAGTCCGCACAGAGGCCCCCCTTACATCAGAGTCCGCACAGAGGCCCCACCTTAAATCAGAGTCCGCACAGTGCCTCCCCTTACATCAGAGTCTTCATGTCTGTGCAAAGAGAGAAGAAGATGTCAGCGCTGGTGTGCGCTGAGGCTGAGCTATGTATAAGACGAGACATAGCTCAGCTCTGCAGCCATCTACCTCGGAGCTGACACAGGCACGGCTGTACAGTGGGAGGTGAGCAGCGGCCGTGACCTGTGTTAACAGAGCTCCAGCAGGCATATTCCTGCTCTGCAAAAACAGCATTTGGTAGTGGCGGCCAGTGGCTGTGCATAGTGTCACCAGCCCGGGGGGAGATTTCCTCCCTGCCCCCCCCCCTGCCAGCCCTCCCCTGGTGATGTATCCATAGAGACCTCATAGTCCATAAAAAGTATAGGCTGTGAACATGAGTATGTTTTGTCAGATATCTAAAGTAGTATCAATCAATATTAGTAGATTTATGTCTGACTGAAAGGCCGATGCCAAAAATGGTAGCGAGATGGTTAATAACATGAGATATCAGGGGGATACTAGCAGATGACAGGATAGAAGAGAGACGTGAACTGTGAGTGTGTGTGTGTGTAGTGATGTGTCGCTAGAAACCTTTGTTAATCCATACAAGAGTATAGGCTATAAATGTTTGTCAGATATCTAAAATAATAAAGTAAAGTTAATGAATATTGGCATAAGGATGTATATGTCTCAGTAAAGGGCCTGGGTCCAAGATGGTGGAGACCTGGAAATGATGAAAAACATAGGATAACAAAAGTGTAATAGCAAGTGATAAGATGAGAGAGAGGGAGGAAAAGAGAAGAAAAGGGTGAACTTAGTGTGGAGGAATCCAATATATCAAAAAGTTAAAATAATAGATAAGTTCAAGGAATGAGCTATGTGTATGAGATATGCAAATACAGTGCTACCTGATGTGAAAAAAGGTATCAAATGTGATATTAAGCAGCGCTCAAGAGAATAAAATAAAAAAACACACATATAATATTGCTAAACTATTAAGTGAAAAATAATGAGTGATCCACCCTCTATGTGAAACAATATATCAGTGTCAAAAAATAGGTGTCAATAATACACCCAAAATAACAGGTTGGCAAAAAAAAAAATACATAAACTGATTGTGTGAACGTAAATGAAGTTCATAAATGGAGAACAGAAGAAGTCCCTTCACGATCTTCAGACAGTGCTTTCACCACACCACAGTGACTGCGTGATTCCACCACCCATCAGAATGCAAACTCACCACAATAAATGGCCTGACACTCTCGTGTTAAGGCACACAGGCTTTTTAACTGAACCACTCAGTTTAATTGATGGAACTCCCTCTTTGGAAACTGGAGCACTCAGTTAAATAAATGGAGATCCGTTGGAAAAAGGAAAAACTCCAAGATGACAGCCACATGTATAATGAAGAGAGAGAGCACAATAGTGTGATATTGCAACACAACTTTTAATAAAAACATTAAAAATCTCCCAATAGATGCACTCACAAAAATGACTCTTGTCATAAGCAGTGATTAAATCCAAACATCACACGGTGTAAACACAAACAAAAATTTTCCTCCAGGTGAACCAGTGGTCACGGCGGACCAACAAATAGCCCAGGTTTACTCACAGCCCTATGAAGGTGTACTGGAGTCGCTCTTCAGATGACTATATTGGTGACAGATGGACCGTTCCACGCCCGACCAGTTCAGTTTAAGGTATGCGGTTGTAACTTAGTACCCACGCCCCGACATGTTTCATCATACTGATTTAATCATGGGGATGCTTACCAGATGTCACATGCCGCTATATGTAGCTGCCAAGGTCCCCCCCTCACTTGCACATTGGTGCACGCCTTCCGTTCATTACAAGCATCAGCTGTGTGGACAAACGTCCCACTCAGCTGTGCTGGCATGCAAGTGTGCAGCTCTGACCAAACAGAGCAGCATAATCATGTGTGCGAGGTGGAGGCCCCCAGTGGTGACGTCGGTGTACTACACCTAATCACACTGCCTGTATTCAATGAGGTGTCTATCACCAGTGGTCAAACTGGTGTATGACACCCATTCCCACTGCCTATATTCGATACAGTGTCTAACCCCAGTGGTGAAACTGGTGTATGACACCCATTCCCACTGCCTATATTCGATACAGTGTCTAACCCCAGACACGATCTAACAGTGTAAAGTCAGAAACACAAAGTACAATATCTCTCATTAATCTAAAGTGAGAGCATACTACATGGTTATATGAATCTAAAAAAGAATATATATTATTCCATAATCTAAAAACACATAATCAACCATAAATATATATAAAACTGAATTAAATACATATAATATAGGCGGTATTCCTAAAATTATATTGAAGAGTTGCATATATTATTATCCATCATAAAATTTCAATAAAATGGTGGTAATCAAAATGAATTTTATTTTTATTTTATTTTTTTTATTTTTTTTATATATATATATATATATATATATATATATATATATATATATATATATATATATATATATATATATATATATATATATATAAAAATTATTATTTTTAAAAAAGATTTTATAAACTGGAAAACGATTTTACACTGGGGCATGTACTTTGAACGAGATATACATAAATATGGGCAAATTTAGACATGCAATGGTTCAAATTAAAGTGGGTGAACTTCATCATCTCCATATGCATGGCATAACAAAAATTAAATATATAGTCATACAGAGCCCATGATCATAGTGGGTGGCCCAGTTGTCTGGCCCCCTTGTAACAACATAATTCATGACCATACTATATATATGTACACCTTAAAACCTGCTCCTAGTCTAAACATTACTGATGAAGCAGTTCACGTCCAACTCTATGTTAAGGCCCCTCGGAAATTGACTTTTTAAAAGAAAGATCCATTGAGTTTCTCGCTGCGATAAATCTCTCACCCTGTTTGAACCTCTCCATGAAGGGTGTACGCAGTCAATGCCACAGAACTGAGCTAGCGAAGGATCTTGGTTATGTTTTTCCTTAAAGTGGACTGACACACTGTGGTAATCAAAGCCCTTCTTTATGTTTGCCAGGTGTTCAGCCACTCGTATCCGCAATAACCTCTTAGTTCTTCCTACATAAAGTAGTCCACATGGGCACCAAATCAAATATACTACATGAGAAGAGTTGCAGGTGATAAATTCTTTAATAGAGAAAATCTTCCCATCACTGCTCGTGACCTGTTGTTTTCCTCTATTGCTTATCTGCACAGTTCTGCAACAAATGCATTTCCTGCACGAGTAGAACCCCTTGAAATCTATTCTGAGGGCCTGCTGATCTGGGGGATCTAGAATCTTGCGGACCACCTGCTGGGAGAAGAAGGAGCCATTGAACCAGAAATAATTATGGGACATGCAGAACTCTAATACATGTCCCATAAATTTCTCCTGAGTATGCGGTATATCATCCCTCCTGCTAAGTGCCCAGTTCAACGCCAGTGCCCCATCATCATGCTGAATAATGGTATACAGTGATGCCACGTCAGCTGTTACCAAAAATATGTCTGTTTCAGGTCTGATGCTCACTTTGTCTAGGGACTGTAGCAGGTCGGTGGTGTCTTTCAGATACGCCTTGGTTGTGCAAACACTCAGTTGGAGAAATCTGTCAAGGTATTCTCCCAATCTGGCTGTGACTGATCCAATCCCGTTAACTATTGGTCGGGCAGGTGGGATAATTTCATTGTTGTGGATCTTAGGCAAAGTGTAGATCACCGGTATCCTACACGCTGAGGGAGCTAAGTACTTTTTCTCTTTCAGATTCAAAGCTCCAGTATGATAGCCCCAATCTACCAACGCATCAAGTTGTACCTTGTATGGTTCGGTAGGGTCTGATGCTAGTTTTCTATATGTAGAAGTATCGCTCAGCATATTGGACAACTGGGTGCAGTAGAACTCCTTATCCAGGACCACCACCCCTCCCCCTTTGTCCGCTGGTCGGATCACAACATTCTTCTTATCCTCCAAAGATTCAATACCTTCTTTAATATAGCGGGGATTCACACCCTTCTTCACAGGTAATTCCTCAATGTCTTTGAGTACCAACTGTTTAAAAACCTCTATAAAATGATTATTGGAAATCTGAGGATTAAATAAGGATTTATTCTTGAGTCCACTGTCAACTTTCGTTGCCACAATGGTACTTTTCATAGAAGACGTGACAGGGTGGCTCAAGAAGTATTTTTTCAAATTCAGAGTCCTGACAAATTTGTGTGTGTCTATATAGACGTCAAATTTATTCATTGTTCTTCTAGGAGCACACTTTAAACCCGTGTTGAGGATATTGAGCTCTTTCGGGCTCAACATCACCTTACTCAGGTTGTATATTCCTGTGGTTCCACCTCCCTCATTCTTTTTTTGGGATTGTTTCCTTCGGCCTGCCCTGCATCCACGTCTTCTCTTTGATATGTTTCTGGTCCTCTTTGCGGAAATTTCGGAACGACATGCTTGTCTCCTCCTTTGTTGTTCCTGGTCTGTGAGTTCCTCCTCGGAGTCCCACCTCTCCCCCCCTCCCCCGATGCCCTAAAAAAGGCTGTTGAGAGTAGTATCCATTATGATAGTCCTCTGCCAGAGGTTGATATCTATTGCCCATATGCCCATACTCTGGTCCTGGATAGTATCCTGGAGGGGGCGGATGGTGGGACCACTGTTGGTAATTATGTTGTGGAGGATAATTAAACTGATCTTTCCTCCCATACAATTGTGGTGTCCGTGGGGACTGATATTGATAGCCATACTGTTGTCCATTTCTCTCCTGCCTTGAAGGTCCAGGTGATGCCTGTTGAGAGGCATATTGATCTTTTTTACCAGTGTTACTACCACTTCCTCGAGCTTGATTCGATGAGCTCCGATCAAGCTTCGATTTTTTATTATTGTTGGTGCTCTGTTTAACAGTAGTTTCCTTCTTGGGTATAGCATCCAGGATTCTTGATGGTTGTTGTGAGGCCACAGTGGCTTCCTCATCAATATCATTGTTAATGATTCCTGTGCTTTGCCAAGCATAAATTCTATTATTCTTAAAGTCCTCCGAATCCCTATTGAATTTTTTGACTTTCCTTTTCTGTGTTTCTCTGTCAATTTTTTCCAGTTTCTTTTTCATATTAACATTAAAATCCTTTATTAAACTGGTTTCCTTAATTGGTTCCAATTTATTTCGTAAAACCTGAATTTTTTCATTCAGTAGGGCCAGTTTGATTTCTTTCCTTTTAAGAACTAAATTCTGCAACTCTTTCCCTGCTTTATTGAAAAAACTTAACCATTCGGTCATGTACTTAGTGTCGGTTAAACCGTCTTGAGGTGTCACCTCCCACCTCAAGCTTCTGAAAATAAGACCCTCCTTGTTATAGTGTTCAAAGGTGAACACGTCCCACCAGGCTTTGACCTGTTTTTCTAATAGGTTCTCTAAAGCTTTCAGAGTTCCTGGATAGTCTTCCTCACACTCTGCCATTTCCTGGTTGGTGGAGAAAACTGATTCTGCATTAATCTGTCTATTCGACAAAAAATTAATGACTTCCATAGCAGCAGTGAGTAAAAATTAATATGTATGGGAAAAAGGTGGAAATAAGGGCCGTCTAATTGAGCCACCCCCACTGCGCGTAACTGGAGAATATAAGTGAAAATATAGTGATATTGATAATATAAATAAATAAATTAATAAATAAATATATGTGAGCTGCTGCTCTAAAAGTTAAACAATCAAAATGTAATATGCAAATACAGTGCTACCTGATGTGAAAAAAGGTATCAAATGTGATATTAAGCAGCGCTCAAGAGAATAAAATAAAAAAACACACATATAATATTGCTAGACTATTAAGTGAAAAATAATGAGTGATCCACCCTCTATGTGAAACAATATATCAGTGTCAAAAAATAGGTGTCAATAATACACCCAAAATAACAGGTTGGCAAACAAAAAAAAAATCCATAAACTGATTGTGTGAACGTAAATGAAGTTCATAAATGGAGAACAGAAGAAGTCCCTTCACGATCTTCAGACAGTGCTTTCACCACACCACAGTGACTGCGTGATTCCACCACCCATCAGAATGCAAACTCACCACAATAAATGGCCTGACACTCTCGTGTTAAGGCACACAGGCTTTTTAACTGAACCACTCAGTTTAATTGATGGAACTCCCTCTTTGGAAACTGGAGCACTCAGTTAAATAAATGGAGATCCGTTGGAAAAAGGAAAAACTCCAAGATGACAGCCACATGTATAATGAAGAGAGAGAGCACAATAGTGTGATATTGCAACACAACTTTTAATAAAAACACTAAAAATCTCCCAACAGATGCACTCACAAAAATGACTCTTGTCATAAGCAGTGATTAAATCCAAACATCACACGGTGTAAACACAAACGAAAATTTTCCTCCAGGTGAACCAGTGGTCACGGCGGACCAACAAATAGCCCAGGTTTACTCACAGCCCTATGGAAAATTTTCGTTTGTGTTTACACCGTGTGATGTTTGGATTTTTTTTTTTTTTTGTTTCATAAAGTTTTATTAGGAGCTTATATAAGAAAATGACAGAATAACAAAGTGAATCATTCGCAATAACAAAGATACGACCAGTGGCGGCTGGTGAAGTTTTAGGATGGGGGGGCGCAAGATCCCGCCCTTCCTTTTTGACCCCTCCCATTTCCCATAAGCCCCACCCCTTATAGAATCCACCCACTCCGTCCAGTGTATTCCACCCATAGTGTCAGGATTATACAGCCCTAGCATCCCAGGACAGAGAATACAGCCCTAGCGTCATAGGACAGCGTATACCGCTCAGCCTCACAGATCAGGGTATGAAGGTATACATCATCTGTCCTGTATACAGCTAGATATATACACCCATCTTCCTTCCTGTATATAGAGACCTTCCTCCATCATCACTGACTGCATATATACATCATCTGTCCTGTATACAGCTAGCTATATACACCAACCTTCCTTCCTGTATATAGAGACCTTCCTCCATTATCACTGACTGCAGATATACATCATCTGTCCTGTATACAGCTATGTATACAGTAACAGGACATGCTGGTAGGTTAATTGAATCCTGTCTAAATTGGCCCTAGTATATGTATGAATGTGTGTTAGGGACCCTAGGTTGTAAGCTCCTTGAGGGTAGGAGCTAATGTATATGTAAAGCGTTGAGTAAATTGACGACGCCATAGAAGTACCTGAAATGAAATAAATAAATAATAATGATGTATATCTGCAGTCAGTGATGATGGAGGATGGTCTCTATATACAGATGGGTGTATATAGCTGTATACATTACAGGACATATGTACTCACAATTTGTGACTATTATGTAGTGTAAAGTAGTCCGTACATGGCATGGCAGAAATCCCCAAACTCATGTATTCCAAAGCAGCCAGCGAGACATGATGTGGCACACTCACTGACACCCTGATGCTCCAGTCATTGTATTATACACCCATCATCACTATGCTTATCCCCATTTTATACACCCATCATCATCCTCCAGTCCTCATCATTTTATAATACACCCATCATCACTATCCTTATCCCCATATTATACACCCGTCATCATACTTATCTTTGTATAATACACCTGTCGTCGTCATCATCATCATCCTCCTTGTATATTACACTCATCATCATCCTCCTCCTTGTATAATACACCCATCATCGCTATCCTCATCCTTGTATAATACACCCATCATCGCTATCCTCATCCTTGTATAATACACCCATCATCGCTATCCTCATCCTTGTATAATACACCCATCATCGCTATCCTCATCCTTGTATAATACACCCATCATCGCTATCCTCATCCTTGTATAATACACCCGTCATCATCATCCTTGTATAATACACCCATCATCATCATCCTTGTATAATACACCCATCATCGCTATCCTCATCCTTGTATAATACACCCGTCATCGCTATCCTCATCCTTGTATAATACACCCATCATCGCTATCCTCATCCTTGTATAATACACCCATCATCGCTATCCTCATCCTTGTATAATACACCCGTCATCATCATCCTTGTATAATACACCCATCATCATCATCCTTGTATAATACACCCATCATCGCTATCCTCATCCTTGTATAATACACCCATCATCGCTATCCTCATCCTTGTATAATACACCCATCATCGCTATCCTCATCCTTGTATAATACACCCGTCATCGCTATCCTCATCCTTGTATAATACACCCATCATCGCTATCCTCATCCTTGTATAATACACCCGTCATCATCATCCTTGTATAATACACCCATCATCGCTATCCTCATCCTTGTATAATACACCCGTCATCATCATCCTTGTATAATACACCTGACATGATCCTCATCCTTGTAATACAACCGTCATCACTATCCTTGTATAATACACCCGTCATCATCATCCTCATAATACAACCGTCATCACCATCCTTGTATAATATACCTGACATCATCATCCTCATCCTTGTAATACACCTGGGTTCAACAAACAGTTGAATTCTAAAACAGTTGATGCTTCTAATCTAGAAGCATGGAGCACCAGCCCTGGTTTTATGAGATGATCCTTCTTCTCCTTTAGCCTGGGTTCACATTGATTGCGATGCGCGAACCAGTGCAATTTCAGTGTTGGTTCCCACATTGCATCTTTTCTGCAGGCAGTTCACACTGCCCTCTGCGAACCACTGCGGGTGTCATTACAATGTTAATGACACCCCCAGATCGGTTCGCAGTGTGAACTCGCACAGAAATTGCATCACATAGGTGAGAACACACATGTGATCTGATTTCAGTGTGGGGGAAAACAAGTCCCTCTCTGCACTTTTTTTCTTAAGCATCTAATGTGAGTTCAGCCATACAATAGTATGGCTGAACTCGCATTTCACAGACATCGCATGTGATTTGCACCGCAGTGCGGGTGCAAATCACATGCCATGTCTTAGATCGCAGTAGTCTGAACAGGGGCTCATACCCTACCTCCAGTAGGTAATAAGAGAAACCAACAAAACAAATGCAGGGATGTAAAGGGTTAACCTCTGTCCTCACGTGATAACAGAACATTCAGTGTACATTTAGGCTCAGTCTTATTTACTGCTGGGACAGTTTAACTGTAAATGGATGACAAGTTTTAACAGTCAGTGAGATAGCAGCACTTCAATGGCAACCTGTCACAGGGGAAGATCGGTATCTCTCTGTCCTGCAAAAAAATAGACTATGCCTGTGTGCAGAGAGCTGTTATCAGCTGTTATCACGAGTGAGTGAAACATTTACTTCCCTCAGTCCCTGTGCATATACAGAGCTGCTTCCCCTTCTCCCCCTCATAGGGGTTTACCTTTGCCGTTATGGATCCGTTGCTGGCACTCAGTCTCAGTCTATCATGTGTTTCCAGTGCACTTCACTTCACACTCCACTGCCTGTCCATCAAATGCATGGAGAAACCTGCTCCGCATACTTCCTGTCTTGTCTCTCGGGCGCAATGAGAGAGAAGACAGGAAGTGACATCATGATCCAACTCGGCTGTCAATCAAACTGCCTGGCCGTAGTAATAGATACTACGAGCGCCGGGCAGAAGCTGTGGCGATTCAGAAAGCGCCACAAGGCGGGACAAAAGCCCGCAAATGAAGCGCTGCGTCTGCAATCTTGTCATTGCATTGACGTAGCGCTTCCCATAGTGCACGTGGCCGGCGCCACGTAGTGCAGTTAGTATTAGTAAAAGGACATTTTAAGGGGAAAAAAAAAATCTTAAAGGGCCCGTTTTTTTTTTTTTTTTTTTTTTTTTAATTTTTTTTTTTTGACTACAGGAGAGGGGGGGGGCGGCGCCCGGGCGCCCCCTATGGACGGGCCGCCACTGGATACGACATAAGGTTACAATGTCTAGAAATAACAATACTAATGGTGTCATACGTTACAATCCTTTGATAGCGTGTAATCATTAAGCAGAGAGATCCGTAAAAAAAGAAAGGGAAAACAAAGCCAAGAAGGTATGATCATTGTAAACCGTAGATTTCACCATAAAGAAGACTCACATTTTGTTAGATTTTTAACTATTTCAACCAGTAGGTAAGATGTTGGAATGGGTATTGTCTTAGGGGTTGAAAGGAGGTAGTAGAGGGGTGGGGGAAGGAAGGGGGAATGGGAGAAAGAGAGAAGAGAGAAGAAAAGAAAAAAAAAAAAAGAGGGGGAGGGGGGGAGGAAGCATATTATGGTATTTCTGAATTAGGATAGTTTATTACTGAATTTATTCTACTTTTCCGGGATATTCAATAGCCTTGCCAGGGGAGTCATTATCGCTTACTGCATAATTATTTTATATGTCTGAGATTCTTTGAAAACCATCCAGTTATGCCATGTTGTTGAAAATGTCAATATTTTCTCTTGAGATATACTTATGAGTTCTTCTATTTTTTCTATATTGTTTATTCTCCTAAACCATTCTGTTTTGGACAGAATAGTAGTCGTGCACCAGTGGGAAGGGACACACTGACGTGCTGCGTTAATCATAATCATTGGTAGCGATTTCAGGTATCGTTTTCTTGGCAGGCAAGTGCAAAAGGTATTGTGCTGGATTGAATTCAATAGTTTCAGGAGAGAGTGATATAATGGTTTCGTGAACTGACTTCCAAAAAGTTTGAATCAATGGGCAAGACCACCAGATATGGAGCATCGATCCCTCCTCTTGCTTACATCTCCAGCACCTGTCAGAGAGTTGGGGGGAAAATTTGTGGAGAATTGAGGGGGTTCTATACCATCTGGTAATTATTTTGAAACTGCCTTCTTGTGTGGCCACATTCAGTGAGCCTTTATGCGCGTATGTATAGATTTTTTCCCAATTCTCATCAGTTAAAGATGCATCAATGTCTCTTTCCCAATTCTGGCATGAGGAGCTGGAAAAGTCCGTTCTGTCTTCAAACAGTGAATTGTATAGGGTCGATATTATATGCCTGTGCGGGGTTATTTTTGTGCAAAGGTCCTCTAATTTAGTAAGAGGTCTTGTCCAGAAATGTGCAGTCTCGGTCCTGGTCAGGTAGTGTCTGATTTGTATGTAATTCCAGTGTGGGATTTGAAAGGGTTTGATGATTTCGTTCAGATCTTCTCTAGATAATATTTTCCTGTTTTTGAAGAAGTGTCGGGAGAGTATTTGTCTGTGTGGCCAATGGTTTAGTAGAAAGTTTTTCTCGAGTCCCGGAGGAAAATCCGGGTTGTTTTTTAGTGTCGTTAAGGGGCTGAGCCAGGGGGTTGTATTAGTGGGTTTGAAGGTGCTGTGGAAGACGCTTAATGTGGGGCCTATGAGAGGATGTGATTTGATACCCTTTGAATGGAACTTGGGGTGAATCCATGGTAGGGTGCTAAGATCTTGAATGGATTGCATGTGTTCCAATGCCACCCAATCCTTGACCTTCGAGTGGATATTCCAGTCCACAATCCGTGATAGGAGGGTTGCTTGGTGATATTTCTTTAGATCTGGTAATGCTATTCCCCCCTTGTTTTTTGGTAGATATAGTCTGGAAAGTTTGATCCTAGGGGATTTCCCCCTCCAAATAAAAGTGGAGCAGGCCTTTCGGAAAGATGAAAAGAAGGACGCGGGTAGGAAAATGGGTATTGTTTGCATTACATATAAGAATCGAGGCAGTATTGTCATTTTAATTAAGGAAGCTCTTCCAAACCATGAAACGTTTAGAGAATTCCATCTTTTTAAGTCCTCATGTGTTTCTTTTAGTATCGGCTGGAAATTGAGTTTAAAGAGGTCTTTTAAATTGGAGGGGATTTCTATTCCTAGATAGGTTATGTTGTGCTTGGCCCAGGTGAACGGGAATTTTCTTTTACTCTGCTCTACAACTTTTGATGTGAGTGAAATGTTTAGGGCCATTGATTTTGAGTGATTAATCTTTAAGTTAGAAAGTAGATTAAAGTTTTCCAGGTCTTGTAATAAGTTGGGTATGGAGATGTGAGGTTCTGACAGAAAAAGAAGCATATCATCCGCGAAGGCGGCTATTTTATAGGTATTTTTTTGTATTTCGATTCCTTTGATTTTTGGATTGGCTCGGATTCTGTTTAAAAGTGGTTCTAGGGTGAGAACGAAGAGCAAAGGGGATAGGGGGCAGCCCTGCCTCGTGCCGTTATTTAATTTGAAAGTGTTCGACAGGTGGCCATTGACTCGTACTCTTGGTGTTGGATTGATGTAAAGTGCCTTGATATAAGCTCTCATTTGGGGTAGAATGCCTATGTGTTCTAGTACTGCATCAATGAAGTCCCATGCCACTCTGTCGAACGCCTTTTCGGCATCTAATGATAGAAAAAATCCTTGTTTTTTATTGGAGGTTAGCCAATGACTTATATTTAGTGCTTTAATTGTGTTATCTCGTCCCTCTCTACCTGGGATAAACCCCACCTGGTCAAGATTTATGAAGGAATTGAGAAGGGGTAGCAGTCTATTGGCTAGTATTTTAGCGTAGATCTTGACATCCACGTTTATCAAGGAAATGGGCCTATAGTTTGTAACTAGTGTTGCATCTTTACCTTCTTTGGGTAGTACTGTAATGTGGGCTTCCAATAGTTGTTTGGGAGGTTGGTGTACCGAGTTTAATGTTTGAAAGGTTCTCAGGAATCTTGGTTTCAGAATGTCATTAAACGTTTTATAATATTGTAGGGGTAGACCATCTGGGCCTGGTGCCTTGCCTATGTTCATTTCTTTTATGGCCTTGTCATATTCCGGTCCAGATATAGGGGCTTCAAGTTCCTGGGCTTTATCACTAGATATTTTGGGTGGGCTATATTGTCTTAGGAAATCCTGGATTAGCTTGGATCTTTCGTCTGAGTTCTGGGGGCTTTTAGGGTTTGACGGGAGGTTGTAGAGAGATTGATAGTAAATTTCAAACTGCTTAGCTATCTCCTCATTAGTGGAATGTGGTTTCCCTTGATTATCCCTAATTTGATGTATAGTTGAAGCTATTTTTTTACTCTGTACTGCCTTAGCCAGCAATTTCCCGCTCTTATTTCCCTGTTCATAGTAAATCTTATGTCTCAGTATGTATTGTCTTTTTGTTTTCAGATTCAGTTGTTCTGTCAGAAGTGCTCTCGTTTTGGTCAGCTTGTCAAGTGTTGATACCGCAGTGTTTCTTTTATGTGTTATTTCTAGTGCATGAATCTGGTCTACCAGGGATTTAATTTTGGATTGGCGTTCCTTTTTTATTTTAGCTAGCTTCTTGATGAATTCACCCCTGATAACACACTTGTGCGCCTCCCATTGGGTTAGTGTAGAAGTTTCGTCGTTTTCGTTTCTTGAGAAGTAATCTATTAATTTGTCTCTTAGCTCAAGTACATCTATTGGGTCCTTAAGTACTACGGAATTGAGTCTCCACGTTTTGGTCACAGTTTTTTTGTCAGGAAAATTCAACGTCACGGTTATAGGGTGGTGATCTGAAATCGTCATGGGTTCGATTGTTGCGTCTTTCAAAAGGTTTAAGTCGGGTTGTGATATACAGAAATAGTCAATTCTAGAGTATTTTTGATGGATGGAAGAGAAGTAGGTGAAGTCTTTAGTTTGAGGAAACAGAGTTCTCCAGGTGTCATGAAGCATCAAATCCTTTAGCTGGATCTTAATTTGTCTCAGTGCCCTGTAAGGAAGGCTCGACGCTCCATTCGAGGTGTCTATGAGGGGGTTTAAGGGGATATTGAAATCTCCCCCCAAGATTAGAGCACCAGTGGCAAATGTCGTCAAAAGTTCCTTAATCTTGCGAAAGAAAGCTACTTGTCCCGAGTTTGGGGCATAAACATTGGCAATTGTTATTGGATGGTTTTCTAGTCTCCCTTTGATGAAAATATATCTACCGCTGGGGTCTAGCATGGTGTCCTGAATCTGAAATGGAGTCTGCTTAGAGATAAGTATAGAGACTCCTTTTGTCTTCCCTTCTGGATTTGGGGCGTGCATGGCTATTGGATACCTCCTGTCCTGGAATTTTGGGACTTTATCGGATTTGAAATGAGTCTCTTGTATACATATGATGTTTGCTTTATGTTTGTGGAACTCATTAAGGAATTTGGTTCTTTTTTCAGGTATATTGAGTCCTTTGGCATTTACAGAGAGTAGTTTAATAGATAGTGGTACAGTCTGTTGGGTGTTGGAAGGCATCTTGTAGTTTAGGTATTATTTTCTCCCGATTACCTGTCTGTAGTAAAGTGCAAGCTGGTTTACTAAGATGTGGGAGTAAAGTTTCCCACAGTTTTATCGATGAGCTGAAGTGTGTGAAATTCGGTGGATAAGTGGTGGGGGAATGTGGTAGGAAAGAGAAAAATAAATAAATAAATAAATAAATAAAAAAATAAAGGAAAGGGAAAAGAATGAGGGAGGGGGTATGAGGGGGGGAGTTCCGGGAGTAGGCTTAGACCTGCTGGCCTACCCTAATGTATAAAAAACCGGATGGTTCAAAGGGCAAATAAATTCTTGCCCTTTGTTTGGGTTCGTGGCTATAGTCAGATCCGATATGTATGCCTAATTCTAATTTAAATTATTAAATATCTAGACGGAAGAGAGGAATGAGTTCTACGTGTAAGCCTGATTTTCTTTTTTTCTCGCTCTCCCTACTTCCTTCTCTTTTCTATCTCTCTATGAGTCTAGCACTCTGGAGCAGTTGGTACTTAAGATAAAAACCTAATGTCACAAGGGTGCTTATGGACTGGTGAGCATGGGAGTTCGTTTACTAACTTGGCCGTGGGTGGGAGTACAATAGAGGCCTCGAGTCCTATATTACCATTTTGTGGATGCCAGAATTATGAGTATTGTAATATATTTGGAAGCTTAGTGAGGCTACTAGTAATTTAAGTCCTGCAGGATACCACAAATGAGACGTGAGAGAATTCACTGACACTATTTTAACTTTTAACCACTAGAGGGGGGTGTTGCATTGTATTTCTATAAGGAGATTGTCAAATACATATATTCCGAGCATTTTCTATGTAGCTGATTGAATTAATGTAACACCCTAATATCTGCCAAGTGAATGATAAACTATAACCCTATAACATAAAAACCTTATAACGTATAACAATTCCTATTTCTTTCTTCCCTTTTCCCTCCTCCCCCTTCCCTCTGAGGGTTCCTCAAGTTCTCTTAGCATGTGTATAGGGCATCATCGTGATCGAGGGGCCCTATGGTTTGTTCATTGAGTGCACCATTCACTTCTTGTGAGGGAAAGAGAGTCAACTCTTATGTTTGCAATTTCCTCACCGGTGTTGACCGGAAAAGTGAGCGTATGGGTCATGAATTTGTTCTAGGTGGAGATTGATCACCGCCATGTCCCATCTATTCATGCTGCAAGAACATTTCTGTACAGACACATGTAACTTATATAAACAAAATAGCATAAGAAAGCAGTGTAAAATGATAAGCTTTTTCCCTTTACCAACACTTCTGAGGGTATTATCAGGGAACTACGTGGGTTTGGTTTCCGATTATAATGTTTTAGGTCCGATTAGCTCATAAAGAAAAAAAAAACAAAGACACGATATGTCACATTACAATTAAACATTTAGAGGGGGGTGTTGCATTGTATTTCTATAAGGAGATTGTCAAACACATATATTCCGAGCATTTTCTATGTAGCTGATTGAATTAATGTAACACCCTAATATCTGCAAAGTGTATGGTAAACTATAACCCTATAACATAAAAACCTTATAACGTATAGCAATTCCTATTTTTTTCTTCCCTTTTCCCTCCTCCCCCTTCCCTCTGAGGGTTCCTCAAGTTCTCTTAGCATGTGTATAGGGCATCGTCGTGATCGAGGGGCCCTATGGTTTGCTCAGTGAGTGCACCATGCACTTCTTGTGAGGGAAAGAGAGTCAACTCTTATGTTTGCAGTTTCCTCACCGGTGTTGACCGGAAAAGTGAGCGTATGGGTCATGAATTTGTTCTAGGTGGAGATTGATCACCGCCATGTCCCATCTATTCATGCTGCAAGAACATTTCTGTACAGACACATGTAACTTATATAAACAAAATAGCATAAGAAAGCAGTGTAAAATGATTAGCTTTTTCCCTTTACCAACACTTCTGAGTATATTATCAGGGAACTACGTGGGTTTGGTTTCCGATTATAGTGTTTTAGGTCCGATTAGCTCATAAAGAAAAAAAAAAAAAAACAAAGACACGATATGTCATATTGCAATAAGACATCTTGTGACCCGTTTCTCTTCTTATGTGCGTCAAGAATAGTTCAGAACAGTCCACAGGGGCTGTGAGCCCCCCTAGGAGAGTGAAATAGGCATATAGGCATACAGTAGTTATGCATGTTCATCATGTAGGCCATCAACCCCTGTATGGTAATCTGACCGGGAAGAGGTGTAGGCAGATTAGGGAGAGTTATAATGGGTGTCTTTCTGACCTTTGAACATTGGGAGAATGGAAGTGGTACTTACAGGCGTCGAGTTCATGGCTATTGAAATAGTCAAACCTTTATGCTAGAAGTCCACCCGGTTGTTCGACAGCTGGTAAGATAACCTTGAGGATGGATACCACCGCACCTCCTGTCCAGATTGTGATATCTAGTTGTATAAAATAAAATGGAACAAACAAAGAGAAGGTTGCAAAAAAAAAAAAAAAGAGACATTTTGTTGGACCTATACTCAACAGTGCCCACTTTTTGAAGTGGTAAAATTATATTTAGGTGGAAACTGACGCATCACAAATGAGTGGAAGTGAGTGGGGGAAGAAGAAAAAAAAGGATTTTTGTTCTTGCAGACCTTAGGCAGTCATTCAGTGAAGTGTGTAAGCAGATTCAAGTGTCCATGCGGTCCTGGTATTCTAGGCGATCTCTGCGCCTGGGTGGGGAGAGTCCTGGATTTCCTCGGGCCTCTCCTCTCCTGTTGTTGCGGGGTGACGGTGATCTGCGACGTCGATCCCCCTGTCTTTGCGCTCTGGGAGTTTGATTGTTGTGGATCGATACCCATGGCTCATTAAGCATAAATGAGTTGTACCATTCTGGAACCTCGGTCCTAGGGATGTTCATGGCCTCGCAGAAAGGACGGAGGTCTTCGGGTATACGGAGCAATGCTGTGTGGCCCCTGAATGTGGCCGAGAGGCAGAACGGGAATTTCCACCTGTAAGGTATTCCCCTCGATCTCAGCTGTTCCGTGATTGGTCGCAGTGCTCTGCGTTGCTGTAAAGTAATATTTGAGAGATCTTGGTACAGCTTTATTTCAGTGCCGTTGAAGATGACTCTATTTTTCTCTCTCGCTTTCCTCAAGATGGCTTCTTTCAGTGGGAAGTTTACTAGACAGCAGATTATGTCTCTGGGGGGGTCATTTTCTCTCCCTCTGGGCCTGAGGGCTCTATGGACTCTCTCAAATTCAATCGGGGTATCGGCGGGTCTTTCCAAGATGTCGTTGAATATGGCTTCCGCAGTGCGTTCTACAGGTATTTGGTCAGGCATTTCAGGTACTCCCCTAATTCTAATGTTGTGTCTCCGCCCCCTATTGTAGAGATCTTCTAAATGGCGGTGTATCTCGATTAAGTGAGTGAGGTGCATGTCAGCGTTCTTCTGCACCTGCTGTATAGCATCCGCATGGCGCGCTGAAGCCTGTTCAATTATCCCAGTCCTGACTGCAATGCCCTGTATGTCTGCTCGGATTTCATTGATGGCTGCAGACAGGGAAGTTTTTATGTCCAGGGCTACAGCTTGCAGATTAGCCTGTAGATCTGCAAGGCTGAGGATCTGTGCCATTTGTGGTGCAGGCATCTGGGGACCTAGTGAGGGTGCCTGAGTGCTTGTTTGGGCCACTTGGATGCTGAGTTGGGGTGCCTGGTTGCTTAGTGGGGATCCTGTGGTGATTTGTGGGGGTGCCTGCATTGCTTGTGAGGCAATCGCGCTATTCGCGGCATCCGCGATGGTGCTGGAGCCGCCGGGCGGCATGAGAGGCTTAGGCGAGGCCGCGGCTTTGAGGCCTAGTGCCTGCGCCGCGCGGAACATCTCAGGGATGTGGGGAGAAGATGCCTGACCTGTCTCCATTGACTCCCGAGGCGTTGAGGAGGTACGATCCCCCTTTCCCATGCAGTTTTTATGCTCGATTCTGCTTGTGGCTCAATGTAACTGCTCCTTTGTGCCAGAGATGGGGAATCAAGCAGCCATCTCGGTCCGGTGCTAGGCCACGCCCCCCGTTTGGATTTAATCACTGCTTATGACAAGAGTCATTTTTGTGAGTGCATCTATTGGGAGATTTTTAGTGTTTTTATTAAAAGTTGTGTTGCAATATCACACTATTGTGCTCTCTCTCTTCATTATACATGTGGCTGTCATCTTGGAGTTTTTCCTTTTTCCAACGGATCTCCATTTATTTAACTGAGTGCTCCAGTTTCCAAAGAGGGAGTTCCATCAATTAAACTGAGTGGTTCAGTTAAAAAGCCTGTGTGCCTTAACACGAGAGTGTCAGGCCATTTATTGTGGTGAGTTTGCATTCTGATGGGTGGTGGAATCACGCAGTCACTGTGGTGTGGTGAAAGCACTGTCTGAAGATCGTGAAGGGACTTCTTCTGTTCTCCATTTATGAACTTCATTTACGTTCACACAATCAGTTTATGGATTTTTTTTTTTTTTTGCCAACCTGTTATTTTGGGTGTATTATTGACACCTATTTTTTGACACTGATATATTGTTTCACATAGAGGGTGGATCACTCATTATTTTTCACTTAATAGTCTAGCAATATTATATGTGTGTTTTTTTATTTTATTCTCTTGAGCGCTGCTTAATATCACATTTGATACCTTTTTTCACATCAGGTAGCACTGTATTTGCATATTACATTTTGATTGTTTAACTTTTAGAGCAGCAGCTCACATATATTTATTTATTAATTTATTTATTTATATTATCAATATCACTATATTTTCACTTATATTCTCCAGTTACGCGCAGTGGGGGTGGCTCAATTAGACGGCCCTTATTTCCACCTTTTTCCCATACATATTAATTTTTACTCACTGCTGCTATGGAAGTCATTAATTTTTTGTCGAATAGACAGATTAATGCAGAATCAGTTTTCTCCACCAACCAGGAAATGGCAGAGAAGAAGAAATCAAACTGGCCCTACTGAATGAAAAAATTCAGGTTTTACGAAATAAATTGGAACCAATTAAGGAAACCAGTTTAATAAAGGATTTTAATGTTAATATGAAAAAGAAACTGGAAAAAATTGACAGAGAAACACAGAAAAGGAAAGTCAAAAAATTCAATAGGGATTCGGAGGACTTTAAGAATAATAGAATTTATGCTTGGCAAAGCACAGGAATCATTAACAATGATATTGATGAGGAAGCCACTGTGGCCTCACAACAACCATCAAGAATCCTGGATGCTATACCCAAGAAGGAAACTACTGTTAAACAGAGCACCAACAATAATAAAAAATCGAAGCTTGATCGGAGCTCATCGAATCAAGCTCGAGGAAGTGGTAGTAACACTGGTAAAAAAGATCAATATGCCTCTCAACAGGCATCACCTGGACCTTCAAGGCAGGAGAGAAATGGACAACAGTATGGCTATCAATATCAGTCCCCACGGACACCACAATTGTATGGGAGGAAAGATCAGTTTAATTATCCTCCACAACATAATTACCAACAGTGGTCCCACCATCCGCCCCCTCCAGGATACTATCCAGGACCAGAGTATGGGCATATGGGCAATAGATATCAACCTCTGGCAGAGGACTATCATAATGGATACTACTCTCAACAGCCTTTTTTAGGGCATCGGGGGAGGGGGGGAGAGGTGGGACTCCGAGGAGGAACTCACAGACCAGGAACAACAAAGGAGGAGACAAGCATGTCGTTCCGAAATTTCCGCAAAGAGGACCAGAAACATATCAAAGAGAAGACGTGGATGCAGGGCAGGCCGAAGGAAACAATCCCAAAAAAAGAATGAGGGAGGTGGAACCACAGGAATATACAACCTGAGTAAGGTGATGTTGAGCCCGAAAGAGCTCAATATCCTCAACACGGGTTTAAAGTGTGCTCCTAGAAGAACAATGAATAAATTTGACGTCTATATAGACACACACAAATTTGTCAGGACTCTGAATTTGAAAAAATACTTCTTGAGCCACCCTGTCACGTCTTCTATGAAAAGTACCATTGTGGCAACGAAAGTTGACAGTGGACTCAAGAATAAATCCTTATTTAATCCTCAGATTTCCAATAATCATTTTATAGAGGTTTTTAAACAGTTGGTACTCAAAGACATTGAGGAATTACCTGTGAAGAAGGGTGTGAATCCCCGCTATATTAAAGAAGGTATTGAATCTTTGGAGGATAAGAAGAATGTTGTGATCCGACCAGCGGACAAAGGGGGAGGGGTGGTGGTCCTGGATAAGGAGTTCTACTGCACCCAGTTGTCCAATATGCTGAGCGATACTTCTACATATAGAAAACTAGCATCAGACCCTACCGAACCATACAAGGTACAACTTGATGCGTTGGTAGATTGGGGCTATCATACTGGAGCTTTGAATCTGAAAGAGAAAAGGTACTTAGCTCCCTCAGCGTGTAGGATACCGGTGATCTACACTTTGCCTAAGATCCACAACAATGAAATTATCCCACCTGCCCGACCAATAGTTAACGGGATTGGATCATTTACAGCCAGATTGGGAGAATACCTTGACAGATTTCTCCAACTGAGTGTTTGCACAACCAAGGCGTATCTGAAAGACACCACCGACCTGCTACAGTCCCTAGACAAAGTGAGCATCAGACCTGAAACAGACATATTTTTGGTAACAGCTGACGTGGCATCACTGTATACCATTATTCAGCATGATGATGGGGCACTGGCGTTGAACTGGGCACTTAGCAGGAGGGATGATATACCGCATACTCAGGAGAAATTTATGGGACATGTATTAGAGTTCTGCATGTCCCATAATTATTTCTGGTTCGATGGCTCCTTCTTCTCCCAGCAGGTTGGCGTGGCTATGGGGGCAAAGTTTGCCCCCAGCCTCGCCAACCTGTTCATGGCTGAGTGGGAGGACAGGCATGTTTTTCATAACCGGAGACCCCAATTATTATTTTATCGGAGATTTATAGATGATATTTTATTTATATGGGAAGGATCGCAGCAAGATGCACTAAAGTTTCTGGAAGACCTCAATAGTAATACCAACAACATTAAATTGGAATATACAATTAGCGGAAATATGGTCAACTTTTTGGATGTCACTATTCAAAGAGAAGCAAATAAACTAAAGACTAAAGTCTTTTTCAAGCCAACTGATCGTAACAGTTATTTGTCCATTAATAGTGGACACCACCCAGCATGGATTAAAAATATCCCTAAGGGGCAATTTTTAAGAGTTCGTCGCAATTGCTCAGATGCCAATGATTATCTCTCACAAGCACAAACACTGAAGAATAAATTTGTTCAGAAGGGATATGATGAGCCAGCTCTGAACACAATGATTGAAGAAATTGCTGCTATCCCTAGAGAAAAATGCTTAGAGAAGAAGGTAGAACAGCCAAATAATAACCAACACCAATGGGGCTTCCTGTCTGGGTTTCATGCCCAATACAGGGAGGTAGAGGCTATCATCAAGAATCACTGGCACATCCTGGGGAAGGACAGACACTTTGCCGAAATACTTCCGAGTCAACCACGATTCATCTATAGGAGGGCTCCTAATTTCGGCGACAAGGTGGTCCGCAAGATTCTAGATCCCCCAGATCAGCAGGCCCTCAGAATAGATTTCAAGGGGTTCTACTCGTGCAGGAAATGCATTTGTTGCAGAACTGTGCAGATAAGCAATAGAGGAAAACAACAGGTCACGAGCAGTGATGGGAAGATTTTCTCTATTAAAGAATGTATCACCTGCAACTCTTCTCATGTAGTATATTTGATTTGGTGCCCATGTGGACTACTTTATGTAGGAAGAACTAAGAGGTTATTGCGGATACGAGTGGCTGAACACCTGGCAAACATAAAGAAGGGCTTTGATTACCACAGTGTGTCAGTCCACTTTAAGGAAAAACATAACCAAGATCCTTCGCTAGCTCAGTTCTGTGGCATTGACTGCGTACACCCTTCATGGAGAGGTTCAAACAGGGTGAGAGATTTATCGCAGCGAGAAACTCAATGGATCTTTCTTTTAAAAAGTCAATTTCCGAGGGGCCTTAACATAGAGTTGGACGTGAACTGCTTCATCAGTAATGTTTAGACTAGGAGCAGGTTTTAAGGTGTACATATATATAGTATGGTCATGAATTATGTTGTTACAAGGGGGCCAGACAACTGGGCCACCCACTATGATCATGGGCTCTGTATGACTATATATTTAATTTTTGTTATGCCATGCATATGGAGATGATGAAGTTCACCCACTTTAATTTGAACCATTGCATGTCTAAATTTGCCCATATTTATGTATATCTCGTTCAAAGTACATGCCCCAGTGTAAAATCGTTTTCCAGTTTATAAAATCTTTTTTAAAAATAATAATTTTTATATATATATATATATATATATATATATATATATATATATATATATATATAAAAAAATAAAATAAAAATTCATTTTGATTACCACCATTTTATTGAAATTTTATGATGGATAATAATATATGCAACTCTTCAATATAATTTTAGGAATACCGCCTATATTATATGTATTTAATTAAGTTTTATATATATTTATGGTTGATTATGTGTTTTTAGATTATGGAATAATATATATTCTTTTTTAGATTCATATAACCATGTAGTATGCTCTCACTTTAGATTAATGAGAGATATTGTACTTTGTGTTTCTGACTTTACACTGTTAGATCGTGTTTGTATAGACCTGGAGGTGACTCGTGGTCATGGGGACACCCGAATGGCTGTTAGTTATTTCTTAGAGGGATATCCCCCTTCTTTCAGTTTGCAGTACACTCTATGCTTGATGGGTGTCATACACCAGTTTCACCACTGGGGTTAGACACTGTATCGAATATAGGCAGTGGGAATGGGTGTCATACACCAGTTTCACCACTGGGGTTAGACACTGTATCGAATATAGGCAGTGGGAATGGGTGTCATACACCAGTTTGACCACTGGTGATAGACACCTCATTGAATACAGGCAGTGTGATTAGGTGTAGTACACCGACGTCACCACTGGGGGCCTCCACCTCGCACACATGATTATGCTGCTCTGTTTGGTCAGAGCTGCACACTTGCATGCCAGCACAGCTGAGTGGGACGTTTGTCCACACAGCTGATGCTTGTAATGAACGGAAGGCGTGCACCAATGTGCAAGTGAGGGGGGGACCTTGGCAGCTACATATAGCGGCATGTGACATCTGGTAAGCATCCCCATGATTAAATCAGTATGATGAAACATGTCGGGGCGTGGGTACTAAGTTACAACCGCATACCTTAAACTGAACTGGTCGGGCGTGAAACGGTCCATCTGTCACCAATATAGTCATCTGAAGAGCGACTCCAGTACACCTTCATAGGGCTGTGAGTAAACCTGGGCTATTTGTTGGTCCGCCGTGACCACTGGTTCACCTGGAGGAAAATTTTCGTTTGTGTTTACACCGTGTGATGTTTGGATTTAATCACTGCTTATGACAAAAGTCATTTTTGTGAGTGCATCTATTGGGAGATTTTTAGTGTTTTTATTAAAAGTTGTGTTGCAATATCACACTATTGTGCTCTCTCTCTTCATTATACATGTGGCTGTCATCTTGGAGTTTTTCCTTTTTCCAACGGATCTCCATTTATTTAACTGAGTGCTCCAGTTTCCAAAGAGGGAGTTCCATCAATTAAACTGAGTGGTTCAGTTAAAAAGCCTGTGTGCCTTAACACGAGAGTGTCAGGCCATTTATTGTGGTGAGTTTGCATTCTGATGGGTGGTGGAATCACGCAGTCACTGTGGTGTGGTGAAAGCACTGTCTGAAGATCGTGAAGGGACTTCTTCTGTTCTCCATTTATGAACTTCATTTACGTTCACACAATCAGTTTATGGATTTTTTTTTTTTTTTTTGCCAACCTGTTATTTTGGGTGTATTATTGACACCTATTTTTTGACACTGATATATTGTTTCACATAGAGGGTGGATCACTCATTATTTTTCACTTAATAGTCTAGCAATATTATATGTGTGTTTTTTTTATTTTATTCTCTTGAGCGCTGCTTAATATCACATTTGATACCTTTTTTCACATCAGGTAGCACTGTATTTGCATATTACATTTTGATTGTTTAACTTTTAGAGCAGCAGCTCACATATATTTATTTATTAATTTATTTATTTATATTATCAATATCACTATATTTTCACTTATATTCTCCAGTTACGCGCAGTGGGGGTGGCTCAATTAGACGGCCCTTATTTCCACCTTTTTCCCATATGTGTATGAGATGCAAATGTGCCTAAATATAATGAAGTGGATATAGCAAGTACCTGAGTATGGTGAATATGCCAAGTATAAAGTAAGACACAGCAAGCAATCTCAACAGCTGCGTGTGTCCTCAGCAGGGCCGCCATCAGGGGGGTACAGGCATTACACCTGTAAGGGGCCCGGAGGTCCCCAGGGGCCCGGATGGCAACCCCCCTTTTTTTATTTATTTTTTATTTATATTTTTATTTTATTTTTTAATAAAGAGCCATTTTTTTTTTTAGAGGTCCGGAGGTCCCCATATATATATAATATTATTATTATTATTATTAAAGGGCCCAGAGGTCCCCAGGGCCCCGGATGGCAACCCCCCTTTTTTTATAAAAAAAATATATTTTTTTTATATATATATATTTTTTATATATATATTTTTTTGTCATATATATATATACAGTGATACCTCGGTTCACGAACGCTTCTGTTCACGAACAACTCGGTTCACGAACAGGAAAGTTCATAAAAATATGCTCCGGTTCACGAACTCCGCCTCGGTTCACGAACAGGAGCCACGGCCATTTTAATGCTATTTCCAGGCTGTCACATGGTCGTGACTTTCTGTAGGAAGACCGTGGAGAGAAGAAGACACACAGAAGTACTGTGAGTACTCTGCAAACATTTTGAGTGATTTTTTGATTTTTGGTGTGCTTTTTAGCACATACAGTACTGTACTGTACTACAGTACTGTCCTTGCTGTATTGTACAGTTCACTGAAGGAGATCCCCCTGATGTCCTTATGGAGGGGGACTCTCCCTCCAAACAATAACTGCCTCCCACCTGCCTTCCTCCATGCCAGAAGTCATCTCAAGCAAGGTTAGTGTCCTCTCTTTATACATTACTATACTGTACTAATGTGTATTGTAATTTGTTTCATATTTTTGTGCTTCAAAAACCCCCAAAAAAAGGTCAGCACGGATTAACTGGATTTACATTGAACCCTATGGGAAAATGTGCCTCGGTTCGCGACCAATTCGGTTCGCGACCAGAGTCAGTTCACGAATTAAGTTCGTGAACCGAGGTATCACTGTATATATATATATATATATATATATATATATATATATATATATTTATTATTAAAGGGCTCAGAGGTCCCCAGGGCCCCATGTGTGGCAAACCCCCCCTTTTTTTTAATAAATGTTTATTTTTTTATTTTTGTTTATATATATATATATATTTATTATTATTAAAGGGCCCTGAGGTCCCCAGGGCCCTGGATGGCAAACCCCCTTTTTTTCATAAATGTTTATTTTTAATTATATATATATATATATATATATATATTTATATATTTTTTTTTTTATTATTAAAGGGCCCAGAGGTTTCTTTTTTTCATTTTTATTAAAGGGCCCAGAGGTCCTGGATGGCAACCCCCCTTTTTTGCAATTTCTTTATATATATATATTATTAAAGGGCCCAGAGGTCCCCAGGGCCCCAGATGGCAACCCCCTTTTTAAAAAATATATATATATATTTTTTTATAAATATTTTTTATTTTTATTAAAGGGCCCAGAGGTCCCCAGGGCCCCGGATGGCTACCCCCCTTTTTTTATATATTTTTTTCTTTATTTCTCCCCCCCCCCCCGCTTCTCAATCCGCGGCAGCCCCCCCCCCCCGCTTCTCAATTTATGGTGGCAGCACCCCCCCCCCGGTTCTCTCTGCTCCAGGGGGCCCATACCTGAAGCTGTGTAAGGGCCCATAATTCATGATGGCGGCCCTGGTCCTCAGTGAAGAGAGAAATTAAATCCAAGCCATGCCTGACCTCCAATTTTACCCCGGAAGGACCCAGAGGGCTCCGCCCCCAACACCATGTGTGGATGGCTGATATGTGAGTGCGGGAGGCACCCAACATTCAGGATCCCAGCCAATACTCTTGGGTACAGCTTCACAGCAGATCCTCCGCTCACACTGTGGCCATCCAAGCACATGGTGCCGATGTGTAGGTGTCCCTATTCGCCAAAAAGCAGATGGGGACAGCAGGAGACACAGAAAAGCCTCCCTTTATACACATCGCAGCTCCCAATGCGAGACAGGAAAGCGCATCCACGAAGGGATCGCACAGAGAGCCAGGATATACAATACTGGGATAATAATTCAGTTGCATACACACGATGACAACACATATGACAGCACCATAAAGGGGAAGTTCCATTCGAATGGCACCACCCTTTGGGCTGATTATGCAAATTTTCCTTCTCATAATTTGTTTCCCCCGTCGTTAAGGCCTACACACGGCCGTTTTTCACGACGAGAAAAAAAAACAAATTGCAGCCTCACTGTGCCCATCAATGGGAAGCCACTGTGCCCATCAATGGGAAGCCACTGTGCCCATCAATTGCATCAAATGCAGCCATTGTGTGCGCATCTGTCACTCAGATTACTGTGACTGCGCCCACCTGTCACTCAGATCACTGTCACTGTGCCCATCTGTCACTCAGCTTTCATTCTCAGTCAGGGATCTCTTACACTAATCGGCGGATGTTGGTCAGTAATTGTGGATGGGCCGATGCTCTCTTACCTTCAGGATCCCAGCCAATACTCTTGGGTACAGCTTCACAGCAGATCCTCCGCTCACACTGTGGCCATCCAAGCAGAGGCTGCCTCACCCTGGTCACATGGCGCTCCAGCTGGGGGGGTCTTAGCATCTTCTTCGCCTGAACCACCACCAGCCCATCCCCCCAATGTCACCCCTAGACCCCTCGGGGTAAGGAAAGGAGGCGGAGCACCGACAATACAGCAGTGAGCCTGACCGTCTTCCCCTCTCTTGGTACCGACCACCACTTCAACCGCCAGTCCTGCACCAATGCCCTCCATATCGGAAATATGGACCCCACTATACCGGAACCTGGCCGTCCTTCACTCCGGTCCTGACTACACTCCCAGACCACACAGCAGTTAGCCGGGAAACCGGAAGTGGTGCTGCAAAAAGCAAATGACAGTAGAGTGGGGAGTGTTTGCAGGTGCATTGCTTGCGCCCTGAACACACCCTAAACACAGGCAAATCAGCTTCCCAGCCTGCAATCAGCTGATTGTAATCTGGGAAGCTTCTCATAGGCAGCCATGTGTCCGGCGCTCAGACACCCTTAAAGGGCAAGTTTTTTTTTTTTAAATAGCTTGGAGGGGGGGGGGCAGTGGCCGTGCGCCCCCTATGGACGAGCCGCCACTGCTTCCGGTGACTCTTCAGCAGCAGGAATTTCAAATTTCAAGGACTTTTCTGTTTCCACAGAACACTGACAGCGTATACATTACGGTACACAACAAATTGGCGGTTTTGACAGAACCCTGGCTAAGGAGTAAAAAAGTTGTGGCCACGTTGTTGGTTACTAGCAGGCGGATTAACAATGTCCACTCATTATATTGTGTACCGTAATGTATACGCTGCCAGTGTTCTATGAAAACAGCCAAGTCTGCAATTATTGCTACTGGAGTCACCTGAAGTGACATAATTGAAGATGTTGACAGAACACTGGCTGTATGCATTTCAACCTGCTTGCAAGTACAAAAACTACCTCATGGCTCATTTATAACAGCGAGCTTGTTTTGACATATTAGGCCAGTATTTGTTTCTTTTACCTGCATATGCTGTAAGAAAAAGTTTATTTTACCAGCTTAGCCGGTGAAATATCGGCCGAGTGATATCTGTAGTTCCAGTCTTCAAGTGAAGTACAGAATGATGTGTGGAGGTGTGACTAGATACATTTCCCGCCTCACGAGGGCAGGAGCGCGCAGAGTACAATCCTCATCACACAGGAACGCGTTGAGGCTCGTGCACGCTCCCAAGGAATCCCTACACAGTGCACTGCATGCAACCCTTCTTCCCAGCCACAGGGGAAGACCGACGAAAATGTTCCCAGCGAGCTCTGTCATTGGATGCAGATTTTAACCAATGGCTGAGCAGAGGGCGGGCCGCTCTAGTTCTGACAGCTTTTCGATTTTTCTGCTCTCAGACCTGTCACTTTGGATTCCTACAAGAAGTAAGTGAGCGAATTGTACATTTCTGTTTTATCATGATGATATATGCAATGGAGTCTGGCGCATGGGCAAATGGAACGACTCACAGAGCAGTCTGCGTGTTTACATGGCAGAGAATCTCCGTACTTTCGGTTTGTGTACATGGAATGCATCTCTGTGACATCATCCTTGTAAACATGCTGTTAGGGGACGCTGTGTGCCTCTGAACCTATCAGCAAGCTCTGATCCAACCATATACAATAATTATATACTGTTATGTTAACCATCAGCGTGTGTTTACAGTGGAAGAGACTTTTGCTGTAAAACATGAATGTGATCTTTTGTTTTTGTTTTGTTTTTATCTTGAGTTCTGAACTTCCTTTTTTGAAAGTGAGTTTTTATTAAAGCAGAACTAAAGGATTAATACTCACCTGTCCTAGAGTCCCTAGCCAGCATCTGCCAGTCTTCGGGCCTCCTCATTGGCCGGCGCTGGATGACATCACTCCTGAGCAGAAAGCAGTCATCCGGTGTTCTGCCGAATAAGTCCAGTTCCCCTCGGCAGATAAGGACCCCCCTGTACTGCGCAGGCGCTTGCGCAGTACGAACCTCAACTGACCCTCCGAAAATAGCCGAAGATGTAGTGCTACTCTGCAAGGGGCGGGAGTAATTTTAGCAATAAAGTGCACATCATAGCGGGGCATGCTAAAACAAATGAAGGGCAGTTAATTCACTGTTGATGGGTTGGTTTTGCAATGTGCCCCGCGAAGACGTGTACTTTATTGCTAAAATCATCCCCGCCCCTTGCAGAGTAGCACTAGCACTAGAGTAGTACTAGCATCGGGAGGGTGTGGCATGTGTCGGCTATTTTCGGAGGCTCAGTTGAGGTTCGTTCTGCGCAAGCTCCACGCCAGCGCAATACAGGGGGGTTCTTATCTGCCGGGGGATCTTTTTCGGCAGGACACCGGCACTCAGAGACTGGCCTGGTGCACATCTGTAACTCAGTTGTACAGTAAGGTGACCAGATTTTTAAAATGAAATTTGGGGACAGAATTTTTCTTTACTAGTAATGCCAACAATCCGCGACTCTCTGCCCGTCACCGCTCGCCTCTCAAGTCTCACTCTTCAGGCCCAGGCTACTACTGGATGGGGAGCGGAGGAAGATCACTCTGCCAGGGAAGGCAAGGAGATAGGCAGGTGGCTGGCCACGATTTGAGCCAAGGCAGAAGAACATGCGAGCGGAGCTGAATGGGCATGCACCCGAACTGAAGAAATATTCCCTCCGCTCCGACCAACATATGATCATCAGAAAGGGGCACAGATAATGGGAAAAATACAACCCCCCTATGCTAGTAGGCACGGCGGAGCAGGGGCGTGTAATGAAATTTTTTTTATTTTAATTCTGCGCTGATTGTCTTTGAAATTGCCCCTGCCCCCTATTAAATCCAATCTGGGGACAAAACCAGGGATAGACTTGGTCCAAGGACAGTGTCCTCAATTAGGGGACTGTCCCCTGAAACTGGGGATGTCTGGTCACCCTATTGTACAGCCCTGGAAGAGACCGTGAGCAGCAGTGGCAGCTGGTGGCATATGTTTTTTTGGGGAGCGGCAAATAATGCCCCCACAGCCCCAGTCCCCCTGGTCAGTCACCAGATCACCCTCACCTAAAGCCACCACCACGTCTGTCCGTCGGCCACCAGCCCCGCACTTATCCCACCCTCCTTCGCTGCATCACGCCGTGTGTCTCCTTCCTCCTCTCCTCCGTGTGCAGTGCGACTCCTCCATTATTCTCCTAGGCGGCCGATCAGATCGCATCTCCTTTTAGCCAATCGAGTGATGGATTAAAGAATATTCATTCGCTATTGTCACACAAGTGGGTGTGCTCGGGGCACAGTGCTGAAGCCTATTAATCTCAGACTTTAATCACGTGCTTAAAAAAATAATCCATGCATTCGGCACCCCGCATGTACATTAGGGGGCGCGGCACATGGATGGGGGGGCGGCGCACCTGTGTGCTGCATTATAGACCACAGACCACAGACCATTTAGGCTTTGAGGAAGGGGGTACGCCCCGGAAACGTGTCAGCCGTCCAGGTGTCTGAGGTTCTACTGGCAGGTGCCGCAAGGTCCAGTCCAGCTGTCTGATAAGCGCTTACTCAACTTTCCTTGTGAGTAGGACTATTGCTTATATTGTGTTTTAATAAAATTTTTTAGTGGTAATACACTAGGTCGGTGCGCCCTCCTTTATTTTTTTCTCTTTGTTTTTAGCCATATGAACACCCTTTGTTCTGTGGAGGGCCGCAAGACTATAGACTTTGCCGTGAGACCACACTGCAGTATCCGGTTTTGGCGAAACATCAGAGCGCAGGAGGATTTTGTGTGCTACTGCATTATAGGCCGCCACTGGTGAGCAGGCAGGTAGGAGAATTTTATTGCAGAAGAGACCTTGCACATCTCTTCTGTATTAAAAGCCTATCTCGGTGCTCATTGTTTCTTGCAGAAGACCATCTAGTCCCGCTTTAAAGTATAATTAATAATAGGGTTGCACCGATACTGGTATCGGTGCCGATACTAGGCATTTTCGTGACTATTGTTACTCGCGAAAATGCTCGGAAACCGCTGCCGGAAGTGACACCATCTTGGGATTGGACCGCCTCCTCCACTCCAGACAGTGCCATCGCCGCCTCCTCCTCCTTCCAGTGACATCGCTAGGGTAAGGTGACCAGATTTTTAAATTGAAATCCGGGGACATTTTTTTTTTTTTACTAGTAATGGCGGCAATCAGCGACTCTCTGTGCGTCGCCGACGCCCGCCTCACAGCCTGTCAAGTCTTACTCCTTGGGCCCTGGCTACTACTGGGTGGGGAGCAGAGGAAGATCGCTCCGCAAGGGAAGGCAAGAAGATAAGCAGGCGGCTGGCCGGGACTTGAGCCAAGGCATAAGAACATGCGAGCGGAGCTGGATGGGCATGCACCCGTAACTGAAGAAATATTCCCTCCGCTCCAACCAGCACATGATCATCAGAAAGGGGAACAGATAATGGAAAGAAATAGACCCCCATAAGCTAGTAGGAGCTGTGGAGTGGGGGTGTGTTTTGTGTTTTTTAATTCTGTACTGACTGTCTTTGAAATTGCCCCAGCCCCTGTTCAAATCCAATCCAGGGACAGACTTGGTCCAGGGACAGTGTCCTCAATCCGGGGACTGTCCCCTGAAATCTGGGATGTCTGGTCACCCTAGGGGCCACCAATTCTGACGAAGCACCGGGCTGCCAGCCCACCAGCCTTGTCTCCGCAGTCCACACTGCGCACCTCCCTCCTCCAGCTCTGACTCACAACCACACAGAGAGCTGGGTCCGGGCTCTCCCTGGCTGGATGATGTGACAGAGAAATGAGGGGCTCTGTATATAGACACTGAGCAGCGGAGCTCTCACCCTCCTCCATATGCTGTCCGGCCAGCTCCTCTCCCACACTGTCTCTTGTACCATACAGTCTCTGTCTCCTGTACCGTGCCTGCAGCCTCTGGCTGTCTCCAGTACCGTGCCTGCAGCCTCTGGCTGTCTCCCTACACCATGCCTGCAGCCTCTGGCTGTTTTCCTGCACCATGCCTGCAGCCTCTGGCTGTCTCCCTGTTCCATGCCTGCAGCCTCTGGCTGTCTCCCTGCACCATGCCTGCAGCCTCTGGCTGTCTCCCTGCGCCATGCCTGCAGCCTCTGGCTGTCTCCCTGCGCCATGCCTGCAGCCTCTGGCTGTCTCCCTGCGCCATGCCTGCAGCTTCTGGCTGTCTCCCTGTACCGTGCCTGCAGACTCTGGCTGTCTCCCTGTACCGTGCCTGCAGACTCTGGCTGTCTCCCTGTACCGTGCCTGCAGACTCTGGCTGTCTCCCTGTACCGTGCCTGCAGACTCTGGCTGTCTCCCTGTACCGTGCCTGCAGACTCTGGCTGTCTCCCTGTACCGTGCCTGCAGTCTCTGGCTGTCTCCTGTACCTTTCCTGCAGTCTCTGACTGTCTCCTCTACCATGCCTGCAGCCTCTGGCTGTCTCCCTGTACCATTCCTGCAGTCTTTGCTGTCACTTCTGCCTGTTGCCTCCTCCTTCCCTCCACCAGCTGTTATCTCTGCTCCCATGTTTCCCAATAACCCTCCTATCCAAAGCCTTTTGCATCCCAACTCTCTCACCCCACAGTCCTATTTCACCCTACCCCCAACTACCTTGCCCTCACTTACCCTCTATTCCCACCCTGCCCTCACCTAACTTCCTAACAACCACCACCACCACCCCCCACCTTCCAAACCAACCCTCTTCCTAGGCGATAGGTATCGGTAATTGGTGTCGGCGAGTATCTGCAAAAAAGTATCGGTAATCGTACTCCGTGTTAAAAAAAATGGTATTGTGCATCCCTAATTAATAAGGATGAGCTCAGGTGTGTTCGCAACCCCACGTGCCCATGCCCACGCCCGCCAGGAAGCTGACACTCCACAGTGCTAATCATAGGTAGTGAGACATTTCCCGCTCTGTGCAGCCACGGATCAGTAAATGTCTTGATGTCTGTGATTAGCGCTGTGGAGTCTCAGCTTCCTGGCAGGCACGGGCATGTGGAGTTGTGAACCCTGCCTGAGCTCATTCTTAATAATTAAATGCAAAACGTTTCTTTTCATTTTGAACAGAGTGGAGAGGGATGACCCCTGTCATTTTTTATTGCTGTCTGTGTCCCCATTAAGGAGATGCACACTCTCTATTTGTCCTGTGTACCATTATCATTGAAAGTAAAAAAATCCCACATTTTGGGTTGTCCAGAGAAAAAGTAACAGAAGGAAAATCTCCCAATGGGGACACTAGTTCTGGTGACCCAGGGTCCCCAAGGAATTCTCTTAATTTGCAGGGATTTTCTCTCACTTCCTGTTTGGCTATGGGGCAGTAAGTGAAGTGAAATCTCAGTAACGAAACACAGCAAAATACGCACCATACCTCTCAGCAAATAGCTTGGGGTGTCTACTTTCCAAAATGGGGTCATTTGGGGGGATTTTGTGCCATCTGGGCATTCCATGGCCTCCGAAACTGTAATAGGTAGAGAGGAGTGAAATCAAAAATTTACACCCTTAGAAAGCCTGAAGGCGGTGATTGGTTTTTGGGGCCCCGTACGCGGCTAGGCTCCCAAAAAGTCTCACACATGTGGTATCCCCGTACTCAGGAGAAGCAGCAGAATGTATTTTGGGGTGCAATTCCACATGTGCCCATGGCATGTTTGAGCAATATATCATTTAGTGACCACTTTGCGCAAAAAAATACATATATATTTATTTTTCCCGCAACTTGTGTCAAAATATAAAATATTCCATGGACTCAAGATGCCTCTCAGCAAATAGCTTGGGGTGTCTACTTTCCAAAATAGGGTCATTTGGGGGGGTTTTGAATTGTCCTGGAATTTTATGCACAACCTTTTGAAGCTTATATCATATATCATCCACTCTTCTAACCACTTAAAGGAACACTAAAGGTTCGTTTTTTATTAGATCAATTGATTGCTGTAAGCTAGAGCATTTAAATATCACTTACCTCGTTTTTCCTTTTGACCTCCAAAATACAGTAATCCAGGTTTGAAAATGACATTTCCTGCCTCTCCTCTTCTTGCTTTCCACCAGCATCTGAGCCGTTTTGCATGGTGGAAAGCAGAATGTGCTCACCCCCTCCCTATGACTACAGCCCTGCGTGAAGATGCTCTCTTATCCCTCACAGGCATGGATGCTAAGCCTAATGGGAACTGTAGTTCCCATTAGGCCGTGATGTAGCAAGAATGAATGCGCACCGCAAACCAGGAAGTCAGTGAGAATAATGATTCAGGAGTGACGGAGGTGAATAAAACAGCTCGATTTCAACAGGTATCAAACTAGTTATAATGCAAAACATTACTTTTTACTTTATCAGCTACTGTCAGACTTTAATTTAAGAGGAAAATATTTTTGTCTTTACGACCCCTTTAAAGAAAAAAGCCCTTTCTGACACTGTTTGTTTACATAAAAACATATTTTTTTTTTGCAAGAAAGTTAAGTTGAACCCCCAAACATTATATATATTTTTAAAGCAAAGGCCATACAGAATAAAATGGTGGGTGTTGCATTTTTTTTCCACACAGTATTTGCGCAGCGATTTTTTTAAACGCATTTTTTTTGGGAAAAAATACACTTTTTTTTATTTTAAAGCACTAAAACACACTGTATTGCCCAAATTATAAAATAAAAAAGATGATCTTAGGCTGAGTACATGGATACCAAACACGACATACTTTAAAATTGCGCACAAACGCACAGTGGCGACAAACTACATACATTTTTAAAAGCCTTTACAGGTTACCACATTAGATTTACAGAGGAGGTCTACTGCTAAAATTACTGCCCTCGATCTGCCCTTCGCGGTGATACCTCACATGCATGGTACAATTGCTGTTGCATTACATATGACTCCAGACCGACGCTTGCGTTCGCCTTTGCGCAAGAGCAGGGGGGGACAGGGATGCTTTTTTTTTATTATTATTTATTTTAGCTTTTTTATTTTATTTGTAAACTATTGCTTCCATTTTATTTATTTTTTTGCCATTTTTATTGTTATCTCAGGGAATGTAAATATCCCTTATGATAGCAATAGTTAGTGACAGGTACTCTATTTTTAAAAAAAATGGGGTCTATTAGACCCTAGATCTTTCCTCTGCCCTCAAAACATCTGAACACACCAAGATCGCTGTGATAAAATGCTTTCCCAATTTCCCAATGGCGCTGTTTATATCCGGGGGGGGACATTCCCTCCCACTGAATGTAAAAGCAGTCTAGAGGCTAATTAGCCGCTAGGACTGCTTTTACATGAAAGCCGACCGCTGGCTGAAAAGAATGATACCATGATGATACCTAAACCTGCAGGCATCATTCTGGTATAACCATTCAAAGTCCAGCAACATACCAGTACGTTGATGGTTCTTGTTGGACATGTATTGTAATCTTTTTTTTCATGCAGCCTGTTGGCTGAACGAAAAACAAGATTGATCGGTGGGTATGCCCACCATTAGAATACCTCCCTTCATCCACCCACTTCTAATGATGGGCATACATGCACCATTTATATATGCCGAAGCATGGGGGCATCCTCCCGCAAAAAAGTTATGCCGCGTACACACGGTCAGACTTTTCCACGGGCAAGCCTCCGTTGGAATTTCCACCGAATGTACGCGGCATAAAAAGTTATGGCACATACACACGGTCAGACTTTTTCACGGGAAAGCCTCTGTACGAATGTCAACCATATGTACGCGGCATTAGGAGCAAAATCGCTCCTCCGCCTCTAATGCTCCCATGCTGTTAGCGTTCGCAGGGATCAGGCCTGTCTCTGCGAACGCTGCAGTTATGTGTGTTGTGTTTTTGTAAGTGATCGATCGATACTGCACTTGGATGGGCTGGGCGGAGGGGCAAAACGCAGGTGCTAGCGGGTATCTGGGTTGATTCCGCTAACAATGCGTTTTTGGGTACCCTAAATTGCTGGGTACGCTAGTATAGATCTGATCAGATCAGGTATCGATCCGTTCAGATACTATACCACTAAGGGGGGTGTATGCTTTGCGCGTGGGTGTAAGCGTTACTGGCACTAGCCTAACGCTGCCTGGGGCAACGCAGACCCTGACTGACGCTAAAATTTTATTGATATCACACGCCGGGCGATCAGGGGGTTATTGGGTTATATACGGCGGGTGCCCTAATGCTATAAACAGCAAACTAACTAACCAGCGTCAACCGTAACACTTATACGGTGATCACTGGTGAAAGGGTTAACTAGGGGGCAATCAGGGGTTAAAACCTTTGTTAGGTAATATATGGGGGTATCTGACGCTTTCTAAAAACCTGGCGGAGAACCTAAATAACTAACTGGCTAACCTGCGTCACCAGTGACACTTATACGGTGATCACTGGTGAAAGGGTTAACTCTAGGGGCAATAAGGGGTTAAAAACTTTTTTTTTAGAAAATGTATGGGGGTACCTAATGCTATAAAAACCTGGCGGCGAACCTCAAAAAATAACTAGCTACCTAGCGACACCAGTGACACTAATACAGCGATCAGAAAATCTATCGCTTAGTGACTCTGGCAATAGGGGGTGAAAGGGTTAACTAGGGGGCAATCAGGGGGTTAAAACCTTTGTTAGGTAATATATGGGGGTACCTGACGCTTTATAAAAACCTGGCGGCTAACCTAAATAACGAACTGGCTAACCTGCTTATACGGTGATCACTGGTTAAAGGGTTAACTCTAGGGGCAATCAGGGGTTAAAACATTTATTTAGAAAATGAAGCTACCTGAGTGGCACCAGTGACACTAATACAGCGATCAGAAAACCGATCGCTTAGTGACACTGGCAATAGGGGGTGAAAGGGTTAACTAGGGGGGTGATCAAGGGGTTAAACCTTTATTAGGGGGGGTAGGGGGGCTACCCTGAACCTAAAGGGGCCTAAGACTAACTGCCCTGCAACTTTTAACTGTCACAACTGACACTAAATGCAGTGATCAGTAAATAAATGATCACTGCAATCACTGTGACAGGGGGCTGGGGGGGGTGATCGGGGTGTGACTGGGGGGGTTAAGTGTGCCTATGTGTCACTGGTGTCAGTAGTCTGTTGGTGCAACTTACTTGTGATGTCTTCTCTCCTCTCGCCGGACGGAAATACTGACAGGACGAAAGATGACATCACTTCCTCTGCCTGTGTTTACATTACACAGGCAGAGGAAGCGCATCGGCGGAAGGGGATTGGCTGGGAGCGATCGCGAGGGGGTGGCCAGAAACGAACAGCCGCCCCCTCATCCCGGATCGCTCCTACAGCCACGGGAACTGCCGCAAGTACCGGGGGGGGTCCCGATCGGACCCCCGACCCACGTCTAGGCAGGCACGTACAGGTACGTTGATGTGCCTGTCTGTGCCATTCTGCCGATGTATATGTACATGCGGCGGTCATTAAGTGGTTAAAGCTGCACAGTTTGTTTTTACCTACAGGTGTCCCCCTTTTTTTTGGTAAAAGTGAACAATTATACAGGATTTATATAGTGCCAACAGTTTGCGCAGCGCTTTACAACATGGGGCAGGCAGTACAGTTACAATGCAATTCAATACAGGAGGGATCAGAGAGCCCTGCTTGTTAGAGTTTACAATCTAGAAAGGAGGGTCAAGTGGAGCAAAAGGTAATAGCTGTGGGGGGTGATCAGATGGAGAAAATGAAAATACAGTTGTTAGGTGTGGGGAGGATAGGCTTCTCTGAAAAGGAGGGTTTTCAGGGATCGTCTAAAAGCTAATAGAGTAGGAGATAATCAGACAGATTGGAGTAAGGAGTTCATAGGATTGGAGAGACTGGAAAAGTCCTGGAGGTGAGCATGGGAGGAGGGGACGAGCCGGCAGTGACACACCTCTCCCCCCCCCCATTTGGGATTGTGGCTCGAGGGGTATTCATTAGACATGTGCAATTCGTTTTGTTTCTAATTAGTTTTTTTACGAAAATTCGGAAATTCGTTAATTCCGAATTTTCGTATTTACAAATTTCGAATTTACGAATTTTCGAAGATTCATATTTCCGTTTTTTTCCCTGAATTTTTGTTTACGAATTTCGGATATTCGGATTTTCGAAAATTCGGAAAAAAGAAAAATTTTCGGATTTTTCAATTTTCGAAATTCAGAATTTTCAAATTTTTGAATTTTCCCATTTTTGAATTTTCGAATTTCGAATTTTTCAATTTTTGCATTTTTCACTTTTCCAATTTCGAATTTTTCAGATTTGGAATTTTTCGAATTTCAAATTTTTCAAATTTAGAATTTGTCCATTTTCGAATTTTTCAATTTTCTAATATTCGAATTTTTCAATTTTCGAATTTTTCACTTTTCCAATTTTGAATTTTTCCAATTTTGAATTTTTCCAATTTTGAATTTTTCCAATTTTGAATTTTTCAAATTTCGAATTTTTCAAATTTCGAATTTTTCAAATTTCGAATTTTTCAAATTTCCGAATTTCTCAAATAGAAAAAAATCGAAGTTCGAAAATGGAAAATTTTTTCAATTTTCGTATTTACGAATTTTCGTATTTACGAATTTTCGTATTTACGAATTTCGAAAATTCGAAATGGAAAAATTCGAAAATTGAAAGATTCGAAAATTGAAAAATTTGAAAAAAGAAAAATTCGAAATTTGAAACATTTTTTAATGTTCGAACTTCGATTTTTTCGAAATTCGGAAATACGAAAATTCGAAATTTGAAAAATCGAAGTTCGAAATTTCGAAAATTGAAAAATTCGAAAATCTAAAATTTCGGAATTCGGAAATACGAAAATTCGAAATTTGAAAAATCGAAGTTCGAAAATTGAAAAATTCGAAAATTGAAAAATTCGAAATGTAAAAAAATCGAAATGTAAAAAAATCGAAATTTAAAAAATTCGAAATTTGAAAAGTGAAAAATTCGAAATGTAAAAAAATTTCGAATTTTCGAATTTTTCACTTTTCAAATTTCGAATTTTTTCAATTTCGATTTTTTTCAATTTCGAATTTTTTAAATTTCGAATTTTTTAAATTTCGAATTTTTCAATTTTCTAATTTTTCAATTTTCTAATTTTTCAATTTTCTAATTTTCGTATTTCTGAATTTCGAAAATAAAAAAAAATAGAAAATTAAAAAAAAAATTCCAATTTTTCAATCTCCGAATTTTCGAAATTTGGTATTTCCGAATTTTCGTATTTCGAAAATTGAAAAATTCGAAATTCAAAAATTGAAAAATTCGAAAACTGAAAAAGTCGAAAATTCGAAAATTGAAAAAGTCGAAATTCGAAAATTGAAAAATTCGAAATTTTGAAAATTGAAAAATTCGAAATGTCAAAAATTCGAAATTTCGAAAATTAAAAATTTCGAAAATTCGTAAATTTCAGAATTTCCGAAAATTTTTATTTTTTTTTGCGTTTCATTCGTTTCATTCGTTTTTTCCGTTTTTTGCTTTATCGGAAATCCGAAAATTTCCCGTATTTACGAATTTCCGAAAAAAACGAATAAAACGAAAAAAATATTTTTTTTCTGAATTTCCGAAAAAATAAAAAAAACGAATGAAACAAAAACGGAAAAAACGATTTTTTCGAATTTCCCGAATTTACGAACCCCCCCCCCCCCCCGAAAATAACATAAACTAAAAAAACGTTTTTTTTGGCAGTGCACATGTCTAGTATTCATCATCAACCGTTGTTGACAAGCCTTTTACACTATCTCGTTTGTGAGTAGTTTGATTTTATCTTATCTATTTATTAAACTGTCAAACGGTAATACACTAGGCTGGTGCGCCGTTCTTTTTATTTTTTTAGAGGGAGATAGAGAGCAGGAGGTCTTGAGAAGAACGAAGAGAATGATTAGGTTGGTATTTTGAGACTAGGCCAGTGAGGTAGCTGGGGACAGAGTTGTGGATTAGTATTTTGAATTTAATTGGTTGGGTGAGTGGAAGTCAGTGGAGGGCTTGACAGAGAGGAGCAGCAGACACATAGCGATTGGTGAGGTGGATGAGTCTGGAAGCAGGATTCATGATGGATTTAAGGGGGGATAGACTATGTAGAGGTAAGCCAATGAGGAGGGAGTTGCAGTAGTCGAGGCAAGAGATGACCAGGGAATGAATAAAGAGTTTTGTTGTGTCAGTGGCTAGAAAGGGGTGTAGTTTGGAGATGTTGCGGAGGTTAAGGCGGCAAGATTTGGACATTGATTGGATGTGGGGCTTAAAGGAGAGTCCAGGACTACACTTTGTCGTGCGGGGATGGACTTCTAGTTGTGCCATCGATTTTGACAGTGAGATCAGGGGAAGGGGCACGTGGGGGAGGAAAAATTAAAGGTTCGGTTTTGGATAGATTACGTTTGAGGAAGTGCTGTGACAACCAGACTGATATAACTGATAGTAAATAAGTGATACGTGAGGAGATTGAAGGAGTGAGCTGGGGGGTAGAGAAATATATTTGAGTGTCATTAGCGTAGAGGTGGTATTGGAGCTGACCTAGGGAGGAGGTGTAGCTTAAAAATAGGAGAGGTCCAAGAACAGAACCTTGGGGTACCCCAACAGAGAAAGGAAGAGGAGAGGAGGAAGTAGAATTGTAAGTAACACTAAAGATCCTGTTCAATCAGGGGTCAACACCCTGAGGTGAGGGGCTTGTGTTACTATCAGTGGTGGAAGTTATCAGCTGAGGTGGCTGACGTTTCCCACTTTTACACTACCTATTGGGAATTCTCTACATTTTTATGGACTCTATTCATGAGTGGCTTTCTCTCTTCTTTGGACTTTATAATATTGATATCTTGTTGCGATGCACATTTGGATTGTCTATTACTTGTTGAGATGCCAAAATTGTACACTGAGCTGCAGGTGCACATTGTGTGTACTAACAGGCTGGTAAGAATAAGACCAGGCATTTTCTGGCACTGTTTGTTTACATGTGAAAATATTTTTTTTTGCTAGAAATTCCGACAGCAAATGTCCGATGGGGCCTACACACGGTCGGAGTTTCCAACAACAAGCTCCCATTGAACAGTTGTTGTCGGAAATTCTGACTGTGTGTACGCGGCATGAGAATGCAGAAATCATAGCGTAAACAAACCCTGAATTTCTCTTCTGCACTAAAGAGCCTGCCTGATCAAAGTTTCCTGTTTGAGACTTCAGCCCTGCTTTAACCACTTCCCTACCGCCTCATTGTGAAATGACGGCGGCAGGGACCCCTTCTCGATCCGGGTGGACGTCATATGACGTCCTGCGTTCCCGGCGATCTAGGGCGCGCGTGTGCGGCGGCGACGCTCGTGGCCCGGCGCGGGTGCCCGCGATTGCCGGTAATCACGGCAGGAGTGTGGATCTGTGTGTGTAAACACACAGATCCACCTCCTGTCAGCGGTGAGGAGACCAATGTGTGTTCCCAGTACAGAGGAACACACATCGGTCTCCTCCCCTTTAGAGTCCCCTCCCCCTACAGTTATAACACATCTTAGGACACATATTAACCCCTTCCTTGCCCCCTAGTGGTTAACCCCTTCCCTGCCCCCTAGTGGTTAACCCCTTCCCTGCCAGTCACATTTACACAGTAATCAATGCATATTTATAGCATTAATCGCTGTATAAATGTGAATGGTCCCAAAAACGTGTCAAAAGTGTCCAATGTGTTCGCCGCAATGTCACGGTGACAGTAAAAAAACAATTAAAAAAATTAATAAAATAAAAATGCCATAAATCGATCACCTATTTTGTAGACGCTATAACTTTTGCGCAAACCAATCAATATATGATTATTGCGATTTTTTTTACCAAAAATATGTAGAAGAATACGTATCGGCCTAAACTGAGTGGAAAAAAATGTTTTTTTTTAAAAAAATTGTGATATTTATTAAATAAAAAAGTAAAAAATATTGTGTTTTTTTTTAAATTGACGCTCTTCTTTTGTTTATAGCGCAAAAAATAAAAACCGCAGAGATGATCAAATACCACCAAAAGAAAGCTCTATTTGTGGAAACAAAATGATAAAAAAATTGTTTGGGTACAGTGTAGCACGACCGCGCAATTGTCATTCAAAGTGCGACAGTGCTGAAAGCTGAAAATTGGCTTGGGCAGGAAGCGGTGGATTGGAAGCGGTTAAGCTTTGCACATGAATCCTTGACACTAATTGGTTGCCTTATGTAATCATATAAAAGAAAAGCATTGAAACCCTCTTATAAGAACCACTAATACTATGCTAGCGCCTGTCACGTGATCGTTTCTCCCTTAGCCCCTACTGTAATCTATCTTTATTAACTGTGCATTAGGGACACATGCCAGGCTTTAACAATTTCGCCTTTCAGTAATGACTAATGGCACGTACACACAACCGTTTTTCGGGTTCTAAAAAAATGACGTTTTTAAGGGTCTAGAAAAAACAACGTTTTTTTCAACCCGATCATTAAAACGGCCTTTCCTACACACGATCGTGAAAAAAAAATGCTCTAGCAACGTACGACGGCACTATAAAGGGGAAGTTCTATTCGGAGGACGCCACCCTTTGGGCTGCTTTAGCTGATTTTGTGTTAGTAAAAGACGATTCACGCTTTTCTGTCTTACAAATCACTCCCGTCTCATAACTTGCTTCTGAGCATGCGTGGATTATTCACGTCGTTAAAGCCCACACACGACCATTTTTTAAAAACTAAGTTAAAAATGTAGTGAAAAAAATAGAGCATGTTAGAAAAAAAATTTGCCCATTTTTTAGAACCCGAAAAATGCTCTGAAGCCCACACACGATCGTTTTTAATGACATTTTAAAAAAAAGTCATTTTTTAGAACCCGAAAAACGGTCGTGTGTACGCGGCATAATATGTTACTAAAATTCTGACTTCAGAAGAATGAAAGCTTGTTTAAATTCATATTTCTGTAATACTGCTAGTGATTATTTTCTTAATATCACATTCACAATATCACATCATATTAATATTTCAGGAAAGTTAAAGGGTAGGTTTGTTAGGTTTGTTTTTCTTTTTACATTGTTTCTGTACTTTTGTTTAATGTTTTCTTCAAATGGCATAGTTTAGAGCATACATACTGTATTTTATTCAATAGGTTTTATTTTTATTTTTTATTACCGTATTTTCCGGCGTATAAGACGACTTTTTGGATGCAAAAAAATTCATCCAAAGTCGGGGGTCGGGGGTCGTCTTATACGCCGGTGACAGTCTCCGTCTGCTGCGAGCGTCCATGATTTAAAAGCCGCGCCTTCTTCTCAGACTGTCCTGTGATAGGCGGAACACAAATTTTCCCAGCAGCGCCTCTGTTCTGTGTTCCTCCTATCACGGATGCCTTCTCATCCTCGGACGAGAGGACGTCCGTGATAGGCGGAACACTGAACAGAGGCCCTGCTGGGAAAATTTGTGTTCCGCCTATCACAGGACAGTCTGAGGAGAAGTCGCGGCTTTTAAGTCATGGACCCCCGCAGCAGACGGAGACTGTCATCGGCCTGGAAGTCAGAATCTGCAAAACGCGAGTGATGGCACTGTTGGCACAGTGGGGGCAAGTGATGGCACAGTGGGGGCAAGTGATGGCACAGTGGGGGCAGGTGATGTAGTGATGTAGACTCTATGGCCCAGATTCATAAAGACTTACGCCGACGTATCTTCTGATATGTCGCATAAGTCCACGGATGCGCCGTCGTATCTATGCGCTTGATTCTGCAAAGGAGATACGCCTGAATTTCGGCTCCATCCGACCAACGTAAGTCTTCTACGCTGTCGTATCTTGGGCGCATATTTACGCTGGCCGCAAGGGGTGCTTCCATTGATTTACGCGTTAAATATGTAAATGAGCTAGATACGCAGATTTACGAACGTACTTACGCCCGTCACAGTAATCTACGCCGTTTACGTAAGTGTACGTCCTGCGTAAAGATATTCCACACAATAGCAGGTGTAAGTCATGTTAGGGTATGGACTTCGGAACTGCCGTCGGATTTTACGTTGTTTACGTAAGTCGTACGTGAATGGGGCTGGGCGTATGTTACGTTCACTTCGTAGGCATTGAGCCGGCGTATCTTAGGAAGTAAATTCGACGTGATTCTGAGCATGCGCCGTTCGTTCGGCGCTTCATTTACATAGGGTCACGATTCATTTTAATACAACACGCCCACTACCTGCCTACTTTGAATTAGGCGGGCTTACGCCGGCCCATTTACCCTACGCCGCCGTAACTTACGGAGCAAGTGCTTTGTGAATACTGGCCTTGCCTCTCTATGTTACGTCGGCGTAGCGCATATGAGATGCGCTACGCCAGCCAAAAGATGCGCCCTCTACCTGAATCTGGGCCATAGCACTTTTGCGCAAGCCAATCAATAAACGCTTATTGATTTTTTTTTTTTTTTTTTTTTACCAAAAATATAATAAAGAATACGTATCGGCCTAAACTGAGGAAAACTTTTTTTTTATATGTATTTTTTTGGGGGATATTTATTAACGCAAAAAGTAAAAAATATTGCTTTTTTTTTTTCAAAATTGTCGCTCTATTTTTGTTTATAGCACAAAAATAAAAACCGCAGAGGTGATCAAATTCCACCAAAAGAAAGCTCTATTTGTGGGAAAAAAGCATGTCAATTTTGTTTGGGAGCCATGTCACTCGACCGCTGAATTGTCAGTTAACCACTTCCCGACCGCCGCATGTACATATACGTCGGCAGTATGGCACGTACAGGCACATTGGCGTACCTGTACGTCCCTGCCTAGACGTGGGTCGGGGGTCCGTTCGGGACCCCCCCGCGCTACATGCGGTGGTCGGGTTCCCTTGGGGAGCGATCCGGGACGACGGCGCGGCTATTTGTTTATAGCCGCTCCGTCGCGATTGCTCCCCGGAGCTGAAGAACGGGGAGAGCCGTATGTAAACACGGCTTCCCCGTGCTTCACTATGGCACTGCATCGATCGAGTGATCCCTTATATAGGGAGAGTCGATCGATGACGTCATTCCTACAGCCACACCCCCCTACAGTTCTAAACACACACTAAGTGAACACTACATCCTACAGCGCCCCCTGTGGTTAACTCCCAAACTGCAACTGTCATTTTCACAATAAAGAATGCAATTTAAATGCATTTTTTGCTGTGAAAATGACAATGGTCCCAAAAATGTGTCAAAATTGTCCGCAGTGTTCGCCATAATGTCGCAGTCATGAAAAAAATCGCTGATCGCCGCCATTAGTAGTAAAAAAAAAAAATTAATAAAAATGCAATAAAACTATCCCCTATTTTTTAAACGCTATAAATTTTGCGCAAACCAACCGATAAACGCTTATTGTGATTTTTTTTACCAAAAATAGGTAGAAGAATACGTATCGGCCTAAACTGAGGAAAATTTTTTTTTTATATATGTTTTTGGGGGATATTTATTATAGCAAAAAGTAAAAAATATTGAATTTTTTTCAAAATTGTCGCTCTATTTTTGTTTATAGCGCAAAAAATAAAAACCGCAAAGGTGATCAAATACCACCAAAAGAAAGCTCTAATTGTGGGGGAAAAAAGGACGCCAATTTTGTTTGAGAGCCATGTCGCACGACCGCGCAATTGTCTGTTAAAGCGACGCAGTACCGAATTGTAAAAACTCCTTGGGTCATGTAGCAGCATATTGGTCCGGTCCTTAAGTGGTTAAAGCGGCGCAGTGCCGAATCGCAAAAAGTGCTCTGGTCTTTGGTCAGCCAAATGGTCCGGGGCTTAAGTGGTTAAAAAAAAAAAAAAAGGGTTTACAACCCCTTTAAGAATGGTAAATGGGAACCAACCACCAGCTGATCTCCTCAAACATCAATAAACATGACCCAGGGAGAGATAATAATCCAAGACAGTGTAATAACGTGGTATTAAAAGTCAAAACAAGGATTAAAAAATATAAATTTGCCACTCACATTTCATGGTGCTATAGTCAGCACCAACACCACCAGCCTGTTCGATTATCCTGCACACCGCTTGGTCCAAGGTGGCGTGCGTCCCAAACGTCAGAAAGTTCAAACCAGATCAATAAACGGAAATTATGTCATGTATGGCGGACACGCAGCTTCAAGTTTGAGGCTGTGCGCCCTCTATAATTGAGGGCAATTCCCTTTAAGAGGAATTTCTCTCTTTAAAGCGGGAGTTTACCCGAAAATTTTTTTTAACCTTAGATTGATGCTCATTTTGTCTAGGGGAATCGGGTAGTTTTTTTAAAATCGAAGCCGTACTTACCGTTTTAGAGATGCATCTTCTCCGCCGCTTCCGGGTATGGTCTTCGGGACTGGGCATTCCTATTTGATTGACAGGCTTCCGACGGTCGCATCTATCGCGTCACGAGTAGCAGAAAGAAGCCAAACGTCGGTGCGGCTCTATACGGCGCCTGCGCACCGACGTTCGGCTACTTTCGGAAAATCGTGACGCGATAGATGCGACCGTCGGAAGCCTGTCGGAAGCCTGTCAATCAAGTAGGAACGCCCATACCCGGAAGCGGCGGAGAAGATCGCTCTCTAAAACGGTAAGTACGGCTTTGATTTTAAAAAAACCTGGGATATAGTGACAATCTCTGGAAATCCATGAAGAACGCTGACGTCCACAACTTTTTTGGCTGCCGCATGCATTCCCTTGTTAATGTGGTTTTCTCTCCTTTTATTTTTATTTATTTTTTCTCTCTCTGAGTCCATCCATGCCCAGAAAAAAATTAAAATAAGTAATGGTCTGCATCCATTTCCTTTTTTCCCCAGACCTAAATGTGATGGATCCATCACATTTAGGTCTGGGGAAAAAAGGAAATGGATGCAGACCATTACTTATTTTAATTTTTTTCTGGGCATGGATGGACTCAGAGAGAGAAAAAATAAATAAAAATAAAAGGAGAGAAAACCACATTAACAAGGGAATGCATGCGGCAGCCAAAAAAGTTGTGGACGTCAGCGTTCTTCATGGATTTCCAGAGATTGTCACTATATCCCAGGACCCTTAAAGGCCCAGGCTAGGGTTTTAGCCACATGCTGATTATTTCTTAAACTCTGGTAAGCCTCCGATTTATAGGGTGTCGGTGGTGGTGGTTCTCAAGTCACTATTCATATTTTATGTGTATTGATCCATGATATACTTCACCATTGAGTGTTTCTTTTGTAACACGGTACAACAAATCGTGGACTCGTTTGGGGGTTTCAACATCCTTCTCCCCCCCCTCCCCCTCGTGAGGATCGTTTAAAGGCCCTGGCTGGGGTTTGCAGCCGCAAGCATTTACTGCTTGCCTTGCGGTAAGCCTCCAATCTTTATTGCATCGTGGTGGTGGCTGTTTCATCTGCTTTTTAATATTTGTTCACCTTCATATGAACTTTATTTGGTGCGGATATATTGAGACTATTTCATACAGCTTCCCATTAATTTGGGTCTACTGGTTTAATTTTTACCTATATCAATCCTTGTTTAGATTAATTAATCATCAGCGCAACTTCTTTTCCCCCTGTTGCTAATATATATGTGTATATTGTATTATTATATCGTAGGTCCAAAATTGACCAGGCCAGATTTCAAACCTGTAATTACATATTACACATCAAAAGGTGTTTGCCGACCAAATAAGTTAGTGGCCAAACACAGATCAAAGGGACAGCTGAAGACCCTTAGATGTGTTAATTTACCTAGGTGTGTGTGAGATGGCCTGTTAACCTCAAAGGATAACTTCCTTACATACATAAGGAAGTATTTATTGATGGCATATAGACTTGGGGAAGTGTTCATTCAGGGAAGCATTTGGTTGACCTGGAAGAACCCCTCCCTCCAGTGTGAGACCAATATTTGAGACACTCAAGCTGGCATTCAGCTAGTCTTGTCACTTTATGATGAATATAGCACAGGTCTAGGAAAATATGGGATTCTGAATTACTCTGTTGGATTTGTATCGTCTGTGGACTTTGGACTCTGTATGTTACTGGAAGTTAATTAAATTTGCGTTCTCTGGAGAGCCTGTGTGTTGCTGCGAAACAACGTAATTTATAGCCATCATACTAACATCTAAGATATCAATTATCTAACCGGACTACTGGACACTATGGGCTGGATTCACGTAGATCCGCGCATTTTTACGGCAGCGTATCGTATTTACACTACGCCACCTTAAGTCAGAGAGGCAAGTGCTGTATTCACAAAGCCGTGCCTCCTAACTTGCGGCGGCGTATCGTAAATGGGGCTGGCGTAAGCGCGCCTAATTCAAATGAGGATGAGGGGGGCGTGTTTTATGTAAATGATTGGTTACCCGACGTGATTGACGTTTTTTATGAATGTACATATCCCAGTGTGCATTGCTCCAAAGTACGCCGCAAGGACATATTGTTTCGACGTGAATGTAAATTACGTCCAGCCCCATTCACGGATGACTTACGCAAACGACGTCAAATTTTGACGCGGGAACGACGGCCATACTTAACATTGGCTACGCCACCTAGGGGGCAGCTTTATCTTTACGGGGCGTACCTCTTACGGAAACGGCGTATCTTTACTGCGACGGGCAAGTGTACGTTCGTGAATCGGCGTATCTAGTCATTTACATATTCTACGCCGAAATCAACGGAAGCGCCACCTAGCGGCCAGCGGAAAAATTGTACCCTAAGATACGACGGCGCAGGCCGTCGTATCTTAGCTAGGCTTAAGTGTATCTCAGTTTGAGCATACACCTAAACTTACGACGGGTTTAGATTCCGAGTTACGTTGGCGTATCTACTGATACGCCGGCGTAACTCTTTGTGAATCCAGCCCTATACATCTATATCACTACGTTTATTGGACTCATTTATGAGATCACTACATATAGGTCTATGGATTATTTAACCTCTTGACCAATGGGCACTTAAACCCCCTTCCTCACCAGACCAATTTTCAGCTTTCGGTGCTCTCACAATTTGAATGACAATTACTCAGTCATACAACATTGTGCCCATCTGAAATTTTTGTCCTTTTTTTCCCACAAATAGGGCTTTCTTTTGGTGGTATTTGATCACCTCTGCGATTTTTATTTTTTGCGCTATAAAAGAAAAAACACTGAAAATTCTGTAAAAAATAAAAAAAAACTTGTTTCTGTCATATTAGGAGGTATTGCGGAGTATTGGGTGGTATTGCAGAGTATGGGGGGTTAAATGCAGAGTATGGGGGGTTAAATGCAGAGTATGGGGGGTTAAATGCAGAGTATGGGGGGTTAAATGCAGAGTATGGGGGGTTAATTGCAGAGTATGGGGGGTATTGCAGAGTATGAGGGGTTAATTGCAGAGTATGGGGGGTATGGGGGTATTGCAGAGTATAAGGGGTTAATTGCAGAGTATGGGGGTATTGCAGAGTATGAGGGGTTAATTGCAGAGTATGGGGGGTATGGGGGTATTGCAGAGTATGGGGGGTTAATTGCAGAGTATGGGGGGTATGGGGGTATTGCAGAGTATGGGGGGTTAATTGCAGAGTATGGGGGGTATGGGGGTATTGCAGAGTATGAGGGGTTAATTGCAGAGTATGGGGGTATTGCAGAGTATGAGGGGTTAATTGCAGAGTATTGCACAGGGAGGGAGGGATGGATCTGTGACTGCATGTGTCACCGATCCATCCCACAGCAGCTGCTGCCGCTCTCCCCCCTCTCCTCTCACACTGTACCGATCGGTACAGCGAGGAGAGGGAGGAACCGGCGTCATGACATGACGCCGGTTTGTTTACAAGTGATCGCTCCATCATTTGACGGAGCGATCACGTGGTAAACCGCCGCTATCAGCGGCGATTTACCGCGATCTGTGATGCGCCGGGTCTTCTAGACCCGGCGCTCACAGATGATTCCGGGAGCGCGCCCCAGGGGGCGCGCGAGTGAAGGATTCTGGGAGGAATAATAAATATGTGAAAAGTGTGGCGTGCATTTGTATTCAGCCCCCCTGAGTTAATACTTTTTAGGACCACCTTTCGTTGCAATTACAGCTGCAGGTCTTTTTGGGTTATGTCTCTACCAGCTTTGCACATTCTTCTTTGCAAAATGGCTCAAGCTCTGTCAGATTGGATGGAGAGCGTCTGTGAACAGTTTAAAGCGGTGGTTCCCCTAAAAATAAAATGTTAACATTGCCTTTCCCAAATAAGTTACGATTAGAATCGGCCGGTTTTATTAAAAAAAAAAGGTCCGTACATACCGTTTGTTAGATTCGTTCCCACCGCCACTTCCGGGTACGATGCTGGCGGTGGGTGTTCCTAATTGATGGACAGGCATCCGACCGACGCATACATCGCGTCACGAGATGCCGAAAGAAGCCGAACGTCGGTGCGCATGCGCCGTATAGAGCCGCACCGACGTTCGGCTTCTTTCGGCATCTCGTGACGCGATGTATGCGTCGGTCGGATGCCCACCGCCAGCATCGTACCCGGAAGTGGCGGTGGGAACGAATAATACAAACGCTATGTACGGAGGTATTTTTTACATTAAACCAGCCGATTCTAACTGTAATTATTATAGCAAATGCAATGTCAAAAGTTAATTTTTAGGGGAACCACCGCTTTAATTTAGGTCTGGGCTTTGGCTGAGCCATTCTAACACATGAATATGCTTTGATTTAAACCATTTCATTGTAGCTCTGGCTGTATGTTTAGGATTGTTATTCTGCTGGAAGGTGAATCTGCCCCAGTCTCAGATCGTTTGCAGACTCTAACAGGTTTTCTTCTAAGATTGCCCTGCATTAGGCTTCTTCCATCTTCCCATCTACTCTGACTAGCTTTCATGTCCCTGTTGAAGAAAAGCATCCCGACAGACATGATGCTGCCACCACCATGTTTCACAGTGGGGATGGTGTGTTCAGGGTGATGTGCAGTGTTAGTTTTCCGCCACAAATAGCAGTTAAATTTTGGTCTCATCTGACCAGAGTACCTTCTTCCACATGTGTCCCCCCACATGGCTTCTCGCAAACTACAAATATGACTTCTAATCAGAGGCGTTGCTAGTGGGGTACGGGGGGTGCGGCCGCACCCGGGTGACACCCGCTAGAGGGGTGACACCATCCCGATTTTAAAAAAAATCGCGATGAGCGCCGCGGAATCGGAGCGCCGAGCACCACGGTAAAAGAGGAGGGGGGTTGCGGGGTGACACCGCAGCACCATCCATCCCCTCCTCTCACAGCCACGGGCTGTTAGCGGTGCTCGGCAGTCGGCACACAGGCACAGCCCCCTCATCTCTGTTTGTGTGTACAGAGGGGGAGGGGCCGAGGGGACCTTCTGTCCATGTGCCGTGGCGCTGCCTGTGATGATCTGAGGTACTGAATGGGGAGGGGGGGTGTTTGCACCTGGGGGGATTTCACTGAAAGGGGGGGTGTTTGCAATGAGGGGGGGTTTACTAAGGGGGTGTTTGCACTGAGGGGGTTTTCACTAAGGGGGTTTGCACTGAGGGGGGGGTTTGCACTGGGGGTGTTTGCACTGGGGGGTTGCACCAAGGGGGTTTGCACTGAGGGGGGGTGGATTTGCACTGAGGGGGGGTTGCACTAAGGGGTGTCTGCACTGAAGGGGGTCTGTGTAACATGCAGGGGTCCAGAGGTGCAGGTGGCTGTGTAATGTAAAAGGGATGCAGGGTGCTGTGTAATGTGCAAGGGGCTATGAGATGTAAAGGGGGCCAGTGATGCAGGGTGCTGTGTAATGAAAAGGGGTCCAGTGATGCAGGGTGCTGTGTAATGTAAAGGGGTGCAGAGGGCTGTGTAGTGTAAAAGAGTCCAGAGGTGCAGAGTGCTGTGTAATGTAAAGGGGTCCAGAGGTGCAGGAGGCTATGTGATGTAAAGGGGTCCAGAGGTGCAGGGGGCTATGTGATGTAAAGGGGTCCAGTGGTGCAGGGGCTGTGTAATGTAAAGGGGTCTAGTGATGCAGGGTGCTGTGTAATGTAAAGGGGTCCAGAGGTGCAGGGTGCTGTGTAATGTAAAGGGGTCCAGAGGTGCAGGGTGCTGTGTAATGTAAAGGGGTGCAGAGGGCTGTGTAGTGTAAAAGGGTCCAGAGGTGCAGGGGGCTATGTAATGTAAAAGGGGTGCAGTGATGCAGGGTGCTGTGTAATGTAAAAGGGCCCAGAGATGCAGGGTGCTATGAGATGTAAAGGGGTCCAGTGATGCAGGGTGCTGTGTAATGTAAAGGGGTCCAGGGATGCAGGGTGCTGTGTAATGTAAAGGGGTCCAGAGATGCAGGGGGCTATGTGATGTAACGGGGTCCAGTGGTGCTGGGGGCTGTGTAATGTAAAGAGGTCCAGAGGTGCAGGGTGCTGTGTAATGTAAAGGGGCCCAGAGGTGCAGGGTGCTGTGTAATGTAAAGGGGCCCAGAGGTGCAGGGTGCTGTGTAATGTAAAAGGGTCCAGAGGTGAAGGGGGCTGTGAGATGTAAAGGGGTCCAGTGATGCAGGGTGCTGTGTAATTTTAAAGGGGTCCAGTGATGCAGGGGGCTGTGTAATGTAAAGGGGTCCAGTGATGCAGGGGGCTGTGTAATGTAAAGGGGTCCAGTGATGCAGGGTGCTGTGCAATGTAAAGTGGTCCAGAGGTGCAGTTGTGGAGAGGGGTACACAGTAGTAACAAAAAGATATTGAAGGATGCAGAGGCATGCAGGGGGCACAGTGGGGTGTTTTTACATTTTAACGTGGGGGGGGTGCCAGATATTGGATCCGCCCCGGGTGCCAAATGCTCTAGGTACGCCCCTGGCCTATAGGCTCCTGAGATGTGAATTCCAATTCTGGAGAAAGAGAGGTGGGGGGAGGGGACAAAGAAAAATGGAGAGAAAGAAGGAGGGATAGAACGAACAAGAAAGATGGATAGGGAGAGAGAGAAAAGGGGAAGAAAGGAGAACAGAGAGCAAACAGTAGGGTAAAAAATATTTGAAATTTTTTATTGGGGGGGGGGGGGGGTGACACCATATTTTACCGCACCAGGTGACACCAACCCTAGTGACGCCACTGCTTCTAATGGCTTTCTTCTTGCCACTCTTCTATAAGGACCAGACTTGTGGACTGCATGACTAATAGTTATCCTGTTGACAGATTCTCCCACCAGAGATCTGCGCAGCTCCTTCAGCGTTACCATGGGCCTTTTGGCTGCTTCTCTGATTAATGCTCACCTTTCCCGGCCTGTCAGTTTAGGTGGATGGCCATGTCTTGGTAGGTTTGGAGTTGTGCCCTACTCTTTCCATTTCCAGATGATGGATTTAGCAGTGCTCCGTGAGATGTTCAAAACTTGGGATATTTTTTTTATAACCTAACCCTACTTTAACCACTTAAGGACAGAAGGTGTTTTTCAGATTCGGCGTTTACAAGACTAAAACAGTTTTTTTTGCTAGAAAATTACTTAAAACCCCCAAACAGTATATATATATATATATATATATATATATATATATATTTTCTAACACCCTAGAGAATAAAATGGTGGTCATTGCAATACTTTTTGTCACACCGTATTTGCGCAGCGGTCTTGCAAGCGCACTTTTTTTGGAAAAAATTCACTTTTTTGAATTAAAAAATAAGACAACAATAAATTTGGCCCAATTTTTTTATATATTGTGAAAGATAATGTTACGCCGAGTAAAATGATACCCAACATGTCACGCTTAAAAATTGCGCCCGCTCGTGGCATGGCGTCAAACTTTTACCCTTAAAAATCTCGATAGGCGACGTTTAAAAAATTCTATAGGTTGCATTTTTTGAGCTACAGAGTAGGTCTAGAGCTAGAATTATTGCTATCGCGCTAACGATCGCGGCGATACCTCACTTGTGTGGTTTGAACACCGTTTTCATATGCGGGCGCTACTCGCGTATGCGTTCGCTTCTGCGCGCGAGTTCGTCAGGGCGGGCGCTATAACATTTTTTTGTTTTCTTATTTATTTTTATTGATTTTATAATTTTTTACACTTAAATAAAAAATAAATAAAAAATGTATCACTTTTATTCCTATAACAAGGAATGTAAACATCCCTTGTAATAGAAAAAAGCATGACAGGTCCTCTTAAATATGAGATCTGGGGTCAAAAAGACCTCAGATCTCATATTTAGACTTAAAAAAAAAAATGGAAATGTTGTCATTTAAAAAAATGACAACAAAAAAATGTCTCTTTAAGACGCTGGGCGGGACTGACGTTTTGATGTCACTTCCGCCCAGCAATGCTATGAGGACGGGTGGGGGCCATCTTGCCCTCACTCGCATCCTCACACAGTAGGCAGCAGCACCCGATCGCCTCCTCCGCTACCGACGTTTACAGGACCGCCCACTGAAGAGATGGATATCTCGGTTGTGGCAGCAGCTGCTGCCGTTACTGAGCTATCCATCTTTAAAAACCTCCTGAGGGCTTCACAGTACAGTTGTATTTATACTGAGATTAAATTACACACGGGTGGTAAATTCACGTCACACTCTTCCGACATTTATTTGTCAAAAAGTTTGAAAACCATTTATCATTTTCCTTCTACTTCACAATGATGTGCCACTTTGTGTTGGTCTATCACATTAAATCTCAATAAAATACATTTACGTTTTGGTTGTAACATGCCAAAATGTGGAAAATTTCAAGGGGTATGAATACTTTTCCAAGGCACTGTAGGTTTTAATATAAATCTTATATGTGCTTTTCTTGTTAAAGAATTTTTTTTACAATTTAGAAAATGTGTTTAAAGCTAAAGGAAAGAGCCCCTTTTAGGAGAACAGTAATGATTTCATGATTTTAGATGCTCATGTTGGTATAATTGTTCTATCTTTACTTACTGCAATGTTACAGGGTATTTACAATGGTTACAGTATATAGTACACAGTTCAATGACTACATTTATTTATTTCTTTTTTTGAAAAGCAAACAAATGATCTCATCAGTTGTTATAATGTGATATATTGATCTACAGTGGTAGGTGCAATACTGCTATTATCGAAAATGATTTTATTTTATTCACATTGGATTGCTATATATTTATTCTGGTTTTTGAACTGATTGATCATATATTAAAAAATATATAATTCTACATGTCTTTGCTGTTACAGTCTAAGAATGCTAACACTTAAAATACATTAACTACGGTAACTATTTTGTTTTCTCCTAATTTGTTTGAGCATAATAATGGCTTGATTGTTGAATGGGTGAGTGTCAGAAACAAATGTGCTCTTCACTAATTTCTAGCACTTAACTCATCCTATTGTAAGAATTATAAGAAGAGAGGTTTTGTTTGTTCAGAGATTTGTTTCTCAGAATAATGAATTGATCATTGCAAAGCTTTGTTTTACATGAATTGGCGAGCTACATACCACTATGCTCGCTGCCTGATATTTCTGAGCTTGTTAATTTCTTTATCGTATATATTTACTGCTGTGTGGTGGTTACATATTTTCCTGAGATATGTGTAATATGATAGATGATGTATCGTAAAATAATTAATATTTAACAAAGTATCCTTTTTATTTTAACTTTTTAGCCATCTAAAAAAACATAGTTACGTACAGTCAGGCTAAAAAAAAGGCAAACTCCATCTAGTCCAATCAAAAGATAAATAAATATTAAATATAAAACCCCCATATACAGAATCCTTTACTTATAGGGGATGGGGGGAAGGCAAAAAACAACTTATAAAGCATGGTTAAATTTGACTCCAGAAGGCAGTCGGATATTATGTGAATCCAACAATCTCTGGTATTATTACTTGTACATGTTTATATCCAGTTATACATTTTGCATTTATCTATTTTATTATAATCTACTGAGCAGGCCAGAGCTAGTTTTTGAGGGAGTTTATTCCACATTTTCACAGCCCTTATTCCGAGGAAGCCTTTTCGTGTTTGAAGGTTAAATGTCTTTCCTGCAATCAAAGAGTGCCCCCTTGTCCTTTGTCATGACCTTAAAGTGAATATCTATGCACCAAGTTCACTATTTGGACCACTCATGGTCTAATTGGACCATACATTGTAAAATCTTTTTTTTTCCTATAAAAATAACAAACATGTTATACAGGGTGGGCCATTTATATGGATACACCTTAATAAAATGGGAATGGTTGGTGATATTAACTTCCTGTTTGTGGCACATTAGTATATGTTAGGGGGGGAACTTTTCAAGATGGGTGGTAACCATGGTGGCCATTTTGAAGTCGGCCATTTTCCAACTTTTGTTTTTTTAATAGGAAGAGGGTCATGTGACACATCAAACATATTGGGAATTTCACAAGAAAAACAATGGTATGCTTGGTTTTAACTTAACTTTATTCTTTCATGAGTTATTCACAAGTTTCTGACCACTTATAAAATGTGTTCAATGTGCTCTCCAGTGATATGCGGCGAGTGCTACGCTGTGGGCTCTTGCTGAATGAAGCTAGGACAGCCACTGATGTTTCTTCATTAGTGACAGATTTCATGCAACACTGAACCAGTTTGAGGAAACTTAGCAAGCAGTTTGCTAACTGTAGCATGGGAGATGGGTGGTCTCGTAGGCTGTCTTGCATTGAAATCTGCTGCAATGACCCGGTTACTGCGTTCACCAGACATCAAAACAATTTCTATCCGCTCCGCACATGTTAACCTCGGCGACATGTCAATGGCTGTAAACAAAGAGAAACTTGTAAATAACTCATGAAAGAATAAAGTTACGTTTAAACCAAGCACACCATTGGGTTTCTTGTGAAATTCCCAATAAGTTTGATGTGTCACATGACCCTCTTCCTATTAAAAAAAACAAACGTTGGATTCAAAATGCCCAACTTCAAAATGGCCACCATGGTCACCACCCATCTTGAAAAGTTTCCCCCCTCACATATACTAATGTGCCACAAACTGTACTTATCTGCTCTGTGCAGTGGTTTTACACAGAGCAGCCCAGATCCTCTTTTTGGGTCACTCTTCAATGCTCCTGGCCCCTCCCTCCTGTTGAGTGTCCCCCACAGAATGCAGCTTGCTATGGGGGCACCTGAGCTGAGCCACAGATCCCTGTGTCCATTCAGACACAGAGCCCCTCTCCTTTCTCTCCTCATTGGTTGACTGACTTTGATTGACAGCAGCGGGAGCCAATGCCAATGAGGAGGGGAGTCCCGGGGCAGCCAAGACACTCCTACAACATCGCTGGATCTAGAGGGACCTCAGGTAGATATTAGGGGGGCTGAGAGGGGTTGCTGCACACAGAAGGCTTATTATCTTAATGCATATGTAGCACTATTTTTCTCTCTCTCTGTGGCTACTGAGGTATGATGGCACCACCTGTAAAGTATTTAGGAGAAGAGTCTTCATAATCTGTGTGATAAGGACAGGGGGCCATATTCTCAGAGAAGTTACGATGGAGTAACTCAGGATACTCCATCGTAACTCCCTTTTTTGACCCGTGTATCTATGCTCCTGATTCTCAGAATCATTTTTGCATAGATACACTTAAGATCCGCCATCTGTAAGTCACTTACACTGGCGGATCTTAAATGCAATGACGCCGGCCGCCGCTAGATGGCATTTAAGTGAAGGAGTCATTTGCGTATGCAAATGATCCTTCTACGCCGATTCACGAACGAGTTCGCGTCGCGTAACCGTCGCTAACGTCGTTTGCGTAAGCGGAAACTTACCCCTGCTATATGAGGGGTAAGTTTCCGCAAGTCTCGCGTAGGCCATGTTACGGATGGCGTCGGGTCCCCGTCGTGTTTTTTCGTCGAATACGTCGTTTACGTAAGTCGTTCTTGAATACGACTTTACGTCAATGACGCACACGTCGGCGTCATTGACGTTTTCCGCCGAGAACTGGAGCATGCGCACTGGGCTTTTTGCAGCCCGGCGCATGCCCAGTTCTTTTGTATCGGGGGCGCGCTTCATTTGAATAGAAGCCGCCCCCTTGGAGATCCGCCAGGCTACGCCGGGACACTTACACTCCGCTGTCCCAACTTATGGAGCAAGTGTTTGGGGAATACAACACCTGCTCCAGTAAGTTGGGACAGCGGAGTGTAAGTGCCCTAAGCGAAGCAGGCGGAGATTCTTTAAGAATATGGCCCAGGATCTCTAACAAGCGTAGTGCCTTCACTCAATTGGGGCTTGTGACTAGCAAGTGAAATCCCAATTGAGAAATATATCTCCACATAGACAGTAATCCACACGGCATTGTATTTGAAAGTCCATGTATTGAAGAAATAACATTCAGTATACCATCCAACATAAGGTATTTTCCAAACGGAAACATGAGATCATTATGAGTCTCTATGTATGTCTCAGTGAGGTGAATCTGCAGCACTAACACAGTCTGTGTTCTCTTAGCATGAATTCACTGTTATGTCTCTCTACCACGTGACTCTCTCTCCACCCACTTACCCACAAAACCCTTTGCCATCCTCTGCTCTTCTTGAGGACATCATCCTTGGTGAGAGAGAGAGCATAGCAACCATATTGGAAAAGGGCAAACAAACACTGCATAACAAGAGTATACACTTGGTAAATGGGCAAAGAAATTATCACATCACTACACATAGAATGCATTAAGATAAAAAACGTTCTGCCTTTACAATCACTTTAATCACCTCTTCTCAAGAGAGAATAAATTATTTCCAACAAATCTTTCCTCCTTCATACCTCTTATCAAGTTTGGTTGCCCTTCACTGCACTTTCTTCAGTTCTCCAATGTAATTTTTGTGCTCAAAACTGAACTGCATATTTCAGATGAGGTCTCACTAATAATTTGTACGTGATCAAAATTGTGTCTCTCTGTAGATACCTCTTGATACCAGAAAGTATTTTTCTAGTTTTAGAAACTGCAGCTGGCATTGCAGGCTGTTATTGAAGAGTATGTAAACCCAACATTTCATAATACTGATATGTGTCTGCTGTATCATGTACTTGTATAAAAAAGTATCCTGTTCTCTTTGTATTGCTTCCTTTCTGTGAAATCCCTGGTGTTCCTGTCAGTCCCTCGGCTTTCCTATTAAAAACTGACTACACTAAATAGTAGGACACAGCGGTGTCAGTTTCCTAGCTGTGCTGAGAACTCAGTAAGCTCTCCTCCAATGATCAGACTTGGTGATCCTGACACGACCCCTCTGTACAACCATTCACTGGCAAGTTTAGTGTTCTGCTGTTTCTGCTCCCCCAGCTCTCTTTTCAATGCTGCTCAAGGAGCTTAGAGGGTATGTAATAACTTCTAAAACAGGGAAAAGGTTATTTATAAAGTTTTGTATATCTATACAAAAATGTTTTGCCTTTCATTTCTATTTTCATTTCTTTAGAGCCGGTTCACACTGGGGCGGCATGACTTCGGTGGCGACTCGGCAAGGCGTCCTAAAAACGACTTCAGAGGCGACTTGCAAAATGACTTCTGTATAGAAGTCAATGCAAGTCGCCCCGAGACGCCCCCGAAGTCGTACAAGAACCTTTTTCTAAGTCGGAGCGAATTAGAATGGTTCTAGTGAATATAATGGGACGCGACTTGTCAGGCGGCTGAGTCGCCTGACAAATCGCCTCAGTGTGAACCGGCTATTACTATTGTAAAGATGGAGTGTTTTAACCTCCTGCATTAAGGTCAAAAATCTTCTGGGTTCAAATACGCCCCCCCCTCCGCAAATACTTACGTGAGCCTGATCTCAGTCCAGCGCTGTTGCTGAGAGTAGCAGCTCTTTCCTCTCTCTCTCCTCACTAGACATGGAGGCAGCCCTTGGTTCCTGCTTCTGTCAATCACAGCTTGTGAGGAAAGAGTGGGTGGCAAGGCAGAGCTGTGCTGTGTGTGTCAATAAATTGAGCCCGCAGGAGGCTTGCTATAGGGGAATTCAGAAGGGGGGGGGTCAGGAGCACCAACGGAGGACCCCAGAAGAGGATAGGCGCTGCAAAACCATTGCACAGAGCAGGTACGTATGACATGACATGTTTGTAATTTTAAAAAAATTACCTTTACAATCAGAAGAGTTTTGGGGGTTTTGTCCTACTTTACTCTCTTTCACAACCTGTCTTTCATTTTGAGTTTTTGTGGCCTTGATTTCCTTTTTACACGTTCCATTATATTCTTTGAAACTAATGTAATTTTCTGATTTTTTTTGTAGCTTTTTTTAAGCAACATATGTTTTTACTTTTAGCCTGTTAAAGCGATTGTCTATGGGAATAAATTTTGCAGTATATTTGCATAAAGTGGATTGAAACATTTCCATTTCTGTTCTGTGTTCTTTAACCACTTTGCGCCCGGCCTATAGCAGATTGATGGCCAGGAAGTGGTTCTGTTATCCTGACTGCAGCAGGACAACATGCCAGTGCGCGCCTGACACACTGCATCTCCGATCATAGCAAGGACTTCTGATAGAGGCTTCTTATCACGTGATCAGCTTTGACCAATCACATCTGATCATGTGTTTTGTTGCCTCACAACCTGGAATTAACATGGATTGTTTGAGGATTTGCATCATTTATGTTACAGAACATGCCCATAACTAAGTCTCTATGAGCTTGCCACATCTTACCCCTGGGATTTTTGCCCATTCCTCCTTGCTAAACTACTCCAGCTCCTTCAAGTTGGATGGTTTGCACTTTTGAACAGCAATCTTTAAGGCCCCATACACACGAGAGGATTTATCCGCAGATACGGTCCAGCGGACCGTATCCGCGGATAAATCCTCTCGAGGATTCCAGAAGATTTCTATGCGATGGCGTGTACACACCATCGCGCTGAAATCCTCTGGCGATGACGTGTCGCGCCGTCGCCGCTATTATGGCGCGGCGACGGGCGCGACGCTGTCATATAAGGAATTCCACGCATGCGTCAAATCATTACGACGCGTGCGGGGAATCCCTTTGGACGGATGGATCCGGTAAGTCTGTACAGACGAGCGGATCCATCCGTTGGAATGGATTCCAGCAGATGGATTTGTTGTGCATGTCAGCAAATATCCGATCTGCTGGAATCCATCCCAGAGGAGATTTCTCCGCGGAAACAGATCCGCTGGCGTGTACACACCATAGGATCTATCCGCAGAAACCCATTTGCTGGGATTTATCTGCGGATGGATTCTATCGTGTGTATGGGGCCTAAGTCTGGCCACAGATTTTCTTTTGGATTGAGGTCTGAGCTTCGACTAGACCATTCCAACACATTTACATGTTTTCCCTTAAACCACTCAAGTGTTGCTTTAGCAGTGTGTTTGGGGTCATTGTCCTGCTTGAAGGTGAACCTCCGTCCTAGCCTCAAATCACACACAGAATGGTACAGGTTTTTCTCAAGCAGAGGCGGCTCTCTAATTAGGCAAATTAGGCGACCGCCTTAGGCCTTGCAAATCCCAGGCTGCCTAATTTGCCTGTACCTTCCCCTTTCCTGGCAAATCAAAGTCATGGAATGTCCGCAGCTTGTGCAGGCTATTTTCGTTCCTGCACACCGCCCGCAAGCTCCACCTTTTACTGCAAAGAGTGCCGAGTCAGCCGATATCTCTCCCCGCATTCCCTAGCTGCCTGACACACACACACACACACAATCATTGCAGAGAGCCGTGGAGTGAACCCGCCCCCTCCTCCTCCTCTGTGATGTTTCCTGTGTTCATGGAGGGGGAGGAGGAGGCTCACCACGCTGCCGAGGCAAAGCTGCTCGTCTGATACTGCCTGAACTAATGCAAGTGAGTTTCCAGAGGAGGGGGGAACAAGCCTACAGTTCACTTTGAGTGATTTGGAGGGAGAGGATATATTTTAGGGGGCACTTTAGGACTTGTGCTACAAGAGGGCTTGGATATGAAATCCACCCCCCTTAGGACTTATCCTCCCCAATCAAAGAGATGCTGGCTGCCACAGAGGGGGTGGCCCTTGGCACCCCACATGTGATGTGCACAATTGCTCCAGGTGCCCAAACTAGTGCCCCCCTTTCAGGCATGTTAGTGCAGCAAGGTAAAAAACACAGGAACATGCTGTGCATTCTGTGCAATGCACATGTGACCCGGGTGCAATTTCAGCCCAATTATGTCCGCACACTCTCTGACCATCTACTGCAGGGATATGCAATTAGCGGACCTCCAGCTGTTTCAGAACTACAAATCCCATGAGGCATAGCAAGACTCTGACAGCCACAAGCATGACACCCAGAGGCAGAGGCATGATGGGAGTTGTAGTTTTGCAACAGCTGGAGGTCCGCTAATTGCATATCACTGATCTACTGTATCATGTCTGCAGTCTCTGCCCATCTCCTGTATCATGTCTGCCGTCTCTGCCCATCTGCTGTATCATGTCTGCAGTCTCTGACCATCTCCTGTATCATGTCTGCAGTCTCTGACCATCTCCTGTATCATGTCTGCAGTCTCTGACCATCTCCTGTATCATGTATGCAGTCTCTGATGACCATCTCCTGTATCAGGTATGCAGTCTCTGACCATCTCCTGTAGTATTTCTGCAGTCTCTGTATAACAGCACTAGTGAACGGAGAGAACCTCAACTGTGGTTAGCAAGGATTTCAATGCGCTTCTTTAAGTGAGAACTCAGTATTGGACCCCAGGCATCACTCCACACAAACAGGAGTTTGGGGGATCTCTACATCATCTCTCTCTCATAAAGAAAGGCGTTGAGCTACTAAGGATGGACGCATTACAAAATGCGACCAGAGCTTAGCGTTTAAAATTATATTATCTATATATATAAAACTCAACGTGTGTGTGTGTGTGTGTATGTATGTATGTATGTATGTATGTTCCAGCATTAAGTCCAAACGGCTAAAGATATTAACATGAAACTTGGCACACATGTTACTTATATGTCAGCAACAAACATAGGATAGGTGGTTTAACCCTTACCCACCCCCATTTGCCATGGTCTGGGTTTTTCTTTAAAGTCCCATTCAACTCTATGGGAAATACATGTTACTTCATAACTTCCAAACGGCTGTACATATTTCGATAACACTTGGTCACATGTTACTTATATGTCCACTTAAACTATAGGATAGTTAATTTATCCCTTAACTACCCCCATTTGTGAGGGTCGGGGTTTTCTTTATCGTACATCACGGGACACAGAGCTGCATAGCCATTACATGTGGGTTATAGAGTCTACCTTCAGGTGATGGACACTGGTGTAATCAATTAAACAGGAAGTTCCCTCCCTATATAACCCCTCCCCTACTGGGAGTACCTCAGTTTTTTCATCAGTGTCTAAGGTGTTGGTCACGAGTTAACATGTGCTCTTAGGAGCTCCACTGGAGGGATCCATGCTGGATGTAAAAAGCCTCCATAAATCCGGATCCGTCCAAGGTGCTTCATAGCCAAAGTGGACGGTACCCGGGCCTCGGTACGAAGAACGATAATGCCTCTCTGCGGAGGGCTGGATCCTGGGTTCCAGAACTTTGTGCCTTCTAAGGACCAAATGTTTTTTCTGCTGCCAGGGTGCTATATAGGTCTAGGGGTGTGGTGTTCCTGCCATGGACCCCGGTCCCTGAAGGTCTAGGACTATACCCACGGTGAAGGGGGAAGATTGGGCCTCTTGCTTGGCAATACCCTGCAGCGTGGAAAGGTAAGAGAGGGACCTACGGGACTTGGTTCGACAGTAGGTCTTCTGTAGGGGACTATGGGTCTCGCCTATATTATGTTTTTATGCATGGGCAATGTAAACCACGATGTCTTCTGAGACGGGATGGCTCAGGGCACCCATTTACCTCCCCTAGCCGGCATGTAGCCTGGGCCACTATGTCTGTTCAGACAGGATGGCTGTAGTACCCATATATCTCCCCTTGAAGGGGCTGGTACATAAAAAAAAATGCCCTTAATCCTATGCAAAGCATTGTCTTCCATGAGTAGCTGCAAGTCTTATCTGTTTTTCCACTACTATGGGCAGTAAAAGACATGCCTGATGTTTTCGCTTACCATGCTTTCCAAAGACGGAAGCTTAAGTGTTAGCTGGTCTATTGTGCGTCCCACTTCCTCAGCTTCAGGCTCTACCATGTCACACGTGCTCACCGGCTCAGTGCAGTCGCAGAGAGGGCTCTTCAAAAAGGCCCAGACGTCAGAGCTCTGTAAAGCTGGGGGGACACAAACGCAAGCACCTTGTGTGAGTTGGATACAGATTCATCTAAGACACCTACTCCGCATCTAACTGTGCAGATTAGCAGGCATTGTTGCTGCCAGACTAAGTTCAGCTGTTGATGCACCTGGGTTAAGCTCCTCTGCTTTTAGCTTAGGACTTTGGTCTCCCCATTGAATAAGGTCAGGGGTAGGAATATAAAAAGGAATCGCCACCTGAACCTGGTGGCCCCTTATTCTCCCCTGTAGAGACAGCTCACAGATTGAGCCATCAGACCTGTCAGGCAATCAAAGCAGCCTCCCCCAACATTGCAGCCACTCTGCATGTGTTTTGTTTTTTGCATCACATTTGTTGTTCTACAAGAGGTTAACTGCTATGTTCGCAGCATCCTCACAAGAAGCAAAAAAAAAAAAAAAAGCAGGGTGTGTCCCTTTTCCTGCTTTAATCCTTAAACAAAGGGATTAGAAGAGCTGGGGATGAAGGTTCACTGTCAGAGGACAGGAGACAGGAGCTGCAGCCTAACGAGGAGAAGCTATCAAAAGCCCTACAGGTTCTGATTGCACCTGCAGTCTTTTCAGAGATTCATGATGCATATAACTTCCCTCTGCCTACTTGGCCAAAGCCTCTATCTTCTCCTTAGAGTGTAAAGAGAGGTTTTCCTATAGGTGGCTAGTAAGACCTCCATATGGTCCTCAGCCTGGTGTCGGCTTCAGGCTAACCAAATGCACATCTGAGGGATGCACAGTTGCTGGTACACATTGCTAACGTCTCTTAATTGAGGAAACGCACATATTTATAACTTCCTCTTTACCAGTCCGCATGTTGCATAAGATACATGAGTTTGGAATGCATGTGGGATAAAAACAAGTAACAGAGCATGTTTTATTGTGGATCGCATAAGGATACATGTTTCTGTCTGTATGGTGTTGCATGTTTGTTAGAGTTGCATAGAAATGCTTGAGTGCATAAAGATGCTAGTTACCTGATCACTCAAGTCCTGGATTACCCAAGGATATTTGGTCACACAGAGAGACTTGTTTCCACAGAAAGGCCTAAAATCGCATAAAGACGTTTGTATGTATAAAAATGCTGGATCACACATGTTTACCTGATCACCCAAATCCTTGATTACCCAAGGATGTTTGGTCACACAGAAGTGGTTTGTTTCCACAGAAATGCCTAAAATCGCATAAAGTTGCTTGGATGCAAAAAAGATGCTGGATCACACATGTTACCTGATCATCCGCGTCCTGGATTACCCAAGGATATTTGGTCACACAGAGAGGCTTGTTTCCACAGAAGTGCCTAAGTTCGCATAAAGATGCTTGTATGCATAAAAATGCTGGAATCACACATGATTACTTGATCACCCAAGTCCTTGATTCCCCAAGGATATTTGGTCACACAAAGAGGCTTGTTTCCACAGAAATGCCTAGAATCGCATAAAGAGGCTTGAAGGCATAAAAATGCTGAATCACACATGATTACCCGATCACCCAAGTCCTTGATTATTCAAGGATATTTTGGTCGCACAGAGAGGCTTGTTTCTACAAGAATGCCTAAAGATCGCTTAAAGATGCTTGAATGCAAAAAGAAGCTGGATCACACATGGTTGTCGGATCAACAGCGTCCTGGATTACCCAAGGATACTTGATCACATAGAGAGGCTTGTTTCACAGAAATGCCTAAAGTCGCATTAAGATGCTTGAGTGCATAAGGATGCTGGATCGCACAGGGGTGCTTGGTCACACAAGAGTCCTTGGTCACACAAGGGTTCTTGTCCGCACAGTAGTGCTTAAAATGCATAAGATGTTGATCGCATGGAAGATGCTGAATCGCATAAGGATGCATGATTACTTTAAAGTTGCACATGGCGGCCTAATTAAGCAATACAGCAGGGGTCTTGAATTAAATTTCAAGGAGGTCCGGTCACTAAAATTTTCTTTGGGCCGAGGTCCGAATCTCAAGTCCCCATTTTTCCCCATCACAGCGCCCCTTTACATCAGGTGTCCCCATCACAGCGCCCCTTTACATCAGGTGTCCCTATCACAGCACCCCTTTACATCAGGTGTCCCCATCACAGCGCCCCTTTACATCAGGTGTCCCTATCACAGCGCCCCTTTACATCAGGTGTCCCCATCACAGAATCCCTTTACATCAGGTGTCCCCATCACAGAATCCCTTTACATCAGGTGTCCCCATCACAGCATCCCTTTACATCAGGTGTCCCCATCACAGAATCCCTTTACATCAGGTGTCCCCATCACAGAATCCCTTTACATCAGGGGTCCCCATCACAGCATCCCTTTACATTAGGTGTCCCCATCACAGCATCCCTTTACATCAGGTGTCCCCATCACAGAATCCCTTTACATCAGGGGTCCCCATCACAGCATCCCTTTACATTAGGTGTCCCCATCACAGCATCCCTTTACATCAGGTGTCCCCATCACAGCATCCCTTTACATCAGGTGTCCCTATCACAGCGCCCCTTTACATCAGGGGTCCCCATCACAGTGCCCCTTTACATCAGGGGTCCCCATCACAGTGCCCCTTTACATCAGGGGTCCCCATCACAGTGCCCCTTTACATCAGGGGTCCCCATCACAGTGCCCCTTTACATCAGGGGTCCCCATCAAAGCACCCCTTTACATCAGGGGTCCCCATCACAGCGCTCATTTACATCAGGCATTCCCATCAGAGTGCTTCCTTACATCAGATGTCCCCATCAGAGTCCCCCTTAACATAAAATGTGCCTATTAGCGTGCCCCTTAACATAAAATAAGGGTCACGCCGATGGGCACATTTTATGTTAAGGCACACTCTAATGGACAAGTTTTATGTTAAGGGACATCCTGATGGGCACATTTCATATTAACATAAAATGTGCCCATCAGAGTGCTCCTTAATACAAAATGTGCCCATCAGTGTTGCTCTTAAAAAAAAAAATTTGCCCATCAGAGTGCCCCTTAACAAAAAATGTTCCCATCAGCATGGCCCTTAACATAAAATAAGGGTCACGCTGATGTGCACCTTTTATGTTAAAGGGCACTCTGATGGGCACATTTTATTTTAAGGGGTACGCTGATGGCTATATTTTTAATGGGTACACTAATGGGCATATTTTATGTTAAGGGGCACTCTGATGGGCACAACAAAATGTGTCCATCAGTGTGCCCCTTAACAAAATATGCTCATCAGTGTGCACATTAAAAATATACCCATCAGAGTGCCCCTTAAAATAAAATTCGTCCATCAGAGTGCCCCTTAACATAAAAAAAAGGTGCCCATCATCGTGACCATTAATGAAATATGCCCAGCAGTGTACACAATAATAAATATGCCCATTAGTGACAACTAATTAACTTGTCACATACATTGCATACAAGATGGGCGAAAGCTGTGCGATATGGCGAGCCCGGGACCGCGAGTAGTAGGGGGCGGGGCGCGCACGGGACGTCACGCCCCAATCTCACAAAGAGAGCCAGGAGTGGACCCGCAAGCTGCAGGGGGCGGGGCACGCACGTGACGTCACGTCCCATCGTGAGTGCAAGCCTGTCTTCTCCGCTCTCAGCGTCACTGGTTGCTGGGGAAACCCGCGGCCCCAGCAAACCAACGCTGACATTTAAAATTATACTGGCGGCATGGCGGTCCGGGCAGAAGCGCCACCCGGGCCGGACTCGGACCGCGGGCCGCCATTTAGTGACGGCTGCAATACAGGATTCCTTGTGTTTGCATAGAAATACGTGTCTGCATGGGTTCATGTTGCACATTGTTGCATAACACGTTTATAGCGCATGCTTGCTTGCAAGATGCTTGTTCCAGAGCACACATGCTATATGCATGTTTTGCTTAAAACATATTTATATGAATTCATGCTTCCAGGAACACACGCTGCCATGTACACACACTTCCATTGAGGCATATGGCTTTAACACTTGCCACATACACACATGGGGAGCCAGTTGCATATGTGTTTATTTACTTGGGTCTGCAGAGGTTGTCTGCGTTTCGCAGGGGAACAGCACTATCTCCAGTTGGTGGTCTTGCCCTTTTGGGTTAGCCTCCGTGCCTGGGTTGTCAGGGTGCTAGGGCCCATCTCTAGCAGGTCTGTAGGCCCAGGGTATAGCAGTAATGGCATACCGAAGCAAACTCCTGCTGATGGGTCAGTCAGTAGCATGGCTGGACCTAAGGGTGTCCAGCATGGTCAAGTATCTGGAACTCTAAAGATACATTCTTTCATTTGACAAGAAGCTGGGTATGTTTGGCACAGTCCAAAAAGGAGAGTTTTTTTGGCCTCAGACAAGACCATCGCTATAAGAAAACTGGTCTATGTGGTCACGGCAAGGAACAGTTCCTTACTTTTGGCCTTTTGATTAAGGTACTAGGGAAGATGCTGGCTTCATTCAAGACAGTTCCCTATACTAACTTTTATTCAGGGCTGTTATAAACAGTATTTTGTCGGCCTAGAAAGAGTGGATCTTGACCTAGCGTTATCCAAAGAACCCGGTCCCAGAGATATGCTGGAATTCCTCTTGGTGATTCTTAACTAAAAGGGTTTGCCAGGTCAGGAAGAGACCATGGCCCAGGGGAAGTAGTCAAGCTCCAAGGGAGCCTTATCTGTCAGCTAGAGCTACCGATGGAGCATCTGGCTTAGGGGCCTGAACGTTCAGGTGGCAGGTTGGTTCTGTCAGAGTACAATCAGACTATGCCATACTAGTGATTTACTTAATTTACCAAGGAGGAGCTTGTGCCTTGCCTATTGACATTCGTCATTTCATGAAATGCAGAATTGGCAGGCGATTCGCTGGAGCCGTCAACAAGTGTCTCCGGGAGAATGACCTCTACACCCCGACTGTTTTCCTGACCAAATGTCACAGAAATAGTACCCTGTACATAAGATGTATTGGCGTCCAGGCTCAACAAGAGATTGAACAGCTTGGGGTCAAGGATAAAGGATCCACCCGCATGCGGGGCAGATGTGTTTGTAATCCGGGGGGACCAGTTGTCACTGGTTGTGTCTCTCCCCCCAGTGCCGCGACTTTTGTGGCTTCTATGCAACATTAGAGGAGAACGGAAGCTGGCCTGATTACTCCGGCATAACCCTGACGACCTCTCGGTGCAGGAACAGTAAGGGTGGTAGTAGAGGACCCACGGTCCCTTACATCTTGTCCAGGCCTACTTTGCAGGGGGTATTACATCCTGCCTTGAAACAGGTGAATTAATGGTCTGGCTATTATAGCCCACATTCTCGAGGATCGGGGCTTTCAGAATCAGCGGCAATTCCCTTGATTCATACAAGAGAGCTGGCCTCCAGGATCAGATATCCTACGGTCTGGAAGACCCATGTTCCTGGTGTGAAACCAGATGGTGGCATCCGTGGAAGTTTGTCAAAGGTAAAATTCCTGCCTTCCTACATTTGGAAAGGAGACGGAGCTAGCCTTAAGTTATATCAAGGATCCGATCTCGGCCTTGCATCCAAAGGTCGCTTACTTCACACTCTTTGGTCCGGGCTGTTATACAAGGGGTGACGTGCATAAGTCCACCAGTTGGGTCGCCCTTGTGCTCGGAGGATTGGCTCTAGTTTTGTCGGCTTACAGGGTCAGCTCCTTGGGCCGATGCACCATATTTCTTTTCATCCTTTAACAAGGAATTGGTGTTCTTGGTTGTGGTAGACTCCAAGAGAGTTTCAGTATTGGCAACTTTCTTGGTATAGAGCCATGCTCAATTATTCTTACAAGTAGAGTGATTTTCATCCTCACCCAACCTTATTTACTAGAAGGATCTAGTATTCATTTGAATCTAGATATTCTTACCTTCCCTTTTTTCAAAACCTTGTTTCACGGAAGGAAAGGTTATTGCTTTTCTCTCAATTGAGATGAGAGCAGTTAAATACCTATCTGAAGGTTTCAGATATAGAAAGCTGACGTTTTTATTGGGCTGCCAGAAGACCCTAGATGGGCAGGCAGTGTTCAGGTCAGCTATTAAAATGGTTACACTCTCTCTCTCGTTGGAGTAAGAAGGGTCAAGGCCTATCTGAAGCGGCTGCTCGGATACGGAAAACTGATGTTGTTGCGCTACCAGGAGGCCCCAGGAAAGGGCAGGCAGCATCTAAAATCAACTGTTTTTAAGGTTGATTCATCAGGTTATTATTCAGGCTTGTGGTTAGAGTAGGATTCCCCCTGTTTTTTTGTGGGGGTGCTCCCTACCAGGATGGTAAGCGCTTTATGCGCAATGCATTTCCAAGCCTTTATGACGCAGATTTTCAAGGCCGCAACTTGGTCATCTGTGCTTACGTTCACTAACTCCTATCAGGTGAACATAAGACGGCAAGAGGATGCAGCTTTTTGGCGCAGTATGCTGCAGGCAGCATTATAGGTCCTCACGTCTGATGGCGGTCTGCGTTGTTGGTGTCTCCCTCCCCTCAGTAAGCATTGCTTTGGGACATCCCACATGTAATGGCTATGCAGCTCTGTGTCCCGTGATGTACGATAAAGAAAATAGGATTTTTATAACAGCTTGCCTGTAAAATCCTTTTCTTGGAGTACATCAAGGGACACAGAGCTCACACCCCTCTTGTTTGGGGATATTGGGACACTTATTGCTTTGCTACAAAAACTGAGGTACTCCCAGTAGGGGAGGGGTTATATAGGGAGGGAACTTCCTGTTTAATTGATTACACCAGTGTCCATCACCTGAAGGTAGACTCTATAACCCACATGTAATGGCTATGCAGCTCTGTGTCCCGTGATGTACTCCAAGAAAAGGATTTTACAGGTAAGCTGTTATAAAAATCCTATTTTTGTTTAAAGTCCAATGCAAATCAATGGGAAATGTATGTTCCCACATAACTTCTGTACGCCTGGAGATATTTCAATAATACCTGGTACACATATTACTTATATGCCAAATAAAAATATATGACAGTTAAATTAACCCTTACCTACACCCTTATATAAAAGATGGGTATATTTTATATTACTATGATTTTCCTCCCCAAAAGGTTAAGATAGGAAGACACCTACACCCTTATATAAAAGATGGGTATATTTATATTACTATGATTTTCCTCCCCAAAAGGTTAAGATAGGAAGACCGGGCAACGCCGGGTATTCAGCTAGTTTACTTTAAAGATCAAGATTCCAATACACCTCTATATGCAAGTGATTATCAGTACAGGACCCCAGGCGTCACTCCACACAAACGGGAGTTTGGGGGTTCTCTACATCATATCACTTTGAACATATAGGGACGTATTAGCCCTCTAAGGGAGTTGGTATAAAATACCATCAACTAGTAGTTGCGTATGAGAGGCAATATAGCTTAGGTAATTATAGTTGCATATAAAAGGCGAATATTGCTCAGGTAATAATAGTTGCATATGAGAGACAAATATAGCTCAGGTAATTTGAAGGTAGATGGCCCTTTAAGGTATTCCTTAGCAAACAGTCCTTAGCACAACAATATATCCCAAATAGTATGTTGATATCCATAAGGCATAATAAGTAATAGCAATTGTATTAGATGGAACATAAGCAGCAGATCTTCCTATAGGACTACAAGTGACACAATAGCTACTTATCCGTTTGCAGGCTTCACTGTAGAAAGTAGGGATTCCGTGGTGTAGGGTGTTCAGCAAGGAAGGCCTCAAGGTTGTCCCCAGCAATGGCTCTGTGTTGCAGTAGATGCAACAGCACTAAAGTAGTAGTTGGCTGGAGCGGTGTTGCAGCATGGGGAGCGATGGCACCAATATGAGTAGCGTGGCGAAGCTACGGCTGACAATAATAGAACGCTGTCTCCTGTATCATTGTCAGGGCACAGACCTTTCACGGTCACATTCCCCAGTTGGTTCTGGGTAGAATCGAACCTGGGACCTCTCCATTTTCAGGTCCGGCTCTTTGTCTCTGAGCCACTGCTCAGTGCTATTCTGTGTGCTGTCCGATGGAGCCTGGTTCTGAACCTGTACTTCTGTGGACCAATCAGTGGCCAGTGCGGCCTATTTAAGCCAGCCCCTTCCCCTTTGCTAATTGCTGGTTCGTTGTCAGCTTTACCCTGTGAGAGAACCCTGAAACCTGAATACCCTGACCTGTTTGACCCGGATTGGACCTTGACTATTCTCTGCCGTCTCCTACACTTGACCCCTGCCTGCTTATCGGATTTGCTGTTGTCTCCTGCCCCTTGACCTTGGCTTGCTCTCACGGACTTCCTCTGATCTCTCCAACTCCTGACCCACGGCCTGTGACCCGGATTTGCCTTTGTTTCCTGTTGGTCCCTTCTGGACTTACCTGCCTGTTCCTGCCTGATCAACGACCTGTTTTCGTCAGCTGCACCAAGTCTGCCTACCAGTTCCCGGCACCGGTGCCTCCTTGTGCCGTCCCTCCTCTGTTCTAACTCCAGGTAATGGTCTGCACAGGGTCGCAAAGGTGAGCCGCCCTCAGCATCTCGGCCTCGGTGAGTACTTACCTTAATGGTCCTGACAATCATGTATGCAGTCTCCGACCATCTACTGTATCATGTATGCAGTCTCCGGCCATCTCCTGTATCATGTATACAGTCTCTGACCATCTCCTGTAGTATGTCTGCAGTCTATGACCATCTCTTGTATGAGATATGCAGTCTATAACCATCTCTTGTATCATGTATGTAGCCTCTGAGCATCTCTTGTATCAGGTATGCAGTCTATGACCATCTCTTGTATCAGGTATGCAGCCTCTGACCATCTCTTGTATCAGGAATGCAGTCTATGACCATCTCTTGTATCAAGTTGGAACTCTGTGGACAGTGACATAAAGCGCAACTCTGATATAAGGTGATCTCAGTACCAGAGCCCCCTTATATCAGAGTTCCCCCTTACACCAAAGTCTACAACATTCCCCCTTACATAAAAGTTCCCCTTTCACTGTAAGGGGGAATCCTGCACACTCTGATGTGAGGGGGAACTCTGTGTCGGGTTATATTAACCTGACCTTTATGTAAATGGAGAAATATGGTTTTGACTTTTTTGTTATACCTTAAACATATTGCTAGTAGCAGCTACACAAATGTTATCTATATTTGTGTGCATGTAATATATATCTATATAGATATATATATGTGTGTGTGTGTATATTTGTAATATAATATATATGTAGTATATATATTTGATAAAAAAAAATTGGTTAGAGAAAGTTCTAGAAACTGTAAATTCATAGTTCTCTTTATATATGCACTTTATACTGTAAATTTTTATCGCTTGAATTATTTTTCCCATTATGGGAGTTAGTGGGGCCCCATGTCTAAGGTTTGCCTAATGCCCCGTACACACGATCACTTTTTGTGATGAAAAAAAATGACATTTTTAAAAACGTCATTTAAAATTATCGTATGTGGGCTAAACATCATTTTTTGTCTTCTGAAAAATGACCAAAAAAAAATTCGAACATGCTTCAATTTTAAAATTTTAAATGTCATTTTTTGTGTCGTAAAAAATTATCGTGTGTGGGCAAAAACAACGTTTTAAACCCACACATGCCCAGAAGCAAGTTATGAGATGGGAGGTAAAACTACCATTCATAATGGAGTAAGCACATTCACCAATCAGCTGGTACCAATCCTGTCAGTATGTTGTCCATGAAGATTTAGGAATAGCGGTCTGGCTATAACCTGACTGAGTTCTTTAAGTACTCACAAGTGTAAGTCTGGTCCTGGTGATCTATTTATGTTTTGCATCTCTAATCCTTCCTGGACCCTGGCCTCTTAGCCACAAGGGTAGATCCTGTGAAGTGTCACTAACAATACAGTCGTGGTCGGTGTAACCCATCCTCTTCCTGTGTATTTATTTAGTACAACTGCCTTCTCCTTGTCATCTGTAACAACTATCCTCCCATCCTCATCCTTTATGGGCCCCTATGTGTTCCGACCTTGCCTTTTTAATGTTAATATATTTTAAAAACTTCTTGGAATTATTTTTTACTCTCCTCTGCTATGTGTCTTTCATAGTTGCATATGTTTTATAGCAGAAAGTAAAAAAAAATGTATTTTTTATTTCAAAATTGTTGCTCTTTTATTGTTTATAGCGCAAAAAAAATAAAAACCACAGAGGTGATCAAATACCACCAAAATAAAGCTCCATTTGTGATGAAAAATGGGCAACAATTTTATTTGGGTACAGCATTGCATGACCTCACAGTTGTCGATTAAAGTAATGCAGTGCCGTATCGCAAAAAATAGCCTGGTCATTAAGGGGGTAAAACATCCCAGTGCTGAAGTGGTTAAATCAAAAGCTTTCCAGAATAGTGCTAATGTGCAAAAATCCTTGTTTTCATTTTTTGGGGTTTCTTAGGATTCTTTTAATTGTATTGCATGGTTTTGAGTAATTTATATTATTTATTTCTAATATTGTGTAATTTGATTACAAAAATACTTAAAGTCTTAAAGGTAGTTCATATTTTATGTATATAAAAGTTCACGCTGGAGTAGATGAAAAACAGTATTAATTACAATACAATTTCAATATTTGTTCCAAATCTCCAATGTTAATTCCATGTACAAATACATAATCAATATGCAATGTGCAATTGTACAAATTGCTCACTGTAGCCTGATTGTTCTCAAAGGCAGGCCTAATGCCTACATCATTGCGGCCTAAAGCGTGGACTATACCTTTTTTATTTTACATTACCTATCGGCTGTGCTTGTGACTAGGGTTAATAGTAAAAGTTCTGTCATACTTAGCTAATAGCAGTTGTAAGCTCTCTGACTGCTGGAACCCAAAACACAGCTGTGGCAGTAAGTCATGTGCTCTTTGTGAAATGGCTATGCTCAGTAAATCAGTCAGTGACTCTGTCTCAACACAGATCCTGCTGTTTGAGAAAAAGCATGGGTTACTTCAATCTTTGGCTAGATATAGAATAAAAAACTTGGACGTAACTTTGGAGGAGGACACAAGACTACATTTGATTATTTTATTTATTCCTTCTATAGGAACAAGACACTTCATTCTACTGTAGTTAATATGGACAGCAAACGACCAAAATCTGCAAGCAAGAACAGTACAGGATCCCCAGGACACAGCACATCAAAGACCAAGAAAACAACAGATGTTAACAGCCATCGGGAAGGTGCTACTTCAACTTCGCTTAGTGCTTTAGAAGAAGCATTTAGAAAATTTGCTATTCATGGTGACACCAGAGCTACAGGGAAGGAAATGCATGGGAAAAACTGGTCAAAATTATGCAAGGATTGCCAAATAATAGATGGAAAAACAGTGACAACTACAGATGTTGACATCATATTTAGCAAAGTAAAGTAAGTACGTTGTTTTATATGCACCTATTACAGAAATGTTAGCAAATATCACAGTTTCATCCTTTCTATCTCATCATCTAGGGCTGTTTTCGAAAGACAAAATCTGTTTAGAATGTTTGTTTATAACTTTATACCAAAATGCTGTTTTATTTCCTTGAGCACTCTTTAAAAACTTCAGAATCTGATACATGAAAATTTGTTGGAGCATTTGATATGACTGTATTTTCTTTTACAAAAATCATTTAATATTTTTATAACATGCACCTGAGCTCAGACTTTAGAAATTACAATTATTTTCATATTCCTAACAAGTTTAACCAATCTTGTACCTTAGGTGTGCCGTGTGCCCCTTTCACCAAAGTGCACAGGTCATACATAGCATGCCCTGTCCTTTTATTTATTTTTTCCAAATTTTTCTTTTATTTTTTCAATTTTTTTCCTATACTGTGACAAGGGGAAGATGTGCTCTGGGGAGATAATGTGTGTTTTTTTTTTTTTTTACAGAATACCTAATTAATCCCAAAGAGAAATTGGGAAGTTGTTGCGACAGAGACACACTTAACAACAGTATCACAATAATAAACTGAACAAGATACAATAACACATCAACATTACCAATAACAACCATTAGCACCAAATAAAACCAAATTAAAACTACACTACAAATAAAACATCCATACAATTAAAATACAGCATAGAATAAATAACACAGAATAAAATAACAGACAATCGAACTACCAAATGCAAATAAAACAACACTTTCTCTAACACCACCCCATATAATACCCAACACAATACCAACTAACTATAAGAACAACACAAAATCCTGATCATAAATCAGAATGAAATCTTCACCTCCAGACCCTCACAGAGAAGAATTCTATAACTTGATCGCCACAGGCAAAAATGATTTCCTGTGTTGCTTTGTGGTGCATCGTGGTTGTAACGATCTGTCACTGGTGGTAATCCTCAGACTGACTAGCGAATTGTGGAGTGGGTAGGAGGAGTTGTTCATGATTGAACGTAACTTGAACAACATTCTCTTCTCCAATTTAAATCCAACAACATCATTGGCCTAGCGAATTATTTTGTTGAGTCTGTTGTTTCAGACACCCTAAGCCTACTTCCCTGGCATGCTACTGCAAACAGGAGAGCTTTGGCCACCCCAGACCCATAAAACATTTTCAGCATCGTCCGGCAGATGTTAAAGGACCTAAGTCTCCTCAAAAAGTCAGCTCTGGCCCTTCCTATAGAGCACCCTTCATGTGCCATTGTGTACTATTGTGGTAGTGATTGGTTACAGCTATCATATGGTACAGGCCCCCGTTGTTGGCGCCTGTACCATGTGATCACTGTGACCAATTACAGAGATCACAATAGTATACAATGAATGACTATGGATAAAAGCCATATGTACTACTGACATGTGATCGCTGTGGTTGGTCACAGCAATCACGTGGAACCAGGGGGACTCGGTAAAACAATCTGTCCATTGGACACAGCAAGTGACAGGTCACTCTGCTGCACAGTCCCAAGGGCACGCACCTGGAGGATGTCATGTGACGTCCACCCAACATAAGAAAGCTAAATACCACCAAAAGAAAGCTGTACCTGTTTAAAATATATTTGAAAATAAATAATTTGGGTAGTGTTGCATGAATTAAAGTCAAACTGTCACCACAGGCAGTGGCCTGTTAACCTCCCTGGTGGTATTCCCAAGTCTGGCTCTGGGTGAAATTTCAGTACTAATAGCGGTATCCCCTAGCCAGACTCGGGATCACATCGCAGTATCCAGGCATTGTTACTTACCTTGTCCCCTGGATCCTGCGATGTCTCCCCGCTGTGTGAGCGAGCTGTGTACTCCCCGCTCAATTCACAGTGCCCGAGTGCCGCCAAGCTCCATTCCCTGCGACGTTATGACGCACGGGGGTGGAGATCAGCGCCAAATTCAATAAAGTAAAAACACAATACACATACAGTAATCTTACAGATTACAGTACTGTAAAAAATAATTACACACACCCTTTGTCCCTAGTAGTCTGTCCAGTGCTCTGCATGCACTTTTATATTCTAAATACAGTTTTTTCTGCCTGGAAACTGGAGATTGTCCATAGCAAAAAAAAAGTGTCCCTTTATGTCAAAAGTGGTTTTAGACCAGCTATAAAACAGCGATAATAAATTAGAATCACTTGCAGAATTGAGCGATAGCAATTTGTGGGGAAATTCGACATCAAACACTGAAAGTAATGACAGCGACAATTCTGCAACTGAGCAAATTTCAGTGTTTTTGATTTGATTACATTATTGATACATTTTTATTATTATTATTTGTTATAATTTATAGTTATTTATTATATTATAATTTATGATTTTGTGTTTATCATACTCGGGATGTCTACTAGACTCTTGTTTGGACAGATTTAAGTGAGTTATTCCTAAGAATTACAGGCCTACAATATAAAACGCCAAATTTCCATGCAAAACAATTGTACCGCTTTTAGCACCAAAAATCTGAAAGAATCATACCGCCTGGGAGGTTAATGAGAGGGTGTTTCAAGCTAGTATTAAAGTGATTAAGTATAATGTGTTTCTGTTTAACCCCTTACTAACCCTTAGATAACTATAATCAAAGCCTAACTAACTCATTCCCCCGATAGCTAATATTTTTCAGATTCTTTTTATTCATTTTTTTTTTTAACCATTTAATATTTTAAATTTTCTTTTACGTTTTCTGTATTTTGTTTATCAACTTTTTTTTAGTTTTGCATCTTGTTTATCAAAAACATTTGCAAAATTGAAAAAAGCCTTTAATTTGTAAATATTTTTGCAATGCTTTGTACCAGAAACATAGTTTTAGTGTCATTATAAATGCAACTAATTATAGACAAGCATGTATATTTTATATACATATGTTTGTTTATAACATTTTAACTATATTTTTATATTTTATATTATTGAAAATGTTATATGAATTTATAACTAAGAAATGTGAAAGCCTGGTTAACTTGATTTTGTTACAAAGCTTGGATAATAATATATTGGCACATTGCAAGGGAAGTTGTACCTTGCAAGGGATTTTCCCTGAGCTTAGTGAATGTGGTGAAGTTTCACTTTGCAAATAATACCCATTCATGGTTAAGGAAATAAAAAATAAAAAAAATGAATTTTTGCTAGCACATAATTGATCAAAGTCATCACACCCTCATTTAATCCATTAGACTATGGGGATAATTCCCTTGCAAAGCTAAGTCTATTTACATTTAGTAAATCGGCCCCACTGAGTTTTTCCAATTAGGAAGTCTAAAAATTTACAAATAGCTTGAGCAGTTGCATTTTCCTGCTCATTGAAATATTCATGATACACAGCACAAATAATCATGAATCCCTTTTTGTCACTAGCAGGTGGTAAAACTCTTACTGCAGCACAGGATCTGAAATGTCTTATCACCAGAACCTTCACTAGTGGAGATGGGTTTGGTTTTACGACAATTCACAAGCTAGGGCCCACAGAACTGTCTTGTTGGCAACAGCTGGTGGTAGTGATTCTATGTATGCCCACAGACAGAAGTTTCTCTTAAGAAATAGACTGTGCTTGCAGTGCTTCTTGGCAAAATTTTGTTTTATGTCTTTAGTAAATGATATCCTGAATACACATGTTTAAGATGTATTCAAGCCAAACATCAACTTTAAGTAGGATTGTTTCCACAACCAGAGCCGTCAAGAAGGGCACACCTAAAATTTTCAGCCAGTTTGAAGTGCTAGGCTGACATGGCCTTGCTGGTTTTAAGAAAAAGATCTAGGTACATCCCCAAGCAGCTCTAAAACTTTCATGCTTTGGACAGTAGAATCTTGCCTCCTTGGCACGAAAAGGCTGATCCTCAATTCAATTTTTTTTTTCTGTTCAACCGTTGGGCGGATAAAAAACTGTCAGATGCCTGCAGTAACACAAATGATGTGTGATGCAGGGATCTCCCCTGCTGTGCTGCACTTGGCTGCAAGCACTGATCGAATGCTGGCTCTCTTACATGACTATTCGACAGAAACTATAGTGCCAACATGGGATGTAACACATCTACTGGTGTGAATGGACACTTACTTTGTTTTTAGTTATACTATGCTGGTTTTATTTTTGTTTTATACTCTGTGACTTGGTATCAAGTTCCTGGCTGATATACTTAAGGAGAGGTAGAAAGTCATTGGTTATTTGAAGCTGCAGTCCTGTTTAGTTGTACAGCTGAGGACACCAGGGAGCCAGAAAAGATTATCGTAAGGCTGTAACAAATGCGTTTAAAGACCTTGAGAAATATGGGTCTTTTATGTTTTTAGTGAATGCAGAATTTGAGAGAAATAGACAAAATTATGTCCCCATACAAATCATTATTAAGACCTTATCTTGAATATGCAGTTCAGTTTTGGGCACCAGTTCACAAAAAAAGGACATTGGGGAATTGGAGAAGCGCAAAGAAGGATAACCACGCTGATAATAGGCATGAAGGAGCTCAGGTATGAGGAGAGATTATTTGAACTAAATTAATTCTCTCTTAAAAAGAGGCACTTTAGGGGGAATATGATCACCATACTATATTTGAGTGGTCCATATAGTGAGCTTGGTGCAGAGTTATTAACTTTAAGATCATTACAAAGCACTCTATATCTGGAGGAAAAAGAGATTCCGCCTCCACATACAGAAAGGCTTCTTCACAACAAGAGCTTTGAAAATATAGAATAGATGTCCTCAAGAAATAGTTCTGAGCAGCTCAGTAGAATGTTTAAAAAAATATCTGGATGTATTTCTAAATACACAATATAACTCGACATTCACATTTATAGTTAATAACTCTTTGCGGATCCAGGGAATATCTGATTGCATACTAGGGAATATAGCTTTTTTAACATAGAAGAAGAGTATACGGAGCAGTCTCTTGGCATGTGATGATAGGTGTAATTTGCCAAAAATGCCTAATAGGCAGTTCTTGGGGTGGATTATGTTTGGGAGGCCTAGCGCCGATGAGATGAAAGCACCTACTTCTTCCCAGAAGACTACCGGGCATGTCCAGAAGCAGTGTAAGAAATCGGCCTCCTGGCCACAGGCGCGGAAACAGGCAGCTGAGGGCAGAAGACTCATCTTGTGTAACCTAGCCGGAGTGAGGTGGGAGTGGGTTTGATGGAAAATTTTGACCTGTATGATGCAGTCCCCCGGGAAGCAATAACGGAGGTTTTATATGTATCACAAAATTCTGACCAGTCCTTGTCTACCAGGGATATGTCCAGAGAGGTCCATTTTACCTGAGCTTTGTGAAATCTGGGGTTAAAGTCAGTCATTAGGGCTGCATAATAGGTGGAGACTTAGTGGGATCTGGCTGTCTGAGCAGTTTTTCCAATGGGGGCAGGTCAGTGGGATCATCCAGGGAGCCAAACTGGGCAAGAATAGCGTGCCTGAGCTGGTAGTAATAAAATAGGTACGATCTTGGTAGATCGAAGTCTAAACGTAGCTGAGAAAAAGATTTAAAGCCCTGAGCATTGTACAGGTAGCATCAGGGCTGATCCGCCCTATAGGCTCACTATGCAAGCCGCTTAGGGCCCCACAAAGCTGCGGAGGGCCCCCCAAATTACTAGAGGCCCCGCCTCTAGCTAAAAGGAGAAATGTCAAAAATGGGTACAAATGCGCAACCTTTAAAGTGCAAATAACATTGCAGGTAAATAAGCTTAATTTAAATCGTTCAGTGTAATAACATAAACAAAGTCCACTTGGAGGTATTAAATATAGCGCTCAAAAATTTAAACCAATGAATGACACTTTCATTGATTTTAGGGCTACAGACCGGAAGTGAAAGAGAAGCTCCCTAGTGAGATCTAGATGGCAAAAAATAAACAAAAATGGCAGCGGTTTCATATTTTCTCCTTTCTAAGCTGAAAATAAGTTTTGGCTTATATATATATATATATATATATATATATATATATATATATATATATATATATATATATATATATATATAAAATGTGTGTATGTGTGTGTGTGTGTGTGTGTGTGTGTGTATATATATATGTATGTGTGTATATATATATATATATATATATATATATACATACACAGTACAGACCAAAAGTTTGGACACACCTTCTCATTTTTTTTAATTCACCTTGATTTATTTGCAGCTTCAATGGATTAACACCATATGCATTGCAAAGTAATACCATTGGTTGTTTTTGTATTGTTAGAAAGTAGCTTTGTATCATCTGGAATTCTGTGATTACTTGGGAATGACATGGCTGTGTAGTGTGTATTATTCTTCCCTCTGTGCTTCAGTCCGTCTAATCGTCTGCTTAAAAAATTGTGATCCAGGCCTTCTCTCTGCTTTTATCCTTTGAGTGTCATAACAATGAAAGTATATGTAGGATCTGATAAATAAAAAATGAACATGGAGCTGGGGATCAAATAGCCACGTAAGCCCGGTCGGATGTATTGGTGGCAAGGAGATGAATATATTTTAAATGCTCTTCCTCTAAAAATTCCATATTCTTGCTTTATTTTGGAATTTCTTTGTAGAAACATACCGCCGAAATCTAGTTGATGCTTGAAATAGACTTCCAGCAGAGGTAGCGAGTCAGTCAACAGTAAGCAGATTCAAACATGCTTGGTACAAACAATTCAAGTACATTTGTAATTTGTCACCTCCTGGGCAACTGAGGATTCCAAACTTTAAAGCAGAACTATTTTCCAACATGCTTCTCCCAGCTTTCAGAGAAGAGGCAGAACCAGCCGAGTGTCGCGCTGGGATTTCTGCTGATCCACGCAGTCTCCTTAACTACTTTTTGGGTGTTTTTTTTCTTTTCTTTATTTTCATGACTATGAAAATTGTAGATTCACACTGAAGGCATCAAAACTATGAATTAACACATGTGGAATTATACATAACAAAAAAGTGTAAAACAACTGAAAATATATTTCATATTTTAGGTTCTTCAAAGTAGCCACCTTTTGCAGCAGACACATCTCTAGAACTGTTAAGAGGAGACTGTGTGAATCAGGCCTTCATGATAGAATATCTGCTAGGAAACAACTGCTAAAGAAAGGCAACAAGCAGAAGAGACTTGTTTGGGCTAAAGAACACAAGGAATGGATATTAGACCAGTGGAAATCTGTGCTTTGGTCTGATGAGTCCAAACTTGAGATCTTTGGTTCCAACCCCTGTGTCTTTGTGCGACGCAGAAAAGGTGAACGGATGGACTCTACATGCCTGGTTCCCACCGTGAAGCATAGAGGAGGAGGTGTGATGGTGTGGGGGTGCTTTGCTGGTGACACTGTTGGGGATTTATTCAAAATTGAAGGCATACGGAACCAGCATGGCTACCACAGCATCTATTCCATCCGGTTTGCATTTAGTTGGACCATCATTTATTTTTCAACAGGACAATGACCCCAAACACACCTCCAGGCTATTTGACCAAGAAGGAGAGTGATGGGGTGCTGCGCCAGGTGACTACCTCTTGAAGCTCATCAAGAGAATGCCAAGAGTGTACAAAGCAGTAATCAAAGCAAAAGGTGGCTACTTTGAAGAACCTAGAATATGAAATATATTTTCAGTTGTTTCACACTTTTTTGTTACGTATAATTTAATTCCACATGTGTTAATTCATAGTTTTGATGCCTTCAGTGTGAATCTACAATTTTCATAGTCCTGAAAATAAAGAAAACTCTTTGAATGAGAAGGTGTGTCCAAACTTTTGGTCTGTACTGTGTATATATATATATATATATATACACACACACACACACACACTTTAGACCCCATTCACAAAAATGCTTCAACGTTTTACACTAATAATTACATTATACCCAGTGGTGCCTGTTCACACATGAGAGTAGTGTCACTTTGAGGTCATTGCTTGAAAAAGCAACAAGTGCAGAGTTGCATGTTGTGGTCAGTATGAACAAACACAAATGCCTGAAAAAGACACTCAGCTCAAGTGTGAATTGAGCATTGTGGGGGATAAGGACCCATAGTCACTGCTAAAGAGATGAATAAAAATGTAGAACAAAGACAAAAGACAAAAATATCAGCACTGCCCAAGATGCCAGCAATTTATGCCAAGCAACAACATCAACCCATACGCTTAGGGGTGCCCACCGACTTATTGTTTTACAACTAATAAAGATGACCCTCTACTCAGGAGAGGCCGAACCTGTGGTTGTCCTAGTAGTAGTCAGAAGGTTGGAAAGATGACCCATAGTAGGCGGAAATAAGGGGAGCTAGGAAACTGATATACCGTATTTTCCGGCGTATAAGACGACCTTTTGGATGCAAAAAAATGCCTCAAAAGTCAGGGGTCGTCTTATACGCTGGTACCTGTCTCCGTCAGGCTGCGGGCATCCATGATTCAAAAGCCGCGCCTCCTCCTCAGACGTGATAGGCGGAACACTAATTTCTTTATCGTTACATCACGGGACACAGAGCGGCATTCATTACTATATGGGTTATATGGAGTACCTTCAGGTGATAGACACTGGCAATCTCAAACAGGAAGTGCCCCTCCCTATATAACCCCCTCCCATAGGAGGAGTACCTCAGTTTTTTTACGCCAGTGTCTTAGGTGTTAGTCATGGTTTAGCTTGCCTCCGCATCCTTGGGATTAGGTGAGCTAACCGGTTCTGTCCAAAAAAGCCTCAGGCTAAAGTGGTCAGTAACCGGACCCCAAACCCTTGGGGTATAGCCCATAATGCTGTTCTTTTTAAGAGAGCTGGACCCTGGGCCCAGAACTTAGAAAACCTTTGGGTGCCTAATGTTTTCTGTTTGCCAGGGTGCTATATGGGTCCAGGACAGTGGATCCTTCATGGAAGAAGAAGGTTCCCAGGGCCTGAAGGTCTAGACATCCCCACGGAGATGGGGGAAGATTGGGCCTCTTGCTTGGCAAAGTCCTGCGGCATGGAGCAGGTAAGTGAGGGGAAAACTTGCGGAACTTGGCTCTTAGCAAGTTTTTTCTGGGAGGTCACAGGGGACATGCCTAAAGTTATGCATTGCATCTGGCAAACCAGTCACATATCATAAAGATAGGATGGCTCTATATGTATTATTCCCCATAAAATGTGACCTCCCTTGTAGTGTTGGAAAAGCATTGAGTGGGGCCTATGTGTACAAAGTGTATGTGTGTGTCAGAGAGCTGTGCTTACCTGCAAAGCCTCCAGGCGATGCTCCATCCAGTCTTCTTCCTCAGCCTGCAAGGCAGGCAAAACGCTGACCTCCTCGTGTGTTCCAGGCTGCGGCTGCAGGAGCAGAGAGGCCCTTCCTCCCAACCCCCCCCCCCTGTCGGCGGGCGCGCGCGCGGCGCGCGTTCACGTTTTATAGGCGCAATTGGCGCCGTTTAGCTGGGGGGGGAAGGGCGGGTCAGTGGCTTAAGGAAGGGGCGGCCCTTCCTTAGGTGTTCCACAGCTCATTCATTACTTGGATTGAGGGAGGAAAGACTGGAGTGAAGCACGGGGCGCCGAGGACACACAGTGGCCAGAAAGATTACTACAGTCTTCAGAGATTGTTTTCTAGCCTAGGAATAGGCTGTTTCTTTTCCATCTCATAGTCTTTTCTCTTGCAATACTACTCAGGGGGACAGAATGTTTTTTCTTTCCTAGATTTGAAAAGATTTTTGAAAAAAAAAAAAAAAGATTTTTTGAAAAAAAAAAAAAAAAAAAAAAAATTTTTTTTTGAAAAAAAAAAAAAAAAAAAAAATAAAAGTGTCATCTAGGGGAGAGGAAACATTTTTTTCCCCCAAACAGGTGTTTGGGCATTTAACTATTTATAAGTCCCAGGTACCAATAAGTAGCAGGTGTACCTCGGTATTGTACCATGGCATCAAAGTACAAGTCAGAGGGTACAAGAGGTGGGGATTCCCCCACAGAGTCTGAGGTCTCGGACAAAGCTATGCCGCTGCTTTCCCCACAGGGAGCCTTGGGGCCATCGGGATCTGGGGCTGGAGCTGACGCGAGTCAATCCAACCCTAAGATGGTCACGGAGGAGGTATTCCTCACCTCTTTAAAAGAGATGCAGAAAAGCATGGGAAAAATGATAGCCGCAGCTATGCGGGGCAGTAAGCGGAATAGATCTCCGTCACCCGTGCGCGGACCCTCGGAAGAGGAGGTCCTTTCCTCAGGGGAATTGGACGACCTCTTGGACAAGGACCAAGTAGGTTCAGGGATCGAGGATCCGGATACAGAGGAGTCTGGGGCAGTCTCCCTGAGGGAGAGCTGGTGGATTCAAGGATTGACGGACTTGGTCCATAAGGCATTCAACCTGCCTGTACCAGATCTCCAGGTATCGACAGTTTCAGCTTTGGGCTCACTGAGGGCGCCTCAAAGCAATGCTGTGTTTCCGATCCATCCTCTATTGGAGGGAGTTTTGTTCCAAGATTGGAACAAGCCAGACAAAGTTTTCTTACCACCTAAAAAATTCTCTGTCCTATATCCTATGGAAGATAAATTTTCCAAGAGATGGGCTACTCCTGCAGTGGACGCAGCCATCTCATGTGTTAACAAGTCGTTAACATGCCCTGTAGAAAACATACAGGTATTCAAGGATCCAGTTGATAAGCGCTTGGAAGCACTACTTAAGAACTCCTTCACTACTGCGGGGGCAGTAGTACAGCCAGCCGTGGCTGCGATTGGGGTCGCTCAAGCATTATCGGATCAATTTAAGCAGATGCTTGAACTTATTCCTGCTCAGCAGGCAGAAGAATTTTCGGATGTCCCTAAGGCCATATGTTTTACGGTAGACGCAATCAAGGATTCTATCCAGCAAGCGTCACGTTTATCGTTATCCCTTATCCATATGAGAAGACTCTTATGGTTAAAAAGCTGGGAGGCTGAGCCCCCATGCAAGAAACTCCTGGTAGGGTTCCCCTTCCATGGAGGACGACTCTTCGGAGAGGACCTAGATAAATACATTCAGACCATTTCAAGCGGCAAGAGTACTCTCTTGCCAACTAAGAAGAAGGTTCAGGGGCCTGCGTTTAAACGACAGCATTCCCCTGGGCAGGGGCCCTCTAATGCCAAGCAGTATCGACGGCCGCCTGCAAGAGCAAACTTCGGCTTCAACAGCAGATCACAAGGACAGGCTGTTAGAGGCAAGAGGCAGTGGCTTCGCAAACCAGCAAAACCAGCCCCCAAGCCTACCTTATGAAGGGGCGCCCCCACCCACGAAGGTGGGGGGAAGGCTGCGACTCTTTTCAGAGATTTGGGAAGCCAGCATTCCCGACGAGTGGGTACGGTCTTCCGTGGCCACAGGCTACAAACTAGAGTTCCTAAGGTTTCCTCCTCCTCATTTCCAAGAGTCGAGGATTCCAAACGATCCGGAGAAGGGAGCCGCATTAAGATCGGCATTAGATCATCTACTTTCCCAGGAAGTAATTGTAGAGGTACCAGTCCTGGAACAGGGGCTGGGTTTCTACTCCAACCTATTCATCATCCCAAAGTCCAATGGAGATGTCAGGCCAATTTTGGACCTAAAGATGGTAAATGCATACCTAAAGGTCCGCTCATTTCGGATGGAATCCGTGCGGTCAGCAGCTGCCACACTCCAAAAGGACGACTTCATGGCGTCCATAGACATAAAGGATGCCTACCTTCATGTTCCAATTTATCAGCCACATCAAAGATATCTACGCTTTATGGTGGCTTCGCGTCATTTCCAATTCGTGGCGCTTCCCTTCGGGTTGGCTACGGCCCCCCGGGTGTTCACGAAGGTCCTAGCTCCAATCCTGGCCAAGCTAAGGATCCAAGGGGTCACGATCCTAGCATACCTGGACGACCTCCTAGTCATAGACCACTCGTCTCCCGGCTTGGAGCGAGCAGTGGCCCTCACGGTCCAATACCTCGAGAGGTTCGGCTGGGTCCTAAATCGAGAAAAGTCAGCATTCCAGCCCACAAGGCAGTTGGAATATCTCGGCATGAGATTAGACACAGAACAACAAAGGGTGTTCCTACCTCTGAGGAAGGTCAAAGCCATCAAGGAATTAATCCTACTGGTTCTAAGCAAGAAAGAACCGACTATTCGCCTATGTATGAGGTTACTAGGCAAGATGGTGGCCACATTCGAGGCGGTACCATACGCCCAGAGCCACACTCGCATCCTACAGGCAGCCATCCTGTCAGCATGGAGCAGAAGGCCACAGGCCTTGGATATCCCGTTGCCACTCTCATCAAGAGTCCGGCAAAGTCTGTGTTGGTGGTTAGACCCTCAGAATCTACTGAAGGGGAAGTCTTTCAGCCCAGTGGCTTGGAAGATAGTGACCACAGACGCCAGCCTGATGGGCTGGGGAGCAATTTTGGATGGTTGCACTCGCCAAGGTACTTGGGCAAAGCCAGAGAAGCTGTTGCCCATCAACATCTTGGAGCTCAGAGCTGCTCGACTAGCCCTCAGGGCTTGGACGTCAAAATTGCAGGGGTTCCCGGTGAGAATTCAATCAGACAATGCCACGGCCGTGGCATACATAAATCACCAAGGGGGAACCAGGAGTCAAGCCGCTCAGAGAGAGGTGAGCTTGATTCTCCTATGGGCAGAGGCTCATGTGCCCTGCATATCGGCAATATTTATTCCCGGAGTGGACAACTTTCAGGCGGACTTCTTAAGCCGCCAGACTCTATGGCCGGGGGAATGGTCTCTGCATCCACAAGTCTTTCAAGCACTCTGCCAAAGATGGGGAGTGCCGGACGTGGATAAACTTCTTTATGCGTTTCCCCCGCTCCAGTTACTACCCCGCCTGCTGCGCAGGATCCGGGTGGAGCACATACCAGTTATCCTGGTAGCTCCAGCATGGCCCAGAAGGGCATGGTACTCACTAATCCTAAGGATGGTAGTGGGAAACCCTTGGACTCTGCCTCTAAGGCCAGACCTGCTATCGCAAGGTCCGATCCTCCACCCTGCCTTACGGCATCTAAATTTGACGGCCTGGAAGCTGAATCCTTGATTCTCAGGGGTAGAGGTCTGTCTCAGAAAGTAATCTCTACCCTAATCAGAGCCAGGAAACCGGTCTCTAGGGTGATTTATCACAGGGTCTGGAAGGCCTATGTAGGCTGGTGTGAGTCCAAGCTATGGCTTCCTCGCAAGTTCACCATCGATAGAGTTTTAAGTTTTCTCCAGCTAGGAGTGGATAAAGGATTGGCATTAAGCACAATCAAAGGACAGATTTCTGCCCTGTCAGTGTGGTTCCAGCGGCCGCTGGCCACCCACTCGCTGGTTAAGACCTTCCTTCAAGGGGTCTTACGTATTAAACCTCCAGTTAAATCCCCGCTTTGTCCGTGGGATTTAAATCTTGTTCTGTCAAGTTTACAGAAACAACCGTTTGAGCCATTGGCTGAAATTCCTTTGGTTCTACTGACAAGGAAGTTAGTATTTTTGGTTGCCATAGTTTCCGCAAGAAGAGTTTCGGAACTAGCGGCCTTATCCTGTAAGGAACCATATCTTATTTTTCATAAGGACAAGGTCGTTCTCCGACCTCATCCTTCCTTCCTACCGAAGGTCATATCCAGTTTTCATTTGAACCAGGATTTGGTATTACCATCCTTCTTCCCTAAACCTACTTCCAGAAAGGAAGGGTTGCTGCATACCTTGGATATTGTCAGGGCCATGAAGGCCTATCTTAAAGCTACAAAGAAGATCCGGAAAACAGATGTGCTGTTCATTCTACCGGATGGGCCCAAGAAGGGGCAGGCAGCTGCAAAGTCCACCATTTCTAGGTGGATTAAGCAATTAATCACTCAGGCCTACGGCTTGAAAGGGTTGCCTCCTCCAGTATCATTAAAGGCTCATTCTACTAGAGCCATGGGCGCCTCCTGGGCAGCACACCACCAGATCTCTATGGCTCAAGTTTGCAAGGCGGCAACCTGGTCTTCTGTCCACACATTTACAAAATTCTACAAGTTGGACGTAAGAAGGAATACTGATACTGCCTTCGGGCAGGCAGTGCTGCAGGCTGCAGTTTGAGACCCTCGGATTCCGGGGGCTCCTCTTTTTCGAGTTAAATTTAAAATTTAAGATTATTTTTCTCAACTAAGTTGGATTTATTATGATTTGAGTATATCTCTAAATTAAATCCTTTTGTCTTGGAGATGTTCTCCCTCCCCTCATTGTAAGCATTGCTTTGGGACATCCCATATAGTAATGAATGCCGCTCTGTGTCCCGTGATGTAACGATAAAGAAAAAGAGATTTTTAATACAGCTTACCTGTAAAATCTTTTTCTTGGAGTACATCACGGGACACAGAGCTCCCACCCCTCTTTTTGAGGACCATTTTGGGAGGCATACTGCTTGCTACAAAACTGAGGTACTCCTCCTATGGGAGGGGGTTATATAGGGAGGGGCACTTCCTGTTTGAGATTGCCAGTGTCTATCACCTGAAGGTACTCCATATAACCCATATAGTAATGAATGCCGCTCTGTGTCCCGTGATGTACTCCAAGAAAAAGATTTTACAGGTAAGCTGTATTAAAAATCTCTTTTTTCCCAGTAGGGCTTCTGTTCAGTGTTCCGCCTATCACAGATGCCTGCTCATCCTCGGACGAGAGGACATCCGTCATAGGCGGAACATTGAACAGAGGCCCTGCTGGGAAAATTAGTGTTCCGCCTATCACGGAACAGTCTGAGGAGGAAGCGCAGCTTTTGAATCATGGATGCCCACAGCCTGAAACCCAAAATCTAAAAACAAATTAAGGTGGGGAGATCGTCTTGGCTGGCACAGTGAGGTCGGCAATGGCACAGTGGAGGCATGTGATGGCACAGTGGAGGCATGTGATGGCACAGTGGAGGCATGTGATGGCACAGTGGAGGCATGTGATGGCACAGTGGAGGCATGTGATGGCACAGTGGAGGCATGTAATGGCACAGTGGAGGCATGTGATGGCACAGTGGAGGCATGTGATGGCACATGTAATGGCACAGTGGAGGCATGTGATGGCACAGTGGAGGCATGTGATGGCACAGTGGAGGCATGTAATGGCACAGTGGAGGCATGTAATGTAATGGCACAGTGGAGGCATGTAATGTAATGGCACAGTGAGGCATGTAATGTAATGGCACAGTGAGATTTGAAAAAAGCTGAAAAAAGCCTGTTTCTGTCAGCGTTGTTTCCTGTAAGCGGTTGTTCTGGCTACCCCTTAGCTTCCAGACAGACTAGTAGGAAGAGGGTCGTCTTATATAGCGAGTATATCCCAAAACCAAAATTTTTCCTGGAAAAATAGGGGGTCGTCTTATACACCCAGTCGTCTTATACGCTGGCAAATACGGTAACCCTAACACAGTAAATGTACTAGAGCACATGCTCCAAAAACAAAGGGAATCATGCCCAAGGATAGGAAATGAAACAATTTGGAGCATAAAAGAGAGGAGATAAAATTTTTGCTAAGGTAATCTAAAAGATATTCACTTTTGTTTTGCGGAAACCAATACATTTCCCAAAGGCACGTGAGGAAAAAAGTCAAGAAAAATGGTTTATAGTACTTATTTTTTCTGATGACAACTTGATGCTCTGGGAGTTTAGGGAAGAGAGTGCTTGAGAGTGATGTTTAGGTGGCCTCATCTATTAAAAGCTTTGGATCTGGCTGCTTGCAATGAAAATAAGTGTTATACCAAGGATGCTTCCGATGGCTGTGGCCTTCCCAGAGTTTGAATGTCTTTAATTTGGTAAGAAAGTAAGAGTATATGCTCTTTGTTTTAGTAGAATAAAATTGCGTTTGAACGGCTATCACTACCAGTATAGATTGCCCTTGGGCTACAAAAGACCAGTGTTACTAGTGAATATACAGATTGCAGTATTTTCATATTCTATTCATTCCTTCTCTAACAGAGGAGTACTTGAACATAAACCAGTGCTGTCAATTGATACTTCATAGGCTGTAGTGGGCAAATCATCTGAGATGTACAAAAGAGTGGATGTTTAAAAAAAGATATTTGATCTAGGAACTGATCATTTATTGCCAAACCAAGATTCCCTTGTGTATGTCCACCTTTAGGTAAGCATTTTTGTGCACACAATGGAGTTGATTTACTAAAGGCAAATTGACTGTTCACATTGAAAAGGAAGTTTCACTTTGCAAGGAAAGTTTCCACAGAGCTTAGAGTATGAAATTAAAGCGGAGGTTCACCCTAAATATACAGTAGAGCTTATCCAGAAGAGCTTAATTTACACATCAACATTTCGCTATTTAATTTTTTTAAAATCATTTAAATACCTGTAATCTGTTGTTCTATTCAGACACATCCTGGTCTGTCTCCCGCGGGAGTGGGCGTGTCGCTATTCTTTCTCAGTGCCCGAGTGTCTCCTGGGAGCACAGCGTCATGCTTTCCAGGAGACTAGTAACACCCAAAGACGAAATCTCGCGGTATTTTACTCGTCACGTGACTCAAGAATCAGGTCACGTGACGAGCGCGGCTCTAATTCCGCCATTTTAATTCATGGCAAAAGGGTAAAGAATGCCATTAAACACCGGAAAACATGCGGAGAATAAAGCCATTGCTTGCAGGGGACAAGATAACTATCGCCTTATATTTTACATTTAGTTCAGCAAAACGTCAGTTGTGATGGCAAACGGGAACACTGCTCATGCACGGGATAGAGCGGTGAATACTGGGATATCAGCATTCACCGAATCCCGGAAGTATTTGCTTGTGGGCTTCGCAATGCCCACAAGCAAGATGGAACATTCCTGGAGGAAATTTTATAAAACCTTATTTACGGCAAAATGACAGTGCTGACGAATTTAAACTACAGACAAGTGAGTACAAGCTTACCAAACTGAAAAGCAGTAGATCCACATATTAAAAAATAAATAAAACAATTCCCGCAAGAAACCCCCGCTTTAAGCTCTACTTGCATCATCCAATCATGTGCAAGCAAAAATATTTTTTATCTTCCTTGCATGTAATTGGGTATTCTTTGCAAAGTAAATTTATGCCACATTCACCAAGATCTGGAGAAGATTTCCTTGCAAAGTGAACAGCCTATTTGCCTTTAGTAGTAAATCAGCCTCAGCATGTCTTTCAGTATCCTCTTGGCAATAAGGAAAATTCTTAAGTTCTTCTCATTCCCAAACGGGATATTTCAGTTTTAAATTAAAGCTAGAAAGATAAAACAAAAAAAAAAAAAACCCTAACACCACTTACATGCAATATGTAAAAGAATTCAGTGCTCAGACTTTTGCACTGTTGTCTTTTAAATTCCTTCATTGTTCATTGCTCATAATTTGTGCATTTTGTTTTAGGGCAAAGTCCTGCAGAACAATAACTTTTCAACAGTTCAGTGATGCACTTGAAGAACTAGCACTGCAGCGGTTTAAGGACCACGAAAAAGAAGAAGCTGTTTCTATGATGCATAAGATGGTTGAAGGGAAATATCCAGTTATAGCTGGTGTTACGGTAAATAGGTGTTAAAAAAAATCTGATATACATAAAATATATACTGCTTATTGTACATATTAATTTTCAATATACAGTAATACATCGGATTGCGAGTAACGAGGTTAACCACTTAAGGACTGACTCCTGTACATTTACGTCGGCAGAATGGCACGGGCAGGCAAATCGACGTAAATATACGTCAGTTTAAATTTGCCGCTGTGTGAGCGCGCGCGCCTCTGCCATAAGCTCCGTGATCGCGCCTGCGGGACCCGCAGACTCGATGTCCACTGGTGTCCCGAGATCGTGTGTCACGGGCCTGCAGAATGGGGGATGCCTGTGTAAACAAGCATCTCCCCGTCCCTGCCTAGTGACACTGACACTAATCGTCTGCTCTCTCTCATCGGGAGCAGTGATGTGTCACAGTAAGCCACGCCCCCTAACCGTTAGAATCACTCCCTAGGACACACTTAACCCCTTCCTAGCCCCCTAGTGGTTAACCCATTCATTGCCAGTCACATTTGCGCAGTATTCAGTGCATTTTTATAGCACTGATCGCTGTATAAATGTGAATGGTCCCAAAATAGCACCAAAAGTGTCCGATGTATCCGCCATAATGTCGCAGTCACGATAAAAATCGCTTATCACCGCCATTACTAGTAAAAAAATAATAATTAAAATGCCATAAAACTATCCCTATTTTGTAGACGCTATAACTTTTGTCCATCTGCCCGCCCTGCACTGTGTCCACCTGCCTGACCTCCGTCCACCTGCCCACCCTGCACTGCGTCCACCTGCCTGCCCTGCACAGTGCCCACCTGTATGCCCTGCACTATACCCACCTGCCTGTCCTGCACTGAGCCTTTCTGCCTGCCCTGCACTGTACCCACCTGCCTGTCCTGCACTGTTCCCATCTGCCCACTCTGTATTGTGCCCTCCTCTTGCCCGCCCTGCACTGTACCCTCTTGCCCGCCCTGTACAGTACACTCCTGTCCACTCTGTACTGGCATTGTAAGAAATGCATACTATCTGGCTTTGTGAGTAAAGCTTTATAATTGGCTTTATACTGCAAAGCCAGTTATATAGCATTTTTCACAAAGCCAGTTATAAAGTATTGCTCACGAAGCCAGATATAATGCATTTCTTACAAAGCCAGATTTAATGCATTTCTCACAAAGTCAGTTACAAAAAAAAAGAGAACAACAAAAACCTGGGGAATGCCCAGGGAAAAACCAAGCCTACTTACCGACCAGCTTGCAGAAAACCAATTAACCTGTCTACAGTATGCGTTAAAAACAGGGGTTCAGTCCGCACGCATTTGCAAACGCATGCGTGAGCCACAGAGCCGCGCCAAGGCACCCTGCAATATCTGTGGTCCTAACACTAAACAATGAGCGTCCCCACAGTGGAGGCACATGCATTTTAATGGATAGACAGGGGCAGGTGAACTGAAGGGAAGCCACCCCTCCTTTAAAGGTACAAGAGCACACCAAGCACCCAGCATATAGCACAATGGCTGCAAAGGTGTTGGAAAAAAAAAAAGAGTATGGTTTTACTGTATATCTGGCTTTGTGAGCAATGCTTAATAACTCTTTAAGTACTGCAAAGCCAGTTCTAAAGCATTTTTCACAAAGCCAGTTATAAAGTATTGCTCACAAAGCCAGATATGATGCATTTCTCACAAAGTCAGTTATAAAAGAGTATTGCTTTATAAATGGCTTTGTGAGCAATGCTTTATACCTGGCTTTGCCGTACTTAAAAAGAAAGTAATTAGGTATTACTCAGAAAGCAACATGGTCTAAGGCAGGGGTAGGCAACCTTTTGAGCAGAGTTTTTTTTTTAAAGAAATTGAGAGTGCAAATTATATAAAACAAGATTTAACTTCACACTCTCAATCACGAAAAACATAATTTTATAAAGGGATTTCTGTAAACAACTTCAATAATAGTAATAAACAAATATTGAGCTTTAACCTAACTTTGTTTCAAAAGATGTGTGCTATGAGGTTGGAAAAAAACATGTGAGGTGATATTGGTCATCCTAAAAAAGTTCCTTTAGATCAGTCAAATTTTTTGCCCCTTCACACCTGAGATCAGTCACAATTGCTGGGACTGATCTCAGGTGTGAAGAAGGGGAAGGAATTGTGACTGATCTCAGGTTTGAATGGGAAGGAATAAGAACTGATCTCGGGTATGAAAGGGAAGGAATTTGGACCGATCTCAGGTGTGAAGGGGCAGCAATTGGGACTTATCTCAAGTGTGAAGGGGAAGGAAATGGGACTGATCTCAGGTGTGAAGGGGCAGCAATTGGGACTTATCTCAGGTGTGAAGGGGAAGGAATTGGGACTGATCTCAGGTGTGAAGGGGAAGGAATTGGGACTGATCTCAGGTATGAAAGGGAAGGAATTTGGACCGATCTCAGGTGTGAAGGGGCAGCAATTGGGACTTATCTCAAGTGTGAAGGGGAAGGAAATGGGACTGATCTCAGGTGTGAAGGTGTAGCAATTGGTACTTATCTTAGGTGTGAAGGGGAAGGAATTGAGACTGATCTCAGGTGTGAAGGGGAAGGAATTGGGACTGATCTCAGGTATGAAAGGGAAGGAATTTGGACCGATCTCAGGTGTGAAGGGGCAGCAATTGGGACTTATCTCAAGTGTGAAGGGGAAGGAAATGGGACTGATCTCAGGTGTGAAGGGGCAGCAATTGGGACTTATCTCAGGTGTGAAGGGGAAGGAATTGGGACTGATCTCAGGTGTGAAGGGGAAGGAATTGGGACTGATCTCAGGTGTGAAGGGGAAGGAATTGGGACTGATCTCAGGTATGAAAGGGAAGGAATTTGGACCGATCTCAGGTGTGAAGGGGCAGCAATTGGGACTGATCTCAGGTGTGAAGGGGAAGGAAATGGGACTTATCTCAGGTGTGAAGGGGCAGGAATTTGGGCTGATCTGAGGTGTGAAGGGGCAAAAAATTTGACTGATCTGAAAGAACTTTATTAGGATGACCAATATCACATGTTTTTTTTCCAACTTCATAGCACACATCTTCTGAAACAAAGTTAGGTTAGGCCCTTTTCACACTACAAAATAAATCCATTTTAATAATCCGTATTAAAATCCGTCAGATAATGTTAAAAAACGGAAATTATACGTCCTTTATAAAATATCATTAAAGTCTATGGGATTTTTTTATGTTCCGTAAAGATCCATAATAGCCCGTTATAACGTACGGACTAGGGTTGTCCCGATACCACTTTTTTAGGACTGAGTACAAGTACCGATACTTTTTTTCAAGTACTCGCCGATACCGAATACCGATACTTTTTTTTAAATGTGTCCCCAAATACAGCCATGTCCCCCCACAGATGCAGCCATGTCCCCCCCAAATCCAGCCATGTCCCCCCTATATCCAGCCATGTCCCCCCCATATCCAGCCATGTCCCCCCCATATGCAGCCATGTCCCCCCCATATGCCGCCATGTCCCCCCCATATGCAGCCATGTCCCCCCCATATCCAGCCATATCCCCCCCCATGTCCCCCCCATATATGCAGCCATGTCCCCCCCATATATGCAGCCATGTCCCCCTTACCTACATGCTGCCGCATCCCCGCTGCCGCCACCGCTTGGTTAATACGGGCGGCGAACATTACAGCTTTCAATTGGATAGCTGTAGTCTTTCGTGCCGTGCTGCGTATAGACACTCCCCCTTGCTCGGGATTGGACAGTTCACCCGAGCAAGGGGGAGTGTCTATACGCGGCGCGGCGGGAAACACTACAGCTATTTAAATGAAAGCTGTAATGTTCCCCGCCCGTATTAACCAAGTGGCGGCGGCAGCGGGGATGCGGCGTAGCGTTGGCGGCAGGGGGGGGGGGGGAAGTATTCTATTTAGGTATCGGGGGCATTTGCGGGAGTACAAGTACTCCCGCAAATACTCGGAATCGGTCCCGATACCGATACTAGTATCGGTATCGGGACAACCCTAGTACGGACGTTAGTTATAACGGAATATGTGACGGGTTTTGCACTATTTTTTGTCCATTTTTTGTCCGTTGCAAGTAACGGATATATTAACGTCCGTTATATTTTAACATTGAAGTCTATGGCGCACGGACGTTAGTAAATGTCTCCGTAAATGTCCGTTATGTTAACGGACGTTAATTTTACTGAGCATGCTTAGTAAAGACTTCTGGAGCTGGACTTCAAGAAAGGGTGAAATGGTTTTTATTAACGGACGTTAGAAAGGAATGATAAAACGGATGTATACGGATATATACGGATAAACATTATCCGTTTTCAATAAAGGAAGAATGGTAAAATATTTATCCGTATGTATCCGTTATTAAATCCGTTAATAAACGTCCGTTAATAGGTTTAATACGGATATTATAAAACGGACATACAATCCATAGTGTGAAAGAAGCCTTAAAGGTCAATATTTGTTTATTACTATTATAGAAGTTGTTTACAGAAATCCCTTTATAAAATTATGTTTTTCTTATTGAGAGTGTGAAGTTAAATTTTGTTTTATATAATTGGCACTCTCAATTTCTTAAAAAAATTTTTTTGCCACACTGCTCAAAAGGTTGCCTACCCCTGCCTTAGACCATGTGTGCACTGTTGTGATGTTAACAAGATAACCATCAAGAATCGCTATCCTCTCCCTCCGATTCCCAAACTATTCCAGAGGTTTTGAGGCAGAGGTTTTGAGGGGCACATGTTTTTTCCAAACACGATCTGAGGGGTGCATACAGTCTAGTCAGAATTTGTGAAGAAGACGAATGGAAGACAGCTTTCTAACGCGCTTCGGACATTTTGAATATTGGGTCATGCTGTTCAGCCTTTGTAACGCCCCAGCTACGTTCCAACATCTTGTCAATTACATATTCCGGGACTATCTGGATTTATTTAACCAATTCGGCTCTCACGCCTGTTTCCCCCTTACGGATCAGAGCAATTTTCACATTTCTACTATGAGCCTGTTCGGTGAAAATGTTGTCATTTTACTTAAGATAACAACGTAATACATACATTGGTTTTTTTTAAAGGACAAACAAGGCTTTCTTTTTTGTGAATATTGTCCTGCAACAATAATTATCTTTTTGAAATCCGTAAACCATTAAATGTAATAAAACAAAACAAAATGCATCTTTTTCTTTTTTTGAGCAGTGTTGGTTTAAACATAAATGGTGTTACTGCTCATAAGATGCATGCATTTTATTCTGTAATTTGTCCTGTGTATCAGGGATCCCCAACCACTGGGCCGCAGCCCACTACCAGGCAGTGGCCTTTCTGCAGTCAGGCCACGGGTGCGGCTGGCATGAGAGAGCCGAGTGGGCGGCCTCCGAGACCCGGGGGGGGGGGGGGGGTGGATGACAGAGCCGGGCAGGTGGCATGAAAGCCGGGTGGATGAGAGAAGCGAGTGGGCGGATAAGAGAAGCCCGTGGGCAGGCAAGCAGCGATGACCTGATCTCTCTCCGCCCGCACCGCATCACCGCTTTTCCGCCCTCACAGCCAGTGTCCTGTCAGCCTCTTCAATGTCGGAGGTGCGGTGGGAAGCAGAGAGATTACATCATCTCTTACAGCCCGACCTGCATCACCACTCTCCTGCCTCTGTGCTAAATGGACCAGTGCTTCCACCAATTCAGTCACAATCCACCTATGGTGGCATTGGCAGGCGACGTGCCAAGTGACAATTAACATCTGGTGACACTGGCATGTGACGTGGCAAGTGACAAGCTGCATCTGGTGGCAGGTGATGTGGCAAGTGACAATCCATATCTGGTGGCAGGCAGTGTGGCAAGTGACAATCTGCATCTGGTGGCAGGCAGCTTGGCAAGTGGCAGGAAGCGTGGCAAGTGACAATCTGCATCTGGTGGCAGGCAGCGTGGCAAGTGACAATCTGCATCTGGTGGCAGGCAGCGTGGCAAGTGACAATCTGCATCTGGTGGCAGGCAGCGTGGCAAGTGACAATCTGCATCTGGTGGCAGGCGACGTGCCAAGTGACAAGCTGCATCTGAAGGCAAGCAACATGGCAAGTGACAAGCTGCATCTGAAGACAGGCGAAGTGCCAAGTGACAATCCACATCTGGTGGCAGGCGAAGTGGCAAGTCACAAGCTGCATCTGGTGGCAGGCAACAGTGGCAAGTGACACGCTCTGGGCTCCCACTGATTCTGCATTAAGGTAAGTTGAACTATTTAATTTATTACTACAATACTAATAATATAAAAAATCACTCTGACACCATATCAAACATAGTGCAGGGATGATTGAAGTGCTTACACCAGCCATTGCTCTGACAAATTCCCAGTGAAAAATCGTCTCAGTGTGAAACATGTTAATATATGTAAAAGGTGTTAAAATAATAATGAACAAAGCAACCAAAAACAGAAAAAAGTTTAACTATTAATAAAATAAAAATCACCAGGAAATTTACAATTGGATAGAGAAGGAGAACATAGAATTAACTAGTGCTGATTAGCCTAGAATAAAGGGGTTAATAAAGGGTTCAACAGAAGAACATTTAACCACTTAACCCCCAGGCCATTATGCTGGTCAAAGACCAGGCCACTTTTTGCGATTCGGCACTGCGTCGCTTTAACTGACAATTGCGCGGTCGTGCGACGTGGCTCCCAAACAAAATTGACGTCCTTTTTTTCCCACAAATAGAGCTTTCTTTTGGTGGTATTTGATCACCTCTGCGTTTTTTATTTTTTGCGCTATAAACAAAAATATAGCGACAATTTTGAAACAAAACTCTATTTTTTACTTTTTGCTATAATAAATATCCCCCAAAAATATATGAAAACATTTTTTTCCGCGGTTTAGGCCGATACGTATTCTTCTACATATTTTTGGTAAAAAAATTGCAATAAGCGTTTATTGATTGGTTTGCACAAAAGTTATAGCGTCTACAAAATAGGGGATAGTTTTATGGCATTTTTATTAATATTTTTTTTTTTACTAGTAATGGCGGCGATCAGTGATTTTTATCGTGACTGTGACATTATGGCAGATACATCGGACACTTTTGCCACATTTTTGGAACCATTGTCATTTTTACAGCAATCAGTGCTATAAAAATGCACTGATTACTGTGTAAATGACACTGGCAGTGAAGGGATTAACAACTAGGTGGCGCTGTGAGTGCTTCTTACTGTTAGGGGGCGTGGCTACTCATGACACGTCGCTGATGACCGTTCCCGATTACGGGGAACAGCCACCAGTGACAGTGTCACTAGGCAGAATAGGACAATGCCTTGTTTACAAAGGCTTCCCCCTGTTCTGCCTTTGCCGACCACAATCACGGGCCGCCCGGGAACATCGAGTTCCAGAGACCCGCGAACACGCTCATGAGGCACGCGGCGGCAGATTTAAAGGGACGTACCTGTACGCCAATCTGCCTGCCCGTGCCATTCTGTCAACGTACATCTGCGTGTGGCGGTCGGCAAGCAGTTAAATACTTGTCAGGGTTCCTTTTAGCTCTCTTCATCTGCAGATCAAAGTTCATACCTTTGATCTGAGAATGCAAAACACAGAAAGTTACTGTTGCTACAATGATTCAATGTAACTATCTGTGATCCCAGCAGAGCAATGTTGTTTTCTAAACATTGCCAGACTGCTTCTTTTAACAGCTCCTGTTGCTGACCTTCTCTGTGTACTCAGCAATGCAGCTGTGTTTAAACAGGGAAGGGAAGGATCTTGGCAGCAGAGCAGAAGAACTGGACTACTAGACACACCCTGTGTAAAATGACATGTTTTTGGGTGTGTCTGGTACACCCAGAGTTTGCAACTGGTGATCATTGTTCACCTGGATGACATCCTTATATTATCCAGTTTATTGGAATTACACAGGGGCCATGTGAAAAGTACTGGATAGACTTTGCAAACACCATCTCTATGCTAAAGTTGAGAAGTGCGAGTTCGAAAGGCAGACTATTCAGATTTTTGGACTTGTTATCTCTGCAGATGGCATTGCTATGGACCTGCAAAAATTAGTGCAGAGCTTTGTGAGGTTTGCTAACTTCTATAGGAAGTTTATCACGAACGTTTTCAGTATCATTGCACCAATCACACGGTTGACCAAGCAGCATACCCCATTCAAATGGACTCCAGAGGCTCAAGCTGCATTTGAACTAAATAGTCTATTTACTTTTGCTCCCACCCTTAAGCACCCAGATCCTGCTTTAGCCTACGCCTACAGTGCCTTGCAAAAGTGCCACTGGGCAAAAATCCCAGTGGTAAGATGTGGCAAGCTCATAGAGACTTATCCAAAGTGACTTGGAGCTGCAAAAGGTGGCTCTACAAAGTATTGACTTTAGGGGGGTGAATAGTTATGCACATTGACTTTTTCTGTTATTTTGTCCTATTTTGTTGTTTGCTTCACAATAAAAAAAAAAAAAATCTTTAAAGTTGGGGGCATATTCTGTAAATGAAATCCTCAAACAATCCATGTTAATTCCAATTTGTGAGGCAACAAAACATGAAAAATGCCAAGGGGGGTGAATAATTTTGCAAGGCACTGTACTTGAAGTGGATGCTTCTGAAAGTGCAGTTGGGGCTATATTGTCCCAACAACAGGAGCCCAAATGTTTACTCCACCCTGTCGCCTCATTCTCCAGAAAGTTGAGCTCCCCGGAAAGAAACTACAATGTGGCGGATCGAAAACTGTTGTCCATTAAGGCTGCTCTCCAGGAATGGCACTATCTGCCGGAAGGAGCTTCACACCCTATCCTCATTTTTACAGACCACAAGAATCTGGGGTATTTAAGGACTGCAAGGTGACTAAGGCCATGACAGGCAAGATGGGCACTTTCCTTTTCTCGTTTCGTGTTTCACATAAAACTTACCGCCCGGGATCCAAGAACTGCAAGTCTGATGCACTTTCACGTATGTTTCATGATCCAGTTTCACCTTCTGAACCTGACACTATTTTGCCAGCTAAGAACGTTTTTCTCCTGCAAGCAGATATAATATTACAAATTAAGGAGGCGATTGCTAATCATCCACCTTCTCTGGACATACATCTTCAGCTGAGGAATGGATTCTATCTTTATAATGAACAAATCTTCATCCCTGAACAATTTAGGGTTCTCATTCTTAAATGGTGTCATGATCACCCCTTGACGGCCAGTTTGGAATCCATAAGACCTTAGACTTGGTCTCCCTTTCCTTTTGGTGGTCGGGTTTAATGAAGGACTGTAAACACTATGTCAGATCTTACTCTGTATGCCTCAGAAACAAATCTGATTGGGGCAGAATTTCAGGTCTGTTGGAATCCCTCCCAATACCTGAAAAGCTGTGGCCTATGATTTCCATAGATTCTATCATGGAACTTCCCCCGTCTGAGGATTTCACCACTATCTTTGTTAAAGTTCATCATCTGTCGATGATAGCACACTTCATACCCTTAAAAGGAACTCCCTCTGCTACTGAGATTGCTTCTGTTGAGGCTACATGGCATTCTGGATAATATTGTTTGCGATCAGGGAGTTCAGTTCACTTCCAAGTTCTGGAGGATTTTGTGTGAATTATGGATAATGGATATCATCCTTCCTGCCTGAGGTGTCAATGGAGCCTACTGTACCGTCTGTGAAAGAAAGGCTGAACTTTCTTGAAGAAACCATCTTGACAGCTCAGGCAAGTAATAAGAGATTTTTTTGATAGAAGGGGAATAAGGTCTGGCTGTCTACAGCAAACCTGATATAGAGTTGTCCCTCACGGAAGCTTGGTCCGAGGTACCCGAGGCTATTTACAAATAAGAGGAAGATCAATACTGTGGCATTAAAGTTCATTTTACCCAAAAATCTGAAGACTCAAACCCCTTTCCAGATCGAAATCCAGAAGCTCCTGCTCCACTGCTGATCAAAGTTAATGAGAAATATGAGGTAGAAGCTGCCCTGGACTGCAAAAAGAGGGGAGATCAGACCCAGTCCCATTAAATAGAAGGCAAAAACAAGAGCAGAGAAGCGCCTCAAAGTGCAGTAAGACGGTATATTTTAAAAGACCCTACAACAGGGCTACTTACAATAGATAGGTAAACAACAGACACATCAATGAGTGTAGATCTGGAACACCAGTTGTTTACCTATCTATTGTAAATAGCCCTGATGTGGGGTCTATTAATATACACCGTCTTACTGCACTTAGAGGCGTTTCTCTGCTTTTGTTTTTGTCTGTGTATATTCAGAGTCTGCTAAACTCCACCAAGAAGCATGTCCTAGTGACTTGGACATTTTTGGACTTACACAATATGCAGTGTAGTTATAAGGTATATTATGACTAAGCCTCTGCACCCATAACCACCCTTTCTCATTAAATAGCAGGACTATAGCCCAGTGGATAATTCCTGGGAACCATCCTCTAATGTCCACGCTCCACAGTTGGATCAAGTCTACCTTCGAATTCACCCTAAAAAACACTAAGGGGGAGCAATGTTGGGGAATACCTGTGAGATGTCTAGTGCGCAGATATGTGCACAATAGCTCAGGAGCGCGTGCGCGCACATGCACAATTCCAGTCATTGCCAGACAGCTATTTATAGGATGCTCATGCCCATGTTCTGTGCTGACTGATCTGCAGCTGTTCCCTGTGTCCTGTGTTTATTCCCTTGTTGCTGACCCGGCTTGCTCTTGACATCATCTTGGATTCTGCTTCTGACCCAGCTCCGTTCTTGACCGGCTTTTCTCATGAGTTGCTACCTCGCTGCTTGCCTGAACCTTACTACTGTTCCTGATCCATTGGTTTGCCAGTCCCCTTGGGACTGCATATCCTGCTGCAAGTTCTCCCATCATCCCTTGCAGGCGCTCGTGTTCCTCCTGTCCCTCAGTACCCTCTGTGCTGGATATACAAGAGAGTACTTGACATTTCAGGTACGTGACACTGTGCATGGGGTTTATTTTGTATTATTATTATTTTTACACAGGATTTATGTAGCACCAACAGTTTGCACAGCACTTTACAATACAAGGGGAGACAGTACAGTAACAGCACAACTCAATGCAAGAGGGTTAGGAGGGCCCTGCTCCTTAGAGCTTACACTCTGTATATGCAACTGGAGGCATAATTAAAAAGGCCCTGTGTAGCTGAGGGCAGATATCAGTAGTCCCGCTCTGGAACCAACAAAGCAAGAGAACATAGATTTAATTACCCATCATAAATAACATTTAAATAGAAGTAGTCCTCCTAAAAGTTGTCTTTATCAGAAGCTGCCACCTGATTGTATATAATTATAAAAAAAATATAAATATATATATATATATATATATATATATATATATATATATATATATATATATATATATATAATGTGTGTGTGTGTATATTTTTTATAGCATTTTTTCTGACATTTACTTTCTTCAAAAAATGTAGTCCTATGTACCAGATAACAAACTGAACAGTGGTAATACAACTTTAATGGAGCAGCCAAAAAACACTTACATTTGTTCCATAAAAGTGTGCTTCTCTATTAACATCAACTAGAGGAACTTCCAGGTCCAGCAAACCTGGAAGTTCCTCTAGTTGATGTTCAAACCTGGCGACAGCTCATTAGCTGCAAAGGGAAGACATCCGTAACCACCGTGGAAGGTGGAACCAGAAGTGAGGTCACACCCGGAGAACGGTCCTGTTGCCCTGGCAGCGTGTTTCAGAGCGCCAATCGGCTCCTTTCTCAAACCACAGAAATTATTTGATTGGCGCTCCGAAACATGTTACCTGGGCAACAGGGTTCACGGTGGTTACGGATGTCTTCCCTTTACAGCTAATAAGCAGTCACCCGGCTTGAGCTTCCTGATGCTGCGAACGGCTGCTGGCAGCCGACCTGGAACCTGGACGATCCTCTAGTTGATGTTATTAGAGAAGCACACTTTTTTGGAACAAATGTGAGTGTTAATTTGACTGCCCTAGTAAAGTTGTGTTACAATATTGAAGTTAGATTCGCCTCTGTGTGTTCTTGTTGTTTTTCAGAGATTCTTTCCTGTCTCTGGGAGGAGCTGCCCATACAGTGCTTTGAAAAAGTATTTTATACCCCTTGACATTTTCCACATATTGTCATGTTACAACCAAAAACGTAAATGTATTTTAATTAGGATTTTATGTAATAGACCAATTCAAAGGGGCATATTGTAAAGTAGAAGGAAAATGATAAATGGTTAACATTTTTTACAAATAAATATCTGAAAAGGGTGGTGTGCATTTGTATTCAGCCCCCCTGAGTCAATACTTTGTAGAACCACAGCAATTACAGCTGCAAGTCTTTTTGGGGATGTCGCTACCAGATTTGCACTAGAGTGACATTTTTGCCCATTCTTCTTTGCAAAATAGCTCAAGCTCTGTCGAATTGGATGGAGATCATTTGTGAACAGCAATTTTCAAGTCTTGCCACAGATTTTCAATTGGATTAAGGTCAGGACTTTGACTGGGCCATTCTAATACATGAATATGCTTTGATTTAAACCATTCCATTGTAGCTCTGGCTGTATGTTTAGGGGTGTTTTCCTGCTGGAAGATGAACCTTTGCCCCAGTCTCAAGTCTTTTGCAGACTCGAACAGGTTTTCTTGGAAGATTGCCCTGTATTTGGCTCTATCCATCTTCCCATAAACTCTGACCAGTTTCCCTGTCCCTGCCGAAGAAAGGCATCCCCCCAATATGATAATGTTTGTACAGGCCTTGTAATATATAAAGTTTGCAACCCCCTGTCCATAAAACAAATGCACAACTAAGTTGTTTTAACTTGAAATTAGAAGTTTTATTCTATATTGAAATAGTTTAGTATTGCAGGGCACCTTGTATTCTAAGGGGCAGATCCACATAGATCTGCACCGGCGCAGCGTATCTGAGATACGCTACGCCGCCGTAACTTGCCTGGCTTTGGTTTGAATCCTCAACGAATTTGCGCCGTAAGTTACAGCGGCGTAGTGTATCTCTCACGACGTAAGAGCGCGGAATTCAAATGCGGCGGGTAGGGGGCGTGTTTCATTTAAATGAAGCTCGTCCCCGCGCCGAACGAACTGCGCATGCGCCGTCCCTAAAATTTTCCGCCGTGCATTGTGCTAAATGACCTCGCAAGGACGTCATTGGTTTTGGCGTGAACGTAAATGGCGTCCAGCCCCATTCACGGATGACTTACGCAAACGACGGAAATTTTTCAAAATTATATGCGGGAACGACGGCCATACTTAACATTGAGTACACCACCAGATAGCAGCTTTAACTATACGCCGGAAAAAGCTGACCGGAAAAGATGTAACAAAATGCGACGGCCGCGCGTACGTTCCTGGATCGTCGGAAATAGCTAATTTGCATACTCGACGCGAATTACGACGGGAACGCCACCTAGCGGACGCCGAAAAATTGCATCTAAGATCCAAAGGCGTACGAAGACGTATGCCTGTCGGATCTAACCCAGATGCCGTTGTATCTTGTTTTGAGGATTCAAAACAAAGATACGACGCGGGAATTTTGAAATTACGCCGGCGTATCAATAGATACGCCGACGTACTTTCTTTGTGGATCTGCCCCTCAATGTTTTGAGATACACACACCTGGTATGGTACAGTGTATGGTCAGTAGCAAATGACCACATTTAGGAGCTTGTAATGTAGAATTTTTTTTATTTAGAACTGGCTTTTAGCCCTGGTTCACACTGATGCTACTTTGAAATCGTGCTATTTCACTTGAAGTAGCGCGACTTCAAAGTAGCAAGGTCAGCGTGAATTCAGCTGCTACTTGATAGACATCTGTGTGGCTTCATACACAGATGTCTATTGAAATCGCACATGAAATCAGCAAAAGTAGTGCAGGAACTACTTTTGCAAATCGGTGCAGCACCACAAAATCGGTGTCGCACCGATTGGAACAGTGGCATTGCCTCCAATAGGCTGCGACTTATCATGCGATTTGATCTCTCAAATCGCATGACAAATCGCTCCAATGTGAACCTAGACTTAATAACCTAACACTTTATAGCTGCATTTAAATTTATAGAGGTTTAAATGTATGCATATAGATTTTATAGTGTCAAGATCCACACATATATTCATTCAGGTTTGGTCTTAAACAGCATTAAAACAGCAATAAAAATGATGCTGCCGGTCATTCTTTTTTCAGTAAGATGTGTTTCTATTATAGCCACAATTTGACTGTCTGAAAGTGAGGCTTTAGTCAGAAAATAAGTCCTGCTAGATCACTTCAGGCTGGCCCCTTTTTTGGGTATCGTTATATAAAACATTAGAAATAAGTGCCTATACTTTTTCAAATCCAGTAATACACAGTCTCACTCTGCTCATGCTCAGTTGCTCTCTATTTTTTGGTTCTGTGCCAAATTTGTAGAGGCTGCTGCTCACAGCCTAAAGATTTACTGCTGCTTAGGCACTCGGGGCTCTTCAGCAAGAGAAACATATGAACAGAACAATGCTGGAGGCAATTTACAGCAAAACAGGAACAATGCTGGGGGAAATTTACAGCAAAACAGGAACAATGCTGGGGGAAATTTACAGCAAAACAGGAACAATGCTGGGGGAAATTTACAGCAAAACAGGAACAATGCTGGGGGCAATTTACAGCAAAACAGGAACAATGCTGGGGGAAATTTACAGCAAAACAGGAACAATGCTGGGGGAAATTTACAGCAAAACAGGAACAATGCTGGGGGCAATTTACAGCAAAACAGGAACAATGCTGGGGGAAATTTACAGCAAAACAGGAACAATGCTGGAGGCAATTTACAGCAAAACAGGAACAATGCTGGAGGCAATTTACAGCAAAACAGGAACAATGCTGGAGGCAATTTACAGCAAAACAGGAACAATGCTGGAGGCAATTTACAGCAAAACAGGAACAATGCTGGAGGCAATTTACAGCAAAACAGGAACAATGCTGGGGGAATTTACAGCAAAACAGGAACAATGCTGGGGGCAATTTACAGCACACACTAATTTTGGTACCACAATATTAATGTGGAATGTATGTTTCTTGCTAAAAAACATTATTTTTATGGGTAAAGTTTCGTTAAAAGTTAATTACATTTTGTAATTGGATGTCTTCTTACAGTTGTAAACGTGCAAATGTACTACGTTTTATTTCTTTAGCGCCTTAATTATGTTATTCACTTCCCACTATATCCCTATTAACTAACATTAACTATCTACTACTCCCTAGCACCTCTATCTTGCATAGTTTTTCTATCTTCTTAACCCTCTAGATTGGAGATCTTCACATTTCAAGCTTTTTTTACCTAGCTGTTTTTTCCCCCCCCAACAATATACAGTGTGGTATTACATTTAACAAGGAACTGTAGTCTGCTCACATCATTTGTAATAAAAACATATTTGCCATTCTGAAGCTTCCCTCCAACCGCTTTGCATATTATTTCATATATACTGTGATTCTGTACTTGCCAAATTTGCTGCAGAAAGCTCCCTCCACTAAGTCTAGCTGCAACCATTTTAACTGTGGGCAGCTGAAGCTGCTACCTTTTCACTTCCTAGATTTACACAGAGGCACACCTCCAGCTCTGCAGCCCTCATTGGCCCTCTTATGAGTCATCCCCCTCCCTTCCTGGCAAACTCTCACAAGAGTTAGAGAGAGAGATGTGCATGGTGTCATAAGCCTAGGCAAATGACCAGACAATAAATAGGAAGTTGGCTGTATAAGGTATTTACTGGCAGAAAAAAAATGTTTTACTATCCAAAGTTAAAACAACAAGGACAGAAGATTAAAAAAATTGAAAAAATTACTAAAGGTCCACTTTAAGAAAAGGCTATTTTAATTTGTAATAGAATGTTTCTTAGGCCTGCCATACACGGTTAGAATCTTGGTCCGTTCAGCAGGAACGGACCAAGATTCGAACCGTTAATGGTCAGGCTGAATGAACAAAGTTAATCGATCTACTTGGGTATAACCAGCCTGCCAGATTCTCTTACGATCATCGCTAGCGGCTGCTATAGCCGCTAGCGATAATCACTGTCTTCTCCCGCTCGCCAATATCCCCCTTCCCTTGCCGAGAGAAGACAATTACCGATTCCCCTGTCAGCATTGACCCATGGTTGCAGGAAAGAAATTGGCACCGTGTATCGCCAGCCTCATATCCATCTTCAGGCAGACAACTATTTGTGCATGTCCAGGCCCATTGAAGTGAGCCTATAGAATCATAATTTCCAAAAGTTTGGGTACACAAACATTTCACTGACTAGAAAATCTAACATCTTGAGTGTATTGAGAATTAATGTTTTTGATGGTCTTTTTTTTTTTTTTTTGACAGAAAGCAGTATCCTCTCCAACTGTATCCCGTCTTACAGATGTGTCTAAATTTACGGGGTCTCACAAAGAAAGGTTTGATCCTTCAGGAAAAGGAAGGGGCAAAGCTGGCCGAGAAGATTTAGTTGATCGATCTGGATATGTTGCAGGTTACAAACATGCAGGCACATATAATCAGAAAGTCCATGGGCCAAGCAAGTAGGACAGAAAAAATATCAGTAAAGAATATTGTTTAAGCCAAAAAAATGGTACAGAATTAGCAATGTTTTAATGTTAACATCAGCTATAATTGTGTAAAACAAGAGAAGCACTTCTAGACATTCCCCTAACATAAAAAGATGGCAATGCCACACAAACTGACCATGTATGTGTAAAATTTTCAGCACTAAAGTGTAATAAAGGGATATAACTTCCCCTGATTTCTCTGTCAATATCAACGGTTCAACTATCAACCTGTCCCCCCACGCCAAGGTCCTAGGTGTAATCCTGGACTCTGAACTAACCTTTCTGCCCCACATCCTATCTCAATCCCAAATTTGCCACCTCAACCTCCGCAACATCTCCAAGATACGCCCCTTCCTAACCAATGTCACCACAAAGCTTCTAATCCACTCCCTGGTCATCTCCCGCCTTGACTACTTCAACTCCCTTTTCATTGGCTTACCTATAAATAAGCTATCCCCACTTCAGTCCATCATGAACGCTGCTGCCAGGCACATCCACCTCACAAACCGATCAGCGTTTGCTATATCCCTCTGCCAATCCCTCCATTGGCTGCCACTCAACCAACAAATTAAATTCAAGATACTAACTATAACTTACAAAGCCATCCACAACCTGGCCCCCAGCTACATCGTATAGTGAGGTGAGGGGCGCTATATCAAAATAGTGGATGCGTCCCTCACCTCACTATACAAAATATGCAAGTCAGTCACCTGATTTTATTTGGGAGCAGCTTCACTCAGTTAGTCACTTGATTTATCAAGTATATAATTTAGTGTAATTCATTTGGCGCAAGATTTCTTTTTCCTGTACCCCAGCTACATCACTAACCTAATCTCAAAGTTCCGACCTAATCATTCTCTTCACTCCTCCCAAGAACTCCTGCTCTCTAACTCATTTGTCACCTCATCCCATGCTCACCTTCAGGACTTTTCCAGAGCCTCTCCCATCCTCTGGAATGCTCTACCCCAATCTGTCCGACTTTATCCTACTTTATCCACTTTCAGATGTTCTCTGAAAACTCATCTTTTCAGAGAAGCCTATCTGGGCCACACCTAACAACTATACATTGATTTTCTCCATCAGCACATCCCCCACAGTTATTACCTCTTGTATCTCTTGACCTTCCCTTTAGATTGTAAGCTCTAAGGAGCAGGACCTTCTGATTCCTAACGGATTAAAGTGTATTTTATTTGTACTGTCTACCCTCAAGTTGTAAAGCGCTGCGTAAACTGTTGGCGCTATATAAATCCTGTATAATAATAAAACATGTTACTCCATATTCATACGATTAATAACGGAGTAAAATACTTCTGGTCCAATTCACACATTTAAAAATTTCCCAAATATTTAATTTGCGTTTTTTTCATGCATTAAATTTTAGCGTGATTTTTTGCGTGTTGTAGATAATTTTTGCATGTTTAAAATGCATACAAAAGCACACCTAAGGGCTCTTTCACACAGGTGTTGATTTTGAATCTGCCCTTTTTAGATGGACTTAACCACAATTAATGTCTATGGGCAGGCGGATGTAAAGGGACGATTATCCGTTTGCATCTGTGTCTGTCCAGGTTCGTTTTTTTTTTTAAAAAGGGACCAAGGCTGCATCCTTTTCCATTTAGATGGATCTAAATGAATATAAACATCTAGAAATAAATACCATTCGTTTACGTCCCTTCCATTTATAGGCAAGACATTTTTTTTTTCCCTTAAACCATTGCCGCCTATAATTTGTTTCTACAACAAAAAAATAATGGATGTGAACTGAGCTGAACTAAAGCATATGTGCAAACTGATGTAAACCTGAATCCATATTCATCAGTTTTTAATAAGCAAAAACGTGACTCAACTGATGACACCCATGTGAAAGGACCCCAAGGGCTAGTGTAAATAGGCATTTGAGATGTCTTTACTATGCATTCACAATGACTTCTGTGGAGGAATAAAAGCAAAGCACAAACTGATCTCATATACCTGTGTACTCTAGTGCCACTACACATGGTAATGCAGCTATAAAATGCATTCGTTTTTATATACAGGACTGTGAATAGATCCTCATGCTTATTACATAGACCGATTCATGTCACTTCTTCTAAATGCTTATTTATTCATTTTATTGTCATTTGTATTCTGGGTCACTTAATTATAATTGTTATTAATTGTGTACAGCAATTTTTTTATTTTTGTTAAAAAGCTCCTTTTAGCTGTCATTGTTTTGGTAAAGATTAATAAATTATGACTATTTATCCTAATGTATACTACACCGAAGAGTTGTAAAGGTTCCAAATGTGTCACTTATTACATTTTTGGAATTTCCATTTTTTTGGATCTTTTATAAGCACAATTTTAGGGCTAGATATATTTGTTTATTACCAAACGCATATCTTTTATAATGAATTGAACATTTAGAGATTATATTGTGCTTGTGTACACTAAAAAGCTGTTTTCTAAACATTTGCTCAACTATTAGGTGATATACAAAATCGAGACTACCAACATTTTATTCTTTCACAAAAAAAATAATAATAATTTTGACGGTCCTTAGTAAATTTTTAATTATGTAATGAATTTGTTAAATGGAGTATTAGATCCCGCGCTATGGTTAAATGGTAAGGCTGCTGCCTACCTCAAATTCCCACTAAAGTGGGATGAGTAAGTAGGTGTATAGGGGCGGTGCTTCTTTTTAATGTGTAGTGATCAGAATGAAACAAAAGTAACTACAGTATATGAATAAAATGGTGTACTGTCTCTTTAAATATAACGTGCAGAGCAATCAAGTGCACGGTTTCTTTAAATATTTTCTCCCAAATTTCCTGTATAGTAGGGTATATATAGTACTATGAAAATGTGCAATAACAAAGTATTGACGCGATGAATGTGTAAAAAATAAAAAACGTGTATACAACCAATATCCTGTGTGAAAACGATATAAAAAATATCAGTATAACGTATGAAACGCTATATAAAAATGAAGTGCATCACGTGCTTAATGTGCAAAAAAGAAAAAAATGAGAATCCATACGGGTGATCCCAATCCAAAAAGTGACTTGTGCATAGGTGAACAGTGCAATATTGACCCCTGATGAAAGAATGGATGAACTACACTCATGGTCCGCACTCACCAGAAACTTGAACACTTGCGGGGGGGGGGGGGGGGTGTAGCAGGCAACACACATAAGCAGCAACTGATCCTGATCCCATATCTCATCCTCGTCCACTATGGTCACATAAGGATGGATAAACAAAAAGCCTTTCTTTCCATCCATCCTTGTGACCGGACCCAGTGACCATACTGGACAAGGAGAAGATAAAGGATAAGGATCAGGAATGGCAGAATAGTGTCTCATATCTGTGGCAGGATTGGTGCCCCAAGGGCCGGATAAAGAAAAGCAGAGGGCTACAGTTTGGAGACCACTGCTCTAGCCAGTCATTGACTTTACTTTGGTGAGCATTTATTCTCCTGTGGACCACACAAATTCATCTCTTCCTTACCACTATGGGAGTTCTCACAATACGAGTCAGAGATCCACGTCTTCCCGTTTTTTCCGCCACCTGGCACCTTGGTGTATTGATACTTGCCACCATCTTTCATGGGGATATTATCATTGAATGGCTATTAGCTATTAGCTATTAGCCTTAGTAAGCCTTGGCGCCAACCAAAAGTATGCTGAAAAATTTGAAACTGAAGTGAATAAACCACCAATGAAAAGCAAGGCACTAACAAAAGGATAAAACACAAACCAAATATACTTGAGAGTCCAAAAGGTAAAATTTTTATTTATAAGAATTCTTAATAAATGTTGCACAGTCCAAAAAAAAATACTAAATCGTGCTGAAGAAAGCTCCAATCACTGTGCTCCCGATCTTAAAGAGTTATTAAACCCTTGTTTTAAAAAAATAAATAAAAATAACAAACATGTCATACTTGCCTCTTCTGTGCAGTTGGTTTTGCACAGAGTGGCCTCGATCCTCCTCTTCTGGGGTCCCTCAGTGGCACTTGTTGCTCCTCCTCTTCTCGGGTGCCCTGTCGGAGAAGCGCTTTCCTTCGGGACACCTGAAGGAAAGCAGGACTCCTCCCCACGTCATTGGATTCACGGGAGCCAATGGCTGTGGCGCTATCAATCTATCCAATCAGAACATGAGACACCAGCTAGAGAACAGTTTCAGGTAAGTAAAATGGGGGTCCGGGGGGCTGCTGCATGGCAGAAGTTTTCTCACCTTAATGCATAGAATGCATTAAAGGTGAAAAAACACAAGGGTTTGCAACCCCTTTAAAGGTGCCTCAGATACCCCTCATATAAGTGCTCCACCAAAGTGTACAAACTGCCTGCTTACCAACAGCATATATGATATGAGCCTTTGGTGTCATAAGGTACCACCCTTTTTGCACGTTGTTTTCACGCGCAACGGATATGCAGCCATACGTGATGTCATTTCTGGGTTTTGTTCTGGTTTGAAGATTTGGCCATTTGGAATACACATCGGCATGGACCAAGCGGTGTGCAGGACAATCAAACAGGCTGGTTGTGTTGGTGCTGACCTTGAAATGCAAGCGTCAAATTACTGTATTTATTGGCGTATAACACTCACTTTTTTACCCTGAAAATAGAGGGTAAATTGTGCCTGCGTGTTATACGCAGGGGGCTGTGGAAAGTTTTTTTCCTGAAACTTCCCTTTTAAAGTTAGGGTGCGTGTTATACGGCGATAAATACGGTGATATATTTAATCCTTGTTTTGACTTTTGATAAAACGGTATCACCCTATCCTGATTATTATCTCTCCCTGGGTCTCGGTTATTGATGTTTGAGGAGATTAGCTGGTGGTGCATTCCCAATATACTATTCTTAAGGTGGGACATTGTGAAAACAAGGAGGAATATCTGAGGCACCTTTAAGACCAGGAGGACGGTGATTGGAGCTTTCTTCAGCAAGATTTAGGAAACGTTTTTGGACTGTGCAATATTTATTATTTTTTATAAATAAAAAAAAATTCACCTTTGGACTCTCAAGTATATTTGGTTTGTTTTTTATCCTTTGTTCACATGCAAATATCACATATGTATTGGTGCCATGCTTTTCATTGGTTTGTTTTTCACTTTGCCTCACAAAGTATTGAACTCTTTGTCTCCATATTGACATACCGTATTCCACTTTCTTTCCTTCAAAAGCTCCTGGCATCACCATTATTTTTATATATATATATATATATATATATATATATTTGTCTACCAAATCACTATACAAGGATGTTTGTAGGGGCTCATTAATTTGTATATACTGAGAGAGGTGGATGCATGTTTTTAGGGGTGTATGATGTGGGCTTAGTACCATTTTAATGAGATACACAATGTATATGTTTTTGTTATATTTTTGATTAATAAAATGCAAATTTATCCTAGTCCAGTGAGTAACGTTATACGGTTAGGTATATATATATATATATATATATACACCGTGATGAAAATAAGTATTTGAACACCCTGCTATTTTGCAAGTTCTCCCACTTGGAAATCATGGAGGGGTCTGAAATTGTTATCGTAGGTGCATGTCCACTGTGAGAGACATAATAAAAATAAAAAAAATCCAGAAATCACAATGTATGATTTTTTTAACTATTTATTTGTATGATACAGCTGCAAATAAGTATTTGAACACCTGAGAAAATCAATGTTAATATTTGGTACAGTAGCCTTTGTTTGCAATTACAGAGGTCAAACGTTTCTTGTAGTTTTTCACCAGGTTTGCACACACTGGAGGAGGGATTTTGGCCCACTCCTCCACACAGATCTTCTCTAGATCAGTCAGGTTTCTGGGCTGTCGCTGAGAAACACGGAGTTTGAGCTCCCTCCAAAGATTCTCTATTGGGTTTAGGTCTGGAGACTGGCTAGGCCACGCCAGAACCTTGATATGCTTCTTACAGAGTCACTCCTTGGTTATCCTGGCTGTGTGCTTCGGGTCATTGTCATGTTGGAAGACCCAGCCTCGACCCATCTTCAAAGCTCTAACTGAGGGAAGGAGGTTGTTGCCCAAAATCTCGCAATACATGGCCCCGGTCATCCTCTCCTTAATACAGTGCAGTCGCCCTGTCCCATGTGCAGAAAAACACCCCCAAAGCATGATGCTACCACCCCCATGCTTCACAGTAGGGATGGTGTTCTTGGGATGGTACTCATCATTCTTCTTCCTCCAAACACGGTTAGTGGAATTATGACCAAAAAGTTCTATTTTGGTCTCATCTGACCACATGACTTTCTCCCATGACTCCTCTGGATCATCCAAATGGTCATTGGCAAACTTAAGACGGGCCTTGACATGTGCTGGTTTAAGCAGGGGAACCTTCCGTGCCATGCATGATTTCAAACCATGACGTCTTGGTGTATTACCAACAGTAACCTTGGAAACGGTGGTCCCAGCTCTTTTCAGGTCATTGACCAGCTCCTCCCGTGTAGTCCTGGGCTGATTTCTCACCTTTCTTAGGATCATTGAGACCCCACGAGGTGAGATTTTGCATGGAGCCCCAGTCCGAGGGAGATTGACAGTCATGTTTAGCTTCTTCCATTTTCTAATGATTGCTCCAACAGTGGACCTTTTTTTCACCAAGCTGCTTGGCAATTTCCCCGTAGCCCTTTCCAGCCTTGTGGAGGTGTACAATTTTGTCTCTAGTGTCTTTGGACAGCTCTTTGGTCTTGGCCATGTTAGTAGTTGGATTCTTACTGATTGTATGGGGTGGACAGGTGTCTTTATGCAGCTAATGACCTCAAACAGGTGCATCTAATTTAGGATAATAAATGGAGTGGAGGTGGACATTTTAAAGGCAGACTAACAGGTCTTTGAGGGTCAGAATTCTAGCTGATAGACAGGTGTTCAAATACTTATTTGCAGCTGTATCATACAAATAAATGGTTAAAAAATCATAAATTGTGATTTCTGGAATTTTTTTTTTTTTTATTATGTCTCTCACAGTGGACATGCACCTACGGTGACAATTTCAGACCCCTCCATGATTTCCAAGTGGGAGAACTTGTAAAATAGCAGGGTGTTCAAATACTTATTTTCCTCACTGTATATATATTTTGACCACAGGCACAATTTTCATACTTTTGGCTCTGTATGTCACCAGAACAAAATAAAAATGAAACAATCCAAATTAATTTGAAGTGCAGACTTTTAGCTTTAATTCAAGGGGTTGAGCATAAATATCTAGTACAAATTTTAGGAACTGCAACCATTTTTATACAGTCCCCACATTTTCAGTGGCTCAAATGTAATTGGACAAATGAATATAATCATAAATAAAACTGATTTTAATATTTTGTTGAAAATCCTTTACTGGCAAAGTGGCAATGACTGCCTGAAGTCTGGAACCCATGGACATTACCAAAGACTGGGTTTCCTCCTTTGTGATGCTTTTCCAGGCTCTAACTGCAGCTGTCTTCAGCGGTTCTTTGTAGGTCTTTCTGTCTTTAGTTTTGTCTTCAGCAAGGTAAATACATGCTCAATTGGGTTGAGGTCAGGTGATTGACATATTCCACTTTCTTTCCTTCAAAAGCTCCTGGGTTGCTTTTGCAGTGTGTTTTGGATCATTGTCCATCTGTACTGTGTGTGAAGTGCCGTCCAATCAACATTTCTGCATTTGGCTGAATCTGGGCTGACAGTATATCTCTAAACACTGCAGAATTCATCTGGCTGCTTCTGTCTTTTGTCATCATCAAAAAAACAGTGCTACTGGAAGCCATGCATGCCCATGCCATCACACTGCCTCCACAATGTTTTACAGATGACACTTTTTTCTTCCTGTCCTTCTGGTACAGATTAATCTCAGTTTCATCCATCCAATGAATGCTTTTGCAGAACAGGTTTGGCTTCTTTTTATTTTATTTTTTTGGGCAAAGTCTAGTTTGGCTCTTCTATTCTTCAGGCTTATGATTGGTTTGCACCTTGAGGTGAACCCTCTGTATTTGCTCTTGTGAAGTCTTCTCCTGTTTTTAGACATTGACAACAATACGCCCACCTCCCGAAGAGTGTCCTTCACATGTCTGGATGTTGTGAATAGGTTTTTCTTTACCATAGAGAGGATCATCCACCACTGTTGTCTTCCATGGACATCCAGACCTTTTTATGTTGCTGAGCTCACCAGTGCATTGTTCTTTCCTCAGAATGTTCCAAACTGTTGATTTGGCTACTCCGAATGTTGCTGCTATCTGTCTGATGGATTTGTTTCGTTTTTGAAGCCTTACGATGGCCTGTTTTACTTGCATGGCCTGTTTTACTTGCATGGACTGCTCCTTTGAACACATGATGTAGGTTCACAGCAATAGATTGCAAAATGCAAATACCACACTTGGGATCAACTCCAGACTTTCTACCTGCTTAATTGATGAAGAAATAACAAAAGGAGTTGCCCACACCTGGCCATGAAACAGCTTGTGGTTCAATTGTTCAATTACCTTTGGTCCATTGAAAAAGGGGGATGGCTATTAAAAAGAGCCATCATTCCTAAACTATACCTCCGATTTGGATGTACATACCCTCAAATTAATAAACCTGAGAGTGCACTTGCAGACCATTTTAATTATATTACTATAGCTTAAAGGAGTTGCAAAGGAAAAAAATGTTTCACCTTAATGCAATCTATGCATTAAGATGAAAAAACATCTGATGATGCCGCCGCTGACGCCCCCCCCCCCCCCGAGCCCCCGTTTTACTTACCCGACCCCTCGAAAGTCCCATGCTCGGTCCCGAGATCCTCTTCGCCGCTCAGCCTGGCCACTGATTGGCTAGAGTGGATGGATTGAGAGCAGCGCAGCCATTGGCTGGCACTGCTGTCAATCACATCCAGTGAGGCGCGGGGCCGAGTGATACAGTGAGCATCTATGGCCACTCGCTGTATCACGGGAGCGCGCCCGCAAGGACTCATCACCATGCGAGCTCTCGCATGAATGTGATGAGTTCTTGCGGGGAGGACCAGAGACAGCCGCCGAGGGCCCCCAGAAGATGTGGATCGGGGCCACTCTGTGCAAAACGAACTGCACAGTGGAGGTAAGTATAACATCTTTGTTATTTTAAAGAATTTTTTTTTCCCTTTAGTGACACTTTAAAATATGTTTTGGCAAATTCCTGGAAAAAAATACTAAAATTAGGCCTGTGTCCAAATATAAATGGACCCAACTGTATATACAGTGAGAGGGAAAAAAAATATTTGATTCCCCCACTGATTTTGTATGTTTGCCTTCTGACACAAAAATGATCGGTCTCTAATGTTAATAGTAGGTTTATTTTAACTGTGAGAGACAGAACAAACATACATATCCAGAAAAACTAATTTGAAAAAAAGTTATAAATCGATTTGCATTTTAAATGAGTGAAATAAGTGTTTTATCCCCTATCAATCAGCAAGATTTCTGGCTCCCAGGTGTCTTCTATACAGGCAATGGGCTGAGATTAAGAGCAATCACTTAAAGGGAGTGCTCATAATCTCAACCTGTTGCCTGTATAAAAATATACCTGTCCACACAAGCAATCAGATTCCAATCTCTCCACCATGGCCAAGACTAAAGAGCTGTCCAAAAGGTGCCAGGGACAAGATTGTAGACCAACACAAGGCTGGAATGGGCTACAAGACCATCGCCAATCAGTTTTGTGAGAGGGTGACAACAGTTGGTGCGATTATTCCTTGGTCTGAGGCTCCATACAAGATCTCACCTCAATTAGTTTTAATGATCATGAAAATGGTGAGGAATCCGCCCAGAACTACACGGGAGAATCTTGTCAATGATCTGCAGGCAGCTGGGACCATAAGGGTCTGTTTATGACACTGTGAAACCAAACCACGGTCAGGTAGACCAACAAAAATTTCAGCCAAAACTGCCAGAAAAATTGTTCGGGATGCAAAGAAAAACCCACAAATAACTTCAGGTAAAATATAGGACTCTCTGAAAACATGTGGTGTGGCTGTTTCAAGATGCACAATAGGTAGACACTTGAAGAAAGATGGACTGCATGGTCAAATTGCCAGAAGAAAGCCATTACTACGCAAATGCCACAAAGTATCCTGCTTTCAGTACGCCAAACAGGACAGAGACAAGCCTCAAACCGTCTGGCACAAAGTCATTTGGAGAGATGAGACCAAAATTTTGCTTTTTGGCCACAACCATAAACGCTTCATTTGGAGAGGAGTCAACAAGGCCTATGGACGAAAGTTACACCATTCCTACTGTGAAACACGGGAGGTGGATCGCTGATGTTTTGGGGATGTGTGAGCTACAAAAGGCACAGGAAATTTGGTCAAAATTGATGGCAAGATGAATGCAGTATGTTATCAAAAATACCGCAAGAACATTTGCATTCATCAGCCAGGAAGCTGCGCATGGAATGTACTTGGACATTCCAACATGACAATGATCCAAAACACAAGGCCAAGTCGACCAGTCATTTGCTACAGCAGAATAAAGTGAAGGTTCTGGAGTGGCCATCTCAGTCTCCTGACCTCAATATCATTGAGCCACTCATCCATAAATACCACAAAAGACCTCAAGCTGGCATTGATGTTAAAGGGGGCAATACACTGTTTTAAGAACTGGGGTATGTAAACTTTTGATCACAGTAATTTGGCTAGTTTCTAGTAAACACAGTTGATTGATAATAAATGGCTTCAGTCAAACACTAACCATGAGTGAAAGAAAAGTTTTTGTGTTATCATTCATACTCTCTGAAAAATAACCAAGAAATCAAAAATTCTGGCAGGGTATGTACACTTATGAGTACAACTGTGTGTGTGTGTGTATATTATTTATTTATTTTAATAACATGAGGTGGGCCGTCTGTCAGTGTACTGAGCAGTGATAATTTATCACTGCTTAATAAAAACCTACACCTGTGTTTTCCGATACTGTAATCTTGTTAAGTCTCACAAGATTCCAGAACCAGGGGGCGTTCTCCGCTGTTTGAAGCGTTTATTGATTGCTTCACTTAATAAAAGGAGAAGTGATCTACACTGCTTCATAAACTGGCACTCAGAGGAGAGAGATCTCCTCTGTGAATCCCGGAGAATGGAGCAATGAATATTTTCCACTGCTTCATAAACAGACACCATAGTCACCAAGAAAACAATTGGTAACACGCTATGCCGTGAAGAACTGAAATCCTGTAGTGCCCGCAAGGTCCCTCTGCTCAAGAAAGCACATTGGCATCAACTCAACTCGCAGTGTTTGGAAGAGGAATGCTGCCTATGACCCCAAGAACACCATCCCCACCGTCAAACAAGGAGGTGGAAACATGCTTTGGGGGTCTTTTTCTGCTAAGGGGACAGGACAACTTCATTGTATCAAATGGATGGGGCCATTTACCGTCAAATCTTGAGTTAGAAACCTCCTTCCCTTAGCCAGGGCATTGGAAATGGGTTGTGGATGGGTATTCCAGCATGACAATAACCCAAAACGCATGGCCAAGGCAACAAAGAAGTGGTTAAAGAAGAAGCACATTAAGGTGGCCTAGCCAGTCTCCAGACCATAATCCCATAGAAAATATGTGGAGGGAGCTAAAAGGTTTGAGTTGCCAAACATCAGCCTCTAAACCGTAATGACTTGGAGAGGATTTGCAAAGAGGAGTAGGACCAAATCCCTTCTGAGATTTGTGAAAAACTGGTAACCAACTACAAGAAACGTCTGACCTATGATTTCCAACAAGGGTTTTGCCACCAAGTAGCAAGTCATGTTTTTGCGATGGGGTCAAATACTTATTTCACTCATTAAAATGGAAATCAATTTATAACTTTTATGAAATTATTTTTGTTATTCTGCCTCTCACTGTTAAAATAAACCTACCAATAAAATTATACACCGATTATTTCTTTGTCAGTGGGCAAACATACAAAATCAGCAGGGGATCAAATACTTTTTTCCCCCTATAGATAGATAGATAGATAGATGTGTGTGTATATATATATATATATATATACATACACACACACACACACACACCTTTGAAAAAGTATTCATCTTCATTGAAATTCTCCACATTTTGTCATGGTACAACCAGAAACATAAATGCATTTTATTTCTGATTTTATGTGATAGACCAACAGAAAGTGGCACATAGTTGTGAAGTAGAAGGAAAATGATAAATGGTTTTCAATTTGTTTACAAAAAGATATGTGAAAAGTGGGGCGTGCATTTGTATTCAGCCCCTTTACTCCAATACCCCTAACTAGTGAAACCAATTGCCTTCAGAAGTCACCTAATTAGTAAATAATAGTCCATCTGTATGTAATTTAATCTCAGTATAATTACAGCTGTTCTGTAAAGCCCTCAGGTTTGTTAGAAAACATGAACAAACCGCACCATGAAGGCCAGACAGGTCAGGGAAAAAGTTGTGGAGAAGTTTAAAGCAGGGTTAGGTTATAAAATATCCCAAGCTTTGAACATCTCACGGAGCACTGTTCAATTCATCATCTGAAAATGGAAAGCGTATGGCACAACTGCAAACCTACAAAGACATGGCCGTCTACCTAAACTGACAGGCCGGGCAAGGAGAGCATTAATCATCGAAGCAGCCAAGAGGCCCATGGTAACTCTGGAGGAGCTGCAGAGATCCACAGCTCAGGTGGGAGAATCTTTCCACAGGACAACTATTAGTCATGCACTCCACAAATCTGGCCTTTATGGAAGAGTGACAAGAAGAAAGCCATTGTTGAAAGAAATTCATAAGAAGTCTCGTTGGCGAGAAGCCATGTGGGGGACACAGCATACATGTGGAAGAAGGTGCTCTGATCAAATGAGACCAAAATATAACTTTTCGGACTAAAAGAAAAACGTTGTGTGTGATACATAGCCAACACTGCACATCACCCTGAAAACACAATCCCCACTGAGAAACATGGTGGTGGCAGCATCATGCTGTGGGGATATTTTTGCTGATCAGATGTGGAGCTGATCAGAGTTGATGGGAAGATGGATGGAGCAAAATACAGGGCAATCTTAGAAAAAAAAATATGTTCGAATCTGCAAAAGACTTGAGATTGGGGCGGAGGTTCACCTTCCAGCAGGATAACAACCCTAACATACAGCCAGAGCTACAATGGAATGGTTTAGATTAGGGTTGTCCCGATACCAATACTAGTATCGGGACCGATACCGAGTATTTGCGGGAGTACTCGTACTCCCGCAAATACCCCCGATACCAAAATAGAATACTTTCCCCCCCCGCGCCGCCGCAAGCGCCAAACGAATCCCGCCGCATCCCCGCTTGGTTACCACGGGCGGGGAACATTACAGCATTCATTTGAATAGCTGTAGTCTTTCCCGCGGCGCCGCGTAAAGACACTCCCCTTGCTCGGGTGAACTGTCCAATCCCGAGCAAGGGGGAGTGTCTATATGCAGCGAGAGACTACAGCTATTCAAAGCTGTAATGTTCCCCGCGCGGCAGCATGTACGGTAAGGGGGGACATGGCTGATTTTTTTTTTGGGGGGGGGGGACATGGCTGGTATGGGAAGGACATGGCTGCATATGGTGGGGGACATGGCTGGTATGGGGAAGACATTGCTGCATATGGGGGGGGGGGGGACATGGCTGGTATGGGGAGGACATTGCTGCATATGGGGGGGACATGGCTGGTATGGGGAGGACATTGCTGCATATGGGGGGGGGGACATGGCTGGTATGGGGAAGACATTGCTGCATATGGGGGGGGGACATGGCTGGTATGGGGAGGACATTGCTGCATATGGGGGGGACATGGCTGGTATGGGGAGGACATTGCTGCATATGGGGGGGGGGGACATGGCTGGTATGGGGAGGACATTGCTGGTATGGGGAGGACATTGCTGCATATGGGGGGGACATGGCTGGTATGGGGAGGACATTGCTGCATATGGGGGGGACATGGCTGGTATGGGGAGGACATTGCTGCATATGGGGGGGGACATGGCTGGTATGGGGAGAACATTGCTGCATATGGGGGGGGGACATTGCTGCATATGGGGGGGGGGACATGGCTGGTATGGGGAGGACATTGCTGCATATGGGGGGGGGGACATGGCTGGTATGGGGAGGACATTGCTGCATATGGGGGGGACATGGCTGGTATGGGAAGGACATTGCTGCATATGGGGGGGGACATGGCTGGTATGGGGAGGACATTGCTGCATATGGGGGGGGGGGACATGGCTGTTATGGGGAGGACATTGCTGCATATGGGGGGGACATGGCTGGTATGGGAAGGACATTGCTGCATATGGGGGGGACATGGTTGGTATGGGGAGGACATTGCTGCATATGGGGGGGGGGGGGCATGGCTGGTATGGGGAGGACATGGCTGTATATGGGGAGGGACATGGCTGGATATGGGGAGGACATGGCTGCATATATGGGGGGGGACACAGCTGCATTTGGGGACACATTTAAAAAAAAGTATCGGTATTCGGTATCGGCGACTACTTGAAAAAAAGTATCGGTACTTGTACTCAGTCCTAAAAAAGTGGTATCGGGACAACCCTAGTTTAGATCAAACTATAGTCATGTGTTAGAATGGCCAAGTCAAAGTCCAGACCTAAATCCAATTGAGAATCTGTCACAGGACTTGAAAATTGCTGTTCACAGAAGTTCTCTATTTAATCTGACAAAGTTTGAGCTATTTTGCAAAGAATGGGCAAAAATGTCACTCTCTAGAAGTGCAAAGCTATTAGAGAGACATAACCAAAAAGACTTGTAGCTGTAATTGCAGCGAAAGGTGGTTATACAAAGTATTGGCTCAGGGAGGCTGAATACAAATGCACGCCACACTTTTCAGATATTTGTAAAAAAAAAAAGATATATATTTGATAACCATTTATCACTTTCCTTCCTCTTCACAATTATGTGCCACTTTGTGTTGGTCTATCACATAAAATCCCAATAAAATACATCGGGGATATGCAATTAGCGGACCTCCAGATGTTGCAGAACTACAATTCCCAAGAGGCATAGCAAGACTCTGACAGCCACAAGCATGACACCCAGAGTCAGAGGCATGATGGGACTTGTAGTTTTGCAACAGCTAGAGGTCCGCTAATTGCATATCCCTGAAATACATTAACGTTTTTGATTGTAACATGACAAAATGTGGAAAATTTCATGGGGTATGAATACTTTTTTCAAAGCACTGTATATCCTACACGTGGTCTTAATAAAAGACCACATGGATGAGTTCTTGCTGGAAAAAAAACTATTTAATCAGCAGACAGCATGGATTCATGAAAGACAGAAGTTGTCAGACAAACCTGATTTCCTTTTATGAAGAGGTAAGTAAAACCCTGGACAGAGGCGTGGCTGTGGATGTGATATACTTGGATTTTGCAAAAGCGTGTGATACAGTTCCGCACACACGGCTCATGTGTAAGGTAAGGTCTACAGGATTGGATATATCAGTTTGTAAATGGATAGAAAACTGGCTAAAAGACAGAATTCAGAGAGTCGTGGTTAATGATTCTTACTCTGAATGGTCCAAGGTTATCAGTGGTGTACCCCAAGGTTCAGTGCTGGGACCCTTACTTTTCAATATATTTATAAATGATATTGGGTCTGAGATCAAAAGTAAAATTTCTGTCTTTTCAGATGACACCAAGCTATGCAGTGGAATAACGTCCTTACAGGATGTCTCCAATTTACAAGCCGACCTCAATGCTCTGTCTGATTGGGCGACTAAGTGGCAGATGAGGTTTAATGTTGATAAATGTAAAGTTATGCACTTGGGGGATAAGAATATGCATGCATCATACATACTAGGAGAAGTACAACTGGGGGGATCTATAGTGGAGAAGGATCTGGGGGTTTTGGTAGATCATAAGCTCAATAATGGCATCCAATGCGAAGCTGCAGTTTCCAAAGCGAGCAAAGTCCTTTCTTGTATTAAGAGGAGGTATGGACTCCAGAGACAGAGCTATAATTTTGCCCCTGTACAAATCATTAGTAAGACCTCATATGGAATATGCAGTTCAGTTTTGGGCCCCAGTTCTCAAAAAGGATATCGGAGAACTGGAGAAAGTGCAGAGAAGGGCAACCAAACTCATAAGAGGAATGGAGGATCTCAGCTATGAGGAAAGATTAGAGGAACTGAATGTATTCACTCTTGAGGAGGAGATTAAGGGGGGATATGATCAACATGTACAAATATATAAGGGGTCCATATATTGATCTTGGTGTTGAGTTATTCACTTTACGGTCAACACTGAGGACAAGGGGGCACTCTTTACGTCTAGAGGAAAAGAGATTTCACCTCCAAATATGGAAAGGTTTCTTCACAGTAAGAGCTGTGAAAATGTGGAACAGACTCCCTCCAGAGGTGGTTCTGGCCAGCTCAGTAGATTGCTTTAAGAAAGGCCTGGATACTTTCCTAAATGTACAGAATATAACGGTACTAACATTTATAGGTAAAGCTGATCCAGGGTAAATCCGATTGCCTCTCGGGGGATCAGGAAGGAATTTTTTCCCCTGCTGTAGCAAATTGGATCATGCTCTGCTGTTTTTTTTTCGCCTTCCTCTGGATCAACTGTCGGTATGGAGTTGGGTGTATGGGATTGTATTGTGTTTTTTATTTATTTTGTTTGTGTGTTTATTTCTTAATTTTTTTTTTTTTTTTTTTGTGGTTGAACTGGATGGACTTGTGTCTTTTTTCAACCTGACTAACTATGTATCTATATCCTATGTAGTTCGCTGATGGAGTTTAAAAAAGTTTTTTTTTTTATAACTCCGTTCTAGTTGTATACTCACCGATGCACTCCCACCATTTAGTCATTTTTTTTTCTTTTGCTTATTTCTTTTTTTACATTTTAATATAATCTCTGTAGTTGATTTATGGTATAATCTTCCAGTGCCTACTTTAGTGTTCATCATTAGACTCTCCGCATAGCTGTCTGCTCATACCTCATACAGGCAGGCACTTACCTGCGTGTAGGAAGATCAATTGACTACCAAAGCATTCGCAGCTCATTGAAAACTAGAAGCCGTCAGCCGGATTCCATAGCACCATGAACTTCTTCACAACATCACTACAATGTCCTCTTTCTCCATCTTATTTGTCTTTACAAGTCTATTATCAATGTATATATTGTTTTTACTGGACCACATTAAAATAACATCATCAATTAAGACATGATGAATATTTTATTTAAAGGCCAAATAAAATCTGTACAGTGCAAAAAAAAAAAAAAAAAAAAAAAAAAAAAACACATGAAAATTATTATTAGATTTTTCACTTAAAGGGTTTGTAAAGGAATTTTTTTTATCTTAATAGCTTCCTTTACATTGATGCAGTGCTGTTTTCATGTCCTCATTGTTCGTTTTTGCTCTCAAGTTGCTGTAATTCTTCTCTGATCTCCACACTTCCTGGTTGTCTGTTTCCTGATGACCACAGTACTGGGAGCTTTCTCTCTGTGGTCACTAATCAAGGAGGTGCGATTACTGTGCGTCTAAAACCCCTCAACACCAATCAGTTTCATTTTCCAAACCATCACTGCCCTGTATTGGCTTTGTGGCTCTGTACATCACAGAAGCAGGAAACAACATGCAAAAATGAAAATAGAAACTGCAGGTACATTATATGATTGATTATCTATTTTTAATAATTTTTAAAAGGAATCAGTTAACTATTATGTCTCTATACCCTGTAAACTGTCATTTCAGCAAAAAAATAAAAAAAAATTCCTTTACAACTCCTTTAAGCATTTCATTTATATAAAATTTACAATCTTTTGTCAGACATTCACAGTTCAGTGTTAGGACCCTTATTCCAGAGATTACACTAGAAATCAAAGATTTACAGAAGTAACAAGCACATTTTTAGACATTTCCTTTTTGGACAGTCACAATTTGCTAAAAAAATATTCCGGTCTAATAAAGGTTTTTCTTTTAGATAGAATAGGCTTGTCCACAAATTCTACAATGCATTTCCCAGTATCACAGGGAGAATGTTCAAGCTCCAGTACTGTGACATTATTCAATGAAGATGTTGTTAAAATGTGCATAGGAACATATAATGTTACTTGAGGTCCTCTGGATGGCCAGTACCGACCCAGATTGAAGCCATTGATCCAAATCTGTCCCTATAAAATCAAGAAGATAAATTAAGGAAACAAATATTACATCTCATCTATGAATGCCTTTTTCAAATGACAACATACAGTTTATTTTGAATTTCTCCAGGTAATTAAGGCTGTATTATAAGCACTTATATTTGCTTATTAAAAGCAGCATATGCAGTGCCTTGAAAAAAAAAGAATTCACACCCCTTGAAATTTCATGTTACAACCAAAAACGTAAATGTATTTTATTGGGATTTTATGTGGTAGACCAACGCAAAGTGGAGTGGAAGGAAAATGATAAATCGTTATCAATTTTTTTTACAAATAAATATCTGAAAAGTGTGGCGTGCAATTATATTCAGCTCCCCTGAGTCACTACTTTGTAAAACCACCTTCCGCTGCAATTACAGCTGCAAGAATTTTTGCTTATTCTGTGCAAAATAGCTCAAACTTTGTCAGATTAGATGGGGAACTTCTGTGAACAGCAGATTTCAAGCCCTATGACAGATGCTCAATTGGATTTAGGTCTGGACTCTGACTGGGCCATTCTGACTATGGTTTGATCTAAAACATTCCATTGTAGCTCTGGTTGTATGTTTGAGGTCGTTGTCCTGCTGGAAGGTGAACCTCCTCCCAGTCTCAAGTCTTTTGCAGACTCTGAAGCCCTGTACACACGGGCAGGAATCTCGTCAGGAAAAAAACGTTTTCCCCGACGAGATTTTTAGCAAGAATCTCTTGCCGCCCGAGTGTACAGACTCTCCTTTCAAAAGAACCACTGTTCTCTTGAAAGGAAAGAACGCGGTGACATCATCGCGTAAGACGAGCATGCGCTTGTCACATTCAATGCCGTCGCCACCATCTTGCTGCACCCTACCTATGCCGCTACCGCGCATGCGTCAAAGTCATTTCGAGCATGCACTGGTTTCCACGGCGACCAGGTAAGTATACACACTCTTGGGTTTCTCGGCAAGAAAACTGCTGAGAATCTCACGACGAGAAAATAGAGAACATGTTCTCTATTTTTCTCGTCTAGATTCTGGGCAGTTTTCTTGTCGAGAAACATGAAAGCCTCGTACACAGGCTCGGTTTACTCGGCAAGAAAGCTCTGCCAGCAGTTTTCTTGGTGGTTCTTGCCAAGTAAACCGAGCGCGTGTACGAGGCTTTACAGGTTTTTTTCTAGGATTGCTCTGTATATGGCTACATCCATCTTCCCATCAACTCTGACCAGCATCCATGTCCCTGCTGAAGAAAAGCATCCCCACAGCATGATGCTGCCACCATGTTTCTTGTGTTTTCAGAGTGATGTGCAGTGTTAGTTTTCTCTTTTTTGCTTTTAGGCCAAAAAGTTAAAGGGGTTGTAAAGGTAATTTTTTTCATTAAGGTGAAAAAACATCAGATGATAAACCGCCCCCTCCCCCCCCCCCCCCCCCCCCCCCCCCCCCCCCCCCCCGAGACCCCGTTTTAATTACCTGACCCTTCAAAAGTTCCGTGCTCGCCCCCGTCATCCTCCTCGAAGCCAGGCCATTGATTGGCTGCAGTGGATGGATTGAAAACAGCGCAGCCATTGGCTGGCGCTGCTGTCAATCACATCCAATGACGCGGCGTGCCAGGGTCAAGTGATACAGCAGCTTCTTTGGCTGCCACTGTATCACGGGAGCGCGCCCGCAACAGCCACACACCATGCTCGCTTGCATTTCTGTGTGTAGTTGTTGCGGGGAGGAGCCGCGACAGCGGCCGAGGGACCCCAGAAGACCAGGATGGGGGCCACTGTGTGCAAAACTAACTGCACAGTGGATGCAAGTATAACATGTTTGTTATTTAAAAAAAATACAAATGTTTCTTTACAACTCCTTTAAATTTGACTCATTTGACCAGAGCACCTTCTTCCACATGGCTTCTCACAAACTGCAAAACGGGATTTCTTATGGATTTCCTTTAAGAATGGCTTTCTTCTTGCCACTCTTCCATAAAGGCCAAATTTGTGAAGTGCATGACTAATAGTTGTCCTGTGGACAGATTCTCTCACCTGAGCTGTGGATCTCTGCAGCTCCTCCAGAGTTACCATGGGCATCTTGGCTGCTTCTCCAATTAATGCTCTCCTTGCCCGGCCTGTCAGTTTAGGTGGACGACCAGATCAAGGTAGGTTTGCAGTTGTGCCATACTCTTTCCATT